>NC_050574.1:296777607-297123201 GCF_011100635.1 Trichosurus vulpecula | reverse complement strand
CTTACTCCTGCCCATGTACTCTTTGATTCAGTGACACTTGCCTCTTGGGTTTTCCACAAACAAGATGCTCTATCTCTCTGACACAGGATTTTTCTCTGGCTGTTGCCCAAATCTGAAACATTCTTCCTCCTCCTCTTCAACTACTGACCACTCTAGCTCCCTTTAAGTCTCAAACTAAAATCCCGCTTTCTACAGGAACTCTTCCCAAACTCCTGTTAATTTCAGTGCCTTTTCTATGTTAAATTTTTTTTTATTTATCCTGTTTATAACTTGCTATATATATTATATATATACGTATATATTATACATATGTGTGTGTATATATATATAATATATATATGTACATATATATTATATATATATATATATATGTTTTTGGTGTTGTCTTCTTTATTAGATTACAAGCTTCTAGAGGTCAGGGATTGTCTTTTGCCTCTTTGTATCCCTAGCAATTAGCCTAATGACTGGCACGTAGTAAGTGCTTAATAAATGTTTATTAATTGATTAAAACCCTTTGCAAGCATTGAAGCATTATATAAATGTTAGTTATCATGATCATTTTCATCATCATCTTTATCATAATTATCATTATTATTTTAAAAATTCATGGAACATAGGCACTTTACTTTGGCCCATCTGAACATGATGTTTGTACAAAATCATTCTACTTCTAAGGACTTTTAGCACCTACTCTAATGCCTATGAATGAAATTGATTGATTGTACACTATATTATATACTTTAAATAAGACAGGATTGAGTAAATCAATTTACTCATCCTTATACAAGAACACAAATTCAACAAGAGAGAAAGGTGAATGTAAAGGGATTTGGGGATATAAAGTCTGAAATGGTAAGTTAGTATCAGATTGTCCTTGAATTTCAGGTAGCTAAGAAGCTAGGACTCTATGATGTATCATATTAAGGTATCAAGGTATTAAGGAGTCAACAAAGGTTTCAAATAGGGGCATGAAGATATAAATTTTTTTAGGAAAATTAGTTCAATCCTCCATTTGGGAAAGAAGCAACGGAAGAGCCATTTCTTTAACTACTGAAGACACTTTGAACCTTACTGAATTACTTGAAGTATTTCAAGGGATAGATGAACTAGGTTCTATGATTGTTCTTTTTATGAAAAAGAAAATCATGTTTATACATGGCAGATCATCCAGAGAGTCATCATAGTAAATTGCCTGGATGTATCCTTTTTCTTGAAGAATTAAAAGCATTGATCTCCAAGCTGCATGGGCTGTGCTGTTGCTTAGCCTGATGATCTCTTCCATTTTTATTACCACATAGATTATAGGAAAAGTCAATATCAAACTATTGTTATTGAATATCACCTTTTTATGGGAGAGATAGTGAGCTTTGGAAACCTGAAATTTAATTTCCCTTAGCACATGCACACACACATCACACACACATATACACACAAAGATACGGCAGGACACACTGGATGGTTATTTTCTCTGGGATAGAGTATTATGCTAATAAGGTAAAAGTTATAGTTTTAATTCCTAAGAAGCCATTTTGGTTCTTTGGCTTATGAACCCCAGCTTCATTCTTTACCCAAGTACCTATCTTGAAAATTTGTGACCTTGCTCACAATGAAGAAAGGGCTAGAGAACCTGAATGGTTCAATACAAACTGGCACCAGTACTAATTGGAGGTTTTAAAGTACATGTTCTTTTGTCAGTAAGATTGACTTTTTATATGAATAAAAAATTATTTTCTTTCATTTCTTTCCTTCCTTCCTTCCTACTTTCTCCCTCCCTCCTTTCCTTCCTTCCTTCTCTCCTTCCTTCCTTCCTTCTTTCTTTCCTTCTTTTCTTTCCTCCTTTCTTTCTTTCCTCTTTTTTCTTTTTTTCTTTCTTTCCTTCTTTCTCTGTGTGTGTGCGTGCGTGCGTGCGTGTGTGTGTGTGTGTGTGTGTGTGTGTTTCTTTCTCCATTTAGTCCAATCCTGGAATGTTTATACATGAGAAAAGTTAGACCCAGGGAGGTTACAAGTTTTGTCCAAAATCACAGTATCAAAAAATCTTTTAATCCAGATCTTTTGACTTCAAATCTAGAATACTTTTCATTGTTTAATCATGCTTAACACCCCTGGATAAGTTTGTATGTCCTTGCCATGTTGAAGCTAAAGGAAGCTTTGGGGGGGGGGGCAGATAAGACCTTATGTTTTATTACTTTGCAATTTGTCATAAGTTAGTGTCAGTAGTGTCCAATGTTTCTGATCTATTTCTGTGACAGTTTAAAGTGGTCTCTGTTTACATATATATATTGTGCAAGGTACATATTGTGTTTTTTAACCCTTGCTTCATTCTTTTTTCCCACTTAATAGTATTATATTTTTTCCAATTATATGTGAAGATATTTTTCAACATTCACTCTTACAAGATTTTGAGTTCCATTTTTTTTTCTTCCCCCTCCCTCTCATCCCAAGGATGGCAAGAAATCTGATATAGGCTATATATACATGTACAATCACATTAAACATGTTTCCATATGTGTCATGTTGTGAAAGAAGAGTCAGAATAAAAGGAAAAAAACACAAGAAAGGGAAAATAAAGAGAAAATAGCATGTTTTGATATGCATTCAGACTCCATAGTTCTTTCTCTGGATGTGGATAGCATTTTCAATCTTTAGTCTTTTGGAATTGTCTTGGTTCATTCTATTGCTGAGAAGAGCTAAGTCTATCAAAGTTCATCATCACACAGCATTGCTGTTATGTGTTACTGTGTACATTGTTTTCCTGGTTTTAATCACTTCACTGAACATCAGTTCACGTGAGTCTTTCCAGGTTTTTCTGAAATCAGCCTGCTCATCATTTCTTGCAGCACAGTAGTATTCCATTACATTTCTATAAAACAACTTGTTCATCCATTCCCCAATTGATGGGCATCCCCTTAATTTCTAATTCTCTGCCACCACAAAAAGAGCTGCTATAACTATTATTGCATATGTGGGTACTTTTCCCTTTTTTATGATCTCTTTGGGATACAGACCTAGTAGTGGTATTGCTAGATCAAAGCGGATGCATGGTTTTATATCACTTTGGGCATAGTTCAAAATTGTTCTCCAGAATAGTTGGATGAGTTCACAACTCCACCAACCATGCATTAGTGTTCCAATTTTCCCACATCTTCTCCAACATTTATCATTTTCCTTTTCCTTTTTTGTCATATTAGGCACTGACATAGGTGTGAGGTGATACTTCATAGTTGTTTTAATTTACATTTCTCTAATCAATAGTGATTTTGAGCATTTTCCATGACTATCAGTAACTAAGTTCTTCATCTAAAAACAGCCTGTCCATATCCTTTGACTATTTATCATGTGGAGAATGCTATATATTCTTGGAAATTTGACTCAGTTCTCTCTATAGATTTAGAAACGAGGCCTTTATCAGAAACACTGTAAAAATTGATTTCCAGCTTTCTGCTTCCTTTCTAATCTTGATTGCCTTGATTTTCTTTGTGCAAAAAAAAATCTTAATTTAATCTAATCACAATTATCCATTTTGCATTTCATAATGTTCTTTATCAGTTGTTTGGTTATAAATTCTTCCCTTCTCCATAGATCTGCAGATAAACTACTCCTTGCTCTCCTAATTTGCTTATGGTATCACCCTTTGTGTCCAAATCATGTACCCATTTTGACCTTTTCTTAGTAGTGTAAGATACTGATCTATGCCTAGTTTCTGTGATACTATTTTACAATTTTCCCAGCACTTTTTTTTTTAATGTTTGTTTTGTTTTTTTTTTTGTTTTGGTCAAATAGTGAGCTCTTATCCCAGAAGCTAGAGTCTTTGGGTTTATCAAATGGTAGATTACTATAGTCATTGACTACTTTGTCTTGTATCCTTACCTATTCCACTGATCCACCAGTATTTCTTAGCCAGTACCCAATGGTTTCGATGACTCCTGCTTTATAATATAGCTTTATATCTGGTACACCTAGGCCACCTTCCCTTGATATTCTTGACCTTTTCTTCTTCCATATGAATTTTTTTTCTACCTCTGTCTAATAATTTTTGGTAATTTGATTGGTATGGCAACTGAATAAGTAAATTAATTTAGTTAGAATTTTATTATATTTTATTATATTAATTTGGCCTACCCATGAGCAACTGATATTTTTCCAATTATTTAGATCTCACTTTATTTGTGTGAAAAGATTTTTTTGTTTTGTTTTGTTTGGTTTTTTTGTAATTGTGTTCATATTGTTTCTGGGTTTGTCTTGGCAGGTAGACTCCCAAATATTTTATATTATATGTAGTCATTTTAAATAAAATTTCTCTTTCTATTCCTTGCTGCTGGGCTCTGTCAGCAATATATAGAAATTCTGATGATTTATGTGGGTTTATTTTATATCTTACAACTTTGCTCAAGTTGTTAATTATTTTAAATAGTTTTTAGTTGATTCTCTCTAAGTATACCATCATATCATCCACAAAAAGGATAGCTTTGTTTCTTAATTGCCTAGTCTAAATCCTTCAATTTGTTTTTCTTCTCTTATTGCTAAAGCTAACATTTCCAGTACAATATTGAATAACAGTAGTAATAATGGACATCCTTGTTCCACCACCAATCTTATTGGGAAAGGTTCTAGCTTGTCCTCATCACATAGGTTTTAGATAGATGCTATTTATCATTTTAAGGAAGACTCCATTTATTCCTGTGCTTTCTGGTATTTTTAATAGAATTGGTGTTATATTTTGTCAACAGATTTTTCTGCATTGTTGAGATAATCATATGATTTCTGTAAGTTTTGTTATGGTCAGTTATGCTATTAGTTTTCCTAATATTAAACCAGCCCCACATTCCTCATATAAATACCTCCTGCTCATACTGTATTATCCTCATGATATGTTGCTGTAATCTATTTGCTAATACTTTATTTAAAATTTTAGGGAAATTGGTCTATAATTTTCTTCCTTCTTTAGGCTCTTCCCAGTTTAGGTATCAGTACCATATTTGTATCATGAAAAGAATTTTGTAGGATTCCTTCTTTGCCTATTTTTTATTTTCCAAATAGTTTTTTTTAGTATTGGAATTGATTGTTCTTTAAATGTTTGTAGAATTCACTTGTAAATCCATCTGGTCTTGGTGATGTTTTCCTTAGAGAGTTCATTAATGGCTTGTTCAGTTTCTTTTTCTGAAATGGGGTTACTTAAGTACTTTATTTCCTCATCTGTAATTGTAGGGATTTTATATTTTTGTAAATATTCATTCATTTCACTTAGATTCTCATATTTATTGGCATACCGTTGATCAAAATGGCTCCTAATTATTGTTTTAATTTGGTTTTCATTGCTGGTGAATTCACTCTTTTCATTTTTTGACTGTTAATTTGGTTTTCTTCTTTTTTAAATCAATTTAACGAAAAATATATATTTTTTTCATAAACCAGTTCTTAGTTTTGTTTATTAATTCAATATCTTTTATTTCAATTTTGTCAATCTCTCCTTTGATTTTCAGAATTTCTAATTTAATATTTAACTGGGGATATTTAATGTGTTCTTTTTCTAACTTTCTTAGTTGCATGCCCAATTCACTGATGTTCTCATTCTCTATTTTATTCAGGAAAGTATTTAGAGATACAAAATTTGGCCTCAGAACAGTTTTGCCTTCATCTCACACATATGGGTACGTTGTCTCATTATTGGTATTCCTTTTGATGAAATTATTTATTGTTTCTATGATTTGTTGTTTTAACCACTCATTCTCTAGGATTAAATAATTTAATTTCTAATTCATTATAGTTTATCTTTATTACACTTTTTTTATTGCATCATGATCTGAAACATGCATTTAATATTTCTGTCTTTCTGCATTGGGTTGTGAGGTTTTTGTGTCCTAATACATGCTCAATTTTTGTGTGGGTACCATGTACCACTGAAAAAAAAGGTATATTCCTTTCTATCCTCATTCAGTTTTCTTCAGAAGTCTATCATATCTAACTTTTCTAAAATTCTAGTCACCTCCTTAACTTCTTTTTCTTTATTTTATGGTTAGATTTATCTAGTTTTGAGAGGAGTAGGTTGAGATCCCCAGCTAGTATAGTTTTGCTGTCTATTTCTTCCTGTAACTCACCTGACTTCTCTATGAATTTGGATGCTATACCACTTGGTACATATATGCAAGATGCCATTTCCTCCTTTATCTCTTTTAATTGGATCTAATTTTTACTTTTGTTTTGTCTGAGATCAGGATTGCTACTCCTGATTTTTTTTAACTGTAGCTGAAGCACAATATATTATGCTCCAGCCTTTTACTTTTATCCTGTATGTATCTCTCTGCTTCAAATTTATTTCTTGTAAACAACATGGTAGGATTATGGTTTTTAATCCACTCTGCCATTCACTTCCATTTTATGGGAGAGTGTAATGTTAATACAATTTGAAGATCTTCCCATCCATTAATAGGCCCATGTGACCTGTTTGAGTCACATGGAAGCCTGAGTCACATGACTCTGTGGTGGGAGAAGCTTATTGCATGGTATAGCAGGAAGGGTAGAGCAGAGCTGAAAGGGAACAGTCAGAGCTGGGAGAGAGAGAGACACAAAGCCACAGCTAGCATGAGAGAGAGAGAGAGGGCTTTTGCCCTTGACTGTGGGAAGGCCCTGAAAGCAGAAAGGCTTGGGGATGTCAGTGCCCCCTGTATTGATAATGTGTACAAATTTCTTTGTTGCTATGATGGATTTGGCTTTCTGATGTTGGGATTTGGCTTTCTGGTGTTTGAAAAAAGGTTTTGGTCCTGCCTATAATTTTGTGATTTATATGTATGCTGGCATATACATAACAGCCACAACCACTGTGAGCATCACATTGGCACTCCAAAGAGGTCATACCATTCACATTCATAACTGTTATTATTGCTACCTGTGTCTTTCTCTCCATCCTATTCCTCACCCCTATTTATACTTTTCCCTCTCCTTTCACCCTTTCTTTCCTCACTTGTGTTTTGCTTTTAACCACTCCCTCCTTCAATC
This sequence comes from Trichosurus vulpecula, assembly GCF_011100635.1. Lineage (NCBI taxonomy): Eukaryota > Metazoa > Chordata > Mammalia > Diprotodontia > Phalangeridae > Trichosurus > Trichosurus vulpecula. Next base: position 297,116,208 of record NC_050574.1, on the reverse strand, counting down.
TGCCTTCTCTTATATAAGCTGCCCTCCCTTTTCTTCCCCATATCCCCTACTATTTCTGCCCTCCTTTCTATCCACCCCTTCCCTTTTCTTTCCCCTATCTCCTTGTAACCAGAATGGCCTTTGTTTTCTTTGAATGACTCAGCTTACCTCACTGAGCCTCTGGACGCTGTGGCTTGCTCTTCCGGGGCAGGAAGCCCAGAGAGCATGCCAGGAAGCAGAGAACTTCCTGTATGATGAGTCTTGGGGCTGGCTGAGGGGAGGTGTTAACGTCTACCCTAGAGGAAGGGGCCAACTCAAGAACCAATCGGCCCTGGTCATTCAGGCGGCACTTGATGATGTCAAAAACTCTATAAGAGGGGAGAGGACAGCTTGAAGATCCCTTTTTTCCTTTTCCAGTTGGAGCCAGAGATGCCTACAGCCAAAGCTGAGCTGCCGGTGGCAGAGCTGACCCATGTGAAGTGAGGAGTGCTGAGCCAGGACTGGAGGCCAGTGGGTAATCTTCTTACCGAACAGGGGAAGCATGTATACAATTTTGCCTTATACTATCTCACTTCTCTGTGGCCTCCTGGTTACCCTTGTGAGGCAGACTTATTGGGCCTGGAAGCTTTTGATGAAAATACCAAAATGGGGATGCTGGTTTGTGGGCTTGTTACTGTGGAGTATAAATACATGCTTTAGTTCTCCTGCCTTCTGCCTAGAGAATTCCTTATATCCTGCGGTTCTGAACCTTTCAGGCAAATGTGAGATTCTCTTTGAAACGATAAATTCTGCCTTTCTAATATACTCCTGCTACTTCCTTATAGTATAAAATAGATTTCTGTATCCAACCAAATATGCATATCATTCCCTCTTTGAGCCAAATTCAATGAGAGTAAGATTCAAAAAATGCTCACCCTCTCCCTTCATTCCCTCCACTGTAATAGGTCTTTTGTGACTCTTCATGTGATTTAATTTGCCCTATTCTGCCTTCCCCTTTCCTCTTCGTCTAGCACGATCCTTTCTTTTCACCCCTAATTAGTTTTTTTATGGCCTCACATTAAAGTCAACTTATACACATATCTTCTGTCTATGTGTACCCCCTTATGATTACCCTAATAAAGACACAGTTCTCAAGAATTATAAGTATCTTATATTCCCACGTAGGGATGTAAACACTTTAACCTTTATTGAATAACATGTTTTATTTTTTCTTCTTTCCTGTTTACCTTTTTATGCTTCTCTTGAGTCTTCTATTTGAAGATCAAACTTTCTGTTGAGCTCTGTTTTTCCCCCCATCAGGAATGATTGAAAACCCACTATTTCATTGAATGTTCATCTTTTCCCCTGAAAGATTATGTTCAATTTTTCTGGGTAGTTGATTCTTGTTGTAATACAAGCTCCTTTGACTTCCAGAATATCATATTCCAAGCCCTCTGATCCTTTAATGTAGCTCCTAAATCCTGTGTAATCCTGACTATGGCTCCATAATATTTAATTTTTACTTCTGGCTCCTTGACCTGGTAATTCTGGAATTTGCCTATGATATTCCTTGGAATTTTCATTTTGGGATCTCTTTCAGGAGGTGATCAGTGGATGCTTTCAAGGACTATTTTACCCTCTGTTTCTAGAACCTGAGAGCAGTTTTCCTTGATAATTTCTTGAAAGATGTTGTCCAGGGTCTTTTTTTGATTGTGGCTTTCAGGTAGTTAAATAATTCTTAAATTACCTTTTTCTGGATCTATTTTCCAGATCAGTTGTTTTTTCAATGAGGTATTTTATGTTTCCTTCTATTTTTTTTCAATCTTAATTTTGTTTGATTGATTCTTGATTTCTCAGTCATTAGCTTCCACTTGCCCAATTCTAATCTTTAAGGAATTATTTTCTTCAGTTACCTTTTGTACTGCCTGTTCCATTTGGCCAATTCTACTTTTAATTTTTTTTTAAATATTATTATTTATTTATTTAATATTTTTAGTTTTCAGCATTGATTTCCACAAGAATTTGAATTACAAATTTTCTTCCTATTACTACCCTCCCCCCAATCCAAGATGGCATATATTCTGATTGCCCCATTCCCCAGTCAGCGCTCCCTTCTGTCACCCCACTCCCCCCCTTCCTCTTTTCATTTACTTCTTTGTAGGGCAAGATAGATTTCTATACCCCATTGCCTGTATATCTTATTTCCCAGTTGCATGCAAAAACAACTTTTTTGAGTATCTGCCTTTAAAACTTTGAGTTCCAAATTCTCTCCCCTCTTCCCTTCCCACCCACCCTCCTTAAGAAGGCAAGTAATTCAACACAGGCCACATGCATGTCATTATACAAAACACTTCCATAACAGTCAGGTTGTGAAAGACTGACTATATTTCCCTCCATCCTATCCTGTCCCCCTTTATTCACTTTTCTCCCTAGACCCTGCCCCTTTCCAAAAATGTTTGCTTTTGATTACCTCCTCCCCCATCTGCCCTCCCTTCTATCATCCCCCATTTTTATCCCTATCCCCTTACTTTATGTGGGTTAATATACCCAATTGAGTGTGTATGTTATTCCCTCCTTAAGTCAAATCCAATGAGAGCAAGATTCACTCATTCCCCCTTACCTGCCCCCTCTTCCCTTCCAACAGAACTGCTTTTTCTTGCCACTTTTATGTGAGATAATTTACTCCCTTCTATCTCTCCCTTTCTCCCTCTCTCAATATATTCTTCTCTCATCCCTTAATTTGATTTTATTTTTTAGATATCATCCCTTCATATTCAACTCACCCTGTGCCCTCTGTCTATGTATATATGTATGTGTGTGTGTGTGTGTGTATGTGTGTGTGTATGTGTGTGTGTGTGTGTGTGTGTGTGTGTGTATGTACGTATGTATATTCCCTGCAACTAACCTAATGCTGAGAAGGGTCTCATGAATTGCACATCATCTTTCCATGTAGGAATGTGAACAAAACAGTTCAACTTTAGTAAGTCCCTTATGATTTCTCTTTCTTCTTTGCCTTTTCATGTTTCTCTTGATTCTTGTGTTTGAAAGTCAAATTTTCTATTCAGCTCTGGTCTTTTCACTGAGAAAGCTTGAAAGTCCTCTATTTTATTGAAAATCCATATTTTGTCATAGAGCATTATACTCAGTTTTTCTGGGTAGTGATTCTTGGTTTTAATCCTAGCTCCTTTTACCTCCAGAATATCATCTTCCAAGCCCTTTGATCCCTTAACGTAGAAGCTACTAGATCTTGTGTTATCCTGATTTTGTTTCCACAATACTCAAATTGTTTCTTTCTGGCTGCTTTCAATGTTTCTCCTTCACCTGGAAACTCTGGAATTTGGTGACAATATTCCTAGGAGTTCTCCTTTTGTCATCTTTTTCAAGAGGCAATTGGTGAATTCTTTCAATTTCTATTTTACCCTCTCGCTTGAGAATATCAGGGCAGTTCCCCTTGATAATTTCTTGAAAGATGATCATGACTTTCAAGTAGTCCAATAATTTTTGAATTATCTCTCCTGGATATATTCTCCAGGTCAGTGGTTTTTCCAGTGAGATATTTCACATTGTCTTCCACTTTTTTCATTCTTTGGTTCTGTTTTATAATATCTTGATTTCTCATAAAGTCACTAGCTTCCACTTGCTCCAACCTAATTTTTAAGGTGGTATTTTCTTCAGTGGTCTTTCAGACCTCCTTTTCCATTTGGCTAATTCTGCCTTTCAAAGACTTCTTCTCATTAGCTTTTTGGAGCTCTTTTGCCATTTGAGTTAGTATTTTTTTTGGGTCTTCTTTAGCAAGTCAATGACTTGTTTGCATGATTTTCTTGTATCACTCTCATTTCTCTTCCCAATTTTTCCTCTACTCCTCTTACTTGCTTTTCCAAATCCCTTTTGAGCTCTTCCACGGCCTGAGACCAATTAATATTTTTCTTGGAGCCTCTTGATGTAGGCTCTTTGACTTTTTTCACTTCTGTCTGTATGTTTTGATCTCTTTTGTCACCAAAAAAAGATTCTATAGTCTGAATCTGAGTCTGTTTTCACTGCCTGTTCATGTTCCCAGCCAACTGCTTGATCCTTGAGCTTTTTTGTAAAGGTATGACTGCTTGCAGAGTAGAGAGTACTTTGCCCCAAGCTTTAGGGTCCAAGCACTGCTTTTTTCAGAGCTACTTCTACTGCACCATCATCCCAGGCTTTGTCACTGCAGCACTCCTCCTCCCCCAAGAACCACCAACCAGGATGGCAATACACATCCAAGCAGTGAAAAGCAAACTCTGCACTCCCACTCTGATCCGCTGCTTAATTCCTCCCACCAGGTGGGACTGGGGCTATAAGCAACCACAGCTGGAGCACTGGAAGCAGCTACAGGAGCTTCCTGCTTCTGCTGCCTGCAGTGCTGCACCACCTCTGCCAGCCCCAGGCTGGATCCCACCACTCTCACTCCAAACCAGAGGTTTTTCCACTAAGCTGCTCTGTTGTCTTTGGCATTTGTGGGTTGAGAAGTCTTGTAACTGCCACAGCTCAATGATTCAGGGCCCTATGGCCTGCTCCACCCAACTCCTGGTCTGGCTGGGCCTGGTGCAGCCCATACTGGGTTGTGCTCTGCTCCCAGCACTGTGTGATAGACCCTTCCCAGTGACCATCCAGGCTGTTCTGGGCTGGAGCCTTGCCTCCCTCTGCTATTTTGTGGGTTCTGCAGCTCTAGAATTTGTTCAGAGCCATTTTTTACAGGTGTTTGGGGGGACCTAGGGGAGAGCTTAAACAAGTCCTTTCTTTCTAGCTGCCATCTTGGCTCCACCCCCAAAATAAAAATTTTAACACAAAAGAAAGTGAAATGGATTCCTTATCCACTTTTTTTTTAATATGTAGATTTATGCCAAACTCTTTAAAGTGTTCTTGGGTCTCATTTAACTCATTTCAATGCAAAAAGCCTTTCTTAGATGCCTACTATATTGCAGGCACCAGACATACTAGGGCAGGAATGAAAAGAGAAAACTAGCCTAGTCCTTAGCCCAAAGGAGTTTAAATTATTTTTTTCTCTTTTTTCTTTTATTAATTAATTAATTAATTTTTAGTTTGCAGCATTCACTTTTATAGGATTTTGAGTTCTAAATTTTCACCCTCTCTCTCCTTCCCCCTATCTAAGATGTCATGTAATCTGATATGGGCTGTACATATACATTCATATTAAACATATTTTTAGGGCAGCTAGGTGGCACAGTGAGTACAGCACTGGCCCTGGAGTCAGGAGGACCTGAGTTCAAATTCGGCCTCAGACACTTCACACACTTACTAGCTGTGTGACCTTGGGAAGTCACTTAATCCCAATTGCCCTGCCTTCCCCCCTCCAAAAAAAAAAAAAACAGAAAAAGATATTAAACATATTTTTACATTAGTTATGTGCTAAAGAAGTATTAGAATCAATGAGAGGAACCACAAGAAAGAAGAAATAACACAAAACAAAACAAAAAAAAAAGAGAGCAAGGAATATGCTTCGATCTGCTTTCAGACTCCATAGTTCTTTCTCTGGATGTGGATAGCATTTCCAATCTTTAGTCTTTTGGAATTGTCTTAGATCATTGCATTGCTGAAAAGAGCTAAGTCTATCAAAGTTGATCATCACACAATGTTGATGTTACTGTGTACAATGTTCTCCTGGTTTTGTTCACTTCACTCAGAATCAATTCACATAAGTCTTTCCAAGATTTTTTTGAAATTAGCCTGCTCATCATTTCTTAAAAAACAGTAGTATTCCATTCCATTCATATACCACAGCTTGTTCAACCATTCGCCAAATGATGGGCACCCCCTCAATTTCAAATTCTTTGCCACCACAAAAAAAGAACTGCTATAAATATTTTTATGCATGTGGGTCCTTTTCCCATTTTTATGATCTATCTGGGATACAGACCTAATAGTTGTATTACAGGATCAAAGGATATGCACATTTTTATAGCCCTTTAGGCATATTTCCCAATCCTTCTCCAGAATGGTTGGATCAGTTCACAGCTCCACCAACAATGCATTAGCGTTCCAATTTTTCCACATCTTCAGCATTTATCATTTTCCTGTATTGTCATGATAGCCAATCTGATATGTGTGATGTAGTATCTCAGAGTTGTTTTAATTTTATTTCTCTAATCAATAGTGATTTATAATATTTTATATAACTATACATAGCTTTGATTTCTTCACCTGAAAACTGCCTTTTCATATCCTTTGACCATTTAATTATCAATTGGAGAATACTTGTATTATTATAAATTTGATTCAGTTCTTTCTATATATTTAGAAATGAAACCCTTAACAGAGACACTGACTGTCAAAATTGTTTCCTGTTTTCTGCTTCTCTTCTAATCTTTGGCATTTGGCTTTAAAACAAAATTAATTTTAAAAATATTTCTGTAAGCCCATGGTCCAGCTTGTGAAGCCCTTCCAGAGTGTGGTTGGAAGTAGCTGGGGAGATATGTTTGTTAGGGGTTAGCCTTCTCTGCTGTTAGTTCATTGGGTCATTTCCACATTATGGTTCTTGGTGTCTTAGCCCAAGAAAATGGCTGAATTTAATTAATCTGCCCTGTGTAATTTTTAATTTGGAGAGCTTTGATAATTAATAAGTATGAGAGGAATTGCCTAACTACCCATCTTGTTGGTTTCAGGACCTGTAAGTCCACGCAGGTATTTTTAACTCTAAGCTCAGTCATTCATTCATTAAGTCATACTGCCTTGACCCAAGACTACGAAAACTTATCCATCTTGTATTTCAATTCCCTCAGGTACAGTTATATTAGAAAGCAATCTAACAAAGTCATCATAAAAATAGAATTTTATTCTTAAGATGGATCCCCTTAAAGATTATCCTGTTCTCATTTCATAAATGAAGAAAATAAAAGTAGTGAAATGACTAGCCCAGGGCCATGTAGCTAGTTCATCATGGGAAGGTTAATAGAAGGTTATAGCTTAATGTGTCAGTTGCCTGTGAAATATTATCATTTCAACTAGAGATACAGCTCTCTACAGTTATTATTAATCCACTTCATTAGAAGAGATATGGGGCATGGGAGATGGAAGCAGAGTTTTTCTCACTTCCTTCATACTGTATTTCCTAGGTACTCATCTCTTCTACATCTGACAAGGCCAGCTCTAAGGCCTAAAGGACCAAAACAGAATTTCTAAAAGAATCAATGCTATGAGATTAAAAGCAGAATTAGTACTTGCTAACATGGAAAAAATTGATCTGCTACTACCAACACTGATGAAGAATGTACCTCATTTTATATCTCAATGGTTTGTATTATTATCAGAGAAGAATTTTTCATGCAAATGAGATTAGATCACTTCTTTCTTTTTAACTAAATGTCTCTTTACACCCTCAATTTTTTAAAGGAGTTCTCCAGCCTCTGTCTTCTATTTTCAATTCCCAACTACTTATCTAGAGAAAATAAAACATCAGAAGGCCTCTTTTGAAAGTTCTGTGAGGGCAAGGGCCAGGTGCTGCTTAGACTTTGTATCTTGCCCATCCTGTCACAGGACTCTGCACTTAAATAAATGTTGAACTGAATGGCTTCAAATCTCCAAACTCCAAAGAATGGCATCTGGAAGATTGTACTCTTTTTCTGACTCACCCCCCCACCTCCCCAAAAAATGAATAGATAGATAAATGAATGAATAAATGAATGAATAAGTAAATACATAAATAATGAATAAACCATCTGAAGAACCTCAGTTTAATTAGAATGTTATTGAGATACATCAATAAATCTTATGGAATAAAACCAGAAGTCTCTTTTACAGCTTTAGGAAGCATGTAATATTCCTATAAGGAAGCTAGGTGTGCAGTGGATAGAATACTGCACTTGGATTCAGGCAGATCTGAATTCAAATCCAGTTCCAGACACCACCTAGCTGCTTGACACTGAGCAAGTTACTTGACCACTGTCTGCTTCATTTTCCTCAATTGTAAATGGATACAACAAAAGCACCTACCTCACAGGGCTATTGTACAGATCAAATGAGATAACATTTATATAGCACTTAGCACAATGCCTGGCACATGGTAGGTGACTAATAAATGCCTGTTCACTATCCTCCCAATGAAAACAAGCATAAGGGGGAATTTATTTAAGCAACAGTAATAGGATCATTAATTTAATGTCTGATTTAATTTTATAGACCATATTTATGAAATATTTTCTAACCCATAATAGTTCTGTAATTGAGAAAATGTATCACCATTCACAACCTGGAAGCACACATATACTGTATATTTTACAAATTTTCTGCCACTTATAATGAGTGAACTCTTCACAATTTTAATCAGTCAACATCAAAATGTGGCTATTATCTCAATGATAATTTGTGTAATATTATCAGGGCAGTCCAGACAGTCTAATTAATAAACATAGTGTTCAATGTAGAACTCATCCCATGCTCCCTCATCTCTCTGTGCGATGATTCACTTCCTTTTCCCAGGTTAGGGGCCTTACTATGTCCAGAACTACTCAAATACAACTGACTTTCTGTACTTTAGGATAATAGGAATAAGGGTGAGTTGGAAAGAATGTACTGTTAACACATCCTCCATCACTGTTTTTTTCATGTACACAGTCAATAACCATGAAATCAATGACTCAAACATAAAACATTATTAAACAAAAATATAAAACTAATAATAATCATAACATTTAGTTAGCAGGAATAATTGAATATCATACTCCCCCCCATAAACTTGTATTATTAGGTTTTTCTGAAATCCACCTCCTCATCATTTCTTATAGCACAATAGTATTCCATTACATTCATATGCCACAACTTGTTCAGCCATTCCCCAATTAATGGGAATCTCTCAATTTCCCACACTCTAGCTTTTTCCTTCTATTTCTCCCTCTAAAACCATGGAGGACAGTAGAGGGTAAGTAGGTACTACTGAGCATTCCTCCCTCTTTCAGCCCAGAGAGGATTCTAGAAAATAATAAGCTCAAAGAGGAAGACTCAGCACTCTACCAGTCACCACAATAGTCGAAGACATGTCTCAAATTACCCAGCCATTCCCCAGACCATCAACATAGCGATGGTTCTCCCAGCCACAAGGTTCCTATCAAAGAATCTAAAAAGTTAGCCATCTCATCTGGAAGTCGTATGTGACTTCTGATTGCTATTACCATGAAGTGATTTAATTGAAAATTAATAACTCCAGACTCTTCTTTGGCTCTGCTTTACTCCACCATTGCATCTTATCAGGAAGGGCCTGAAACTTTCCCCTAACAAACACCAGTTCTTCAAGATATAGGGCCAAAAGAAATTGTGAATCAATAAAACAAAGGAACTTACACTATACTTACTTATACTAAATACATAATATACTGTTTATAAATATATATCATTTAATCCACAAGTATATATACATACATATATATGTACATGAATCTATAATCTATCTTGTAAATATTTGCTCATTTAAAGTACTCCTCAAGTTGATAAAGTCAATAAACTAATCACTAATGTAACATTAGTGGAGTTGTAGATTATTCAATGTTTTAGAAAATAATTTGTGGCACAGTGGATAGAAAACCAGGCCTGGAGTCAAGAAGACCTGAGTTCAAATCAAACTTTAGATACACTAGTTGTATGACCTTGGGCAAGTCACTTAACCTCTGTTTGCCTCAGTTTTCTCATCTGTAAAGTGGGGATAATAATAGCAACAACATTCCAGGGTTGTTGTAAAGATCAAGAGGGATAATAATTGTAAGACACTTAGCACAGTACCTGGCACATAGTAGGCCTTATATAAATGTAATTATTAGTATTATTATTATAGAAAGGTGACTAAGCTGTTCAAATCCTAAGATCCAGTATTAGAAACACTAGGCTTATATTTCAAAAATTTTTAAAAGAAAGAAAAAAAAGGCCTACTACATACCAGAATACTCAGAATTGTTCTTTTGTCATAGTCAAGAACTAGAACAAAAGTTCATGTCCAGAGCTTGGGGAATAGTTTGGATATTCGGATATTAATGGATAACTTTATATAATAGGATATTAATGCAGTAGACTATCATTGCACGCTATGAAATGGCAAATATGAGAAATTCAGAGTCACATGGGAAGATTTGTGGTGAGCTGATGTGGAAGGATAACATGCACAATGATTCCAGCGTTGGACAGGAAAAAATCACAAAAAAAAGACACACAAATTAAAATATTTTGGTAAAAAAAAAATCTATGTCAAAGAGCACAAACAATGAAACATATCACTTTCCTCTTAGCTGAAAGACAGAGAACCTAAAGAGTAAAATCTTCAATGTATTTATTGTCAGATGTGCTCACTATATCAGTGTTCCAACAATCTGTCTAGCAGCTGTTGTGGAGGTAAAAGACCAACACAAGCCCTACAACAAGAATGCTACCAGCACACTGCAAAAGCACAGGCTCTTTTGATCTGCTTTAGTAAGGAAAGCAACGTTAAGGGGTTGACAAGCTTATGTTAATTTAGCATACAAATATCATTCACTTAGTTCAGGGGAAAAGACCAGCACCCTGAACTTTAGAGCAAAATACAAACATAGTACAAACATCGACAGACAGACCTTGTCTTATTCAAATCCCAATACATAGTTACCAGAGTTTAACAAAGTCTCAGCATCTGGGTTTACAAGCTGGAGGGCTTCTTAGCTCCAGCTGCCTGGAGTCTCCACGTGCCAACAAGAGTGAGACCCCTGAGCAAATGGCTCTGTCTTCTCTTAAAGCATTTCAGAAATCATCAAACATCAGACCAATGACCAGAACTTAAGCTCCTGTGATTGGCTCTGGAGTTAGCACCTCCCCTTAGGATCCTGGGAGGTTCACACCCACATAAGTTAAGTTAACCCCTAATAGGGGTTAGAGCCTGGGGCTTAGCACTTAGTAAGACTCAATAAAATACACTGAATTGCTCAAAGGAAACAAAAGCCAAACTCTTCAAGGGCACTTGGTTGAACTAAGTGCTAAGAGCCCATTTTGCTTACCAACACAATCAGTTGTTGACTGAACTGCCTTTTGTTTGGTATAATAGAATGTCTGGGTCTGGGGAGAGGAGTGGTGAATCTAGAAATGTGTGTGTTGCAAAAACAAGACATCCATGATTCATATTTTAAAACAAAGTAAAGCAATCCTTTGTCTTGCTGAGTCATGAGAAGGAAAACTTATTGGCCTGGCCTACAGAACTAGTCACTTCTAAGCCAATGCTATTTAAAGCCCAAAGATTCTGGATCCCAATGTGCCAGAGTAGCCAGAAATCCTAGCTTCATCTAAATCATGCAGAGCTATCAGATGGAAACTAGGAAGCAACTGTAACAGGGGAAGGAAGCACAAGCAGGGTGCATTGGTGTGCTCCACTGATGCAATTTCCTCATGTGCGAGAGGCTAGTATATTCTTCTAGTACCCATATCTATAAGTGCTAGGATGATATGTAATGGAAATGCCTTTGAGAAAAGTCAAAACCTGTGTAACAAAGTCTTTCTATGATTAGTCCTAGTCAACTAACCATGGAAAGAATAGAAAGCATGGCTGGAGAGGCTGCAAAATATCTTCAAAGAATTCCAATGACTTATCATCACAGTTCTCCTGGAAACAGTCACTCAAGTTTCTCTGAAGTAGTAAAGTTGAATAAGTTAATCATACTGATGAACTCTGCGCATGTTCCAGTCCTGTTAGACGACTTTCCAACTTGGTTTCATGTGGTAGTGGTAAATCTTTCCGATGTGCAATAAACAGAAATACAAACCATCAACATTAAGGAGGAGGAGCTATAATTGTACCTACAAAGTGTGCTTTTATATGAAACTTTTGTATGTACTGGTTAACCTAATGAAAATTCCAGTCATTATGAGATACTAAAGGAAAACTTCATATAGGCAGAGATAGACACTCAGTAATAAATTTCTTTTTCTTCCTTCCTTCCTTCCTTCCTTCCTTCCTTCCTTCCTTCCTTCCTTCCTTCCTTTCTTTCTTTCTTGATTGACTCAGTATTTCATGGGATGTTGGAGCATGGAAGAGACCAACAAATAAAGAACAGAAGGGCTTATTTAGTCCCAATCAGTTGATGAAAATAGCAACTGTGAATTCAATTTAGTGGCAACATGGAAATCCAAAGATGTATGTTTGGTTGTGGTAAACAAAGGTAGAAGCATAATTGAATAGAAAGAAATTTTAAGGTAGAACAATGTGATTTACTCTTCCCTACCTCACTGAGATTGGGTCAACATGGTGCTTTTCTTCCAGAAGGCAAGGATATCACCTGGATATCTTGGCCAGGCATCTGGTAAGTATCAAATCAATGAGACAGCATTAATCCCACAAATACCATAAAGGCTTTCCCTGCTTTCTAATCTCGAGTACTCTTTCCCATCTCTGAATACCTCTTTCAGTTATCTAGAATCTTTTATTGAATCAATTTATCATCTTAACATTTCAAGGAACTTGAGAGATCATCTAGCTCAACCCTGTTATTTTATATGCAAAGAAACTGAGGCCCAAACAGGGAAAATACATCATCAGATTCATATAAATGGCTAGTAACTACTGGGATTTACTTTCAGCTTTGATAATTGCTGCATATTATGCTGTTTTCCTTCACTGAGATTATACACTCTTTGAAAACAGGGGCCATATCTTATAATGTTCCTCTATATTCCATAATTTTTGTATAGCACCATCATGGTACAATGGAAAAGAACACAGATCTGGAATCAGAGGACCTGGGTCCAAATCTCTCCTCTATCAATTACTAAGTTGCTAGGCAAGTCACTTAAATCTTTGGGCCTCAGTTTCCTCATCTGAAAAATGAGGAGTTCACTCTACATGTCTTTTAGGTCACTTCTAGCTCTAAATCTATGATCCTATATATAACAGGTTCACAGTAAATGCTCAGTAAATATTTATTATATTACTGCACTGCTCACTTTTCACCTTTTTGTTCTATTGTAATAAATACATAGCCTCAAAATCCATTAATCTCACTTTGTTTCATTTCAAAATGTGGATGCTGCACCTACTCATTTCTTAGAATAGTTGTGATGCTGATATAAAGTTTCTTTGAAGTCTTGAGTTACTTGGAGGAAAGATCCTATGTGTGTACAAAAAACTGACCTGATAGTTAAGAGCCCTGGATTGTAGTCCCTGCTTTGCTGTTAATTAAATATGAGACTTCAGACAAGTTACGTTTCATAAGCCTCAGTTCCCTCATTTGTAACATCAGCAGTCTAGACTAGATTATTTTTAAAATTCTAGTTCTAAAAATAATGATCTTTATACATTTCATTGAGTAGACATTAATTTCACAAGCATTTATTTAACAGAGTATTCAAAACACTCTTTTAGGTACTAGGGGTGGATCAAAGTTGCGATTCAATTCAGCGCTACTCTCATTGATCTTAAAATCTCCTAGGATATTATGGCATATAAAATAAGTGTTCATTGCAACATAATGCCTGATTAAGTTAGAAAGGGGCAAACCAAAATGCTAAATGAGACCCAAGGTAGGAGTGGTTGTTGCCAATTGGGGAAATCTCTCAGTCCTATAAAGTCCTATACAGTATTAAGATGCCACACATCATTACATTGATGAATCTATATTTTCATTGGTTTAGGATGCGCATCCATCTGTGTGGTTGTTATTGCTTTTGATAAAGATGAATTATGATTTCTGATCTTTTTCATTCAGTTTAATTCTTGTCCATGTTTTCCTACCAAGTATATAGATAAATAAAATATTTTAAAACAAATTAAAGCAATCTTTTGTCTTGCTGAGTCTTGAGAGGGAAAAAAGAGGATAAATCTAGTAAAGTGGAGTACATCCTTAACAAGGCAACCAACTCTACCACATGGGTTAGTCGTAGATCCTGATGTTCTGTTTCCTTAAATGTCACTGACATGTTTTGCCCTCTTTAAACCTAGTTTCTTCCTTTCTCCTGTCAAGCTCTCCCTTTCTTTCTCCTTATTTACTTGAAATTACATTAACATTATATATTCTTCTGGTACCCATATTTTTACTCTGCAAGGATGTCATCCATAAACTCTCATTCGTTTTCATCCCCCACATCCAATCATCAAGTAATGCTATTTCTGCTTTTGTAACCTTTCTCATATCAACCTTGTTTGCACCTCTGACGTTGCCACCACTCCTGTGCATCACTTCAAACCTAGACTGTTTGCAGTAGCCTACTGGTTAGTCTCCCTGTTTCATGCCTCTTCCCCACTCTAGTCCCTCTCCACTCAGTTCTCAAAATGATTAGTCTAAAGCCCAAGTCTGACCATTCTATACTCCTTTCAATTGATTCCAGTGACTTATTACCTTAGGATCAAATAAAGGAAAAAAAAAGTTTGGCTTTTATAACCTTTCATATTTTGTCCACTTCTTAATTTTCCATATTTATATTTTAAATTCCGACATGTACTCTGCAACTGACCTTCTCATAATACCTTGAACAAGACACTTAATATTCTGAGTGTAGAGACTGGCTGTTCTCCAAATCTGGAATGCTCCCTCTCCTCATATATGCCTCCTGACTTTTCCTGGCTTCTTTCAAGACTTACCTAAAGTCAAACCTTCTATAAGAAGACTTTTCCAATTCTTTGTAGCATTAGTGACTTTCCTCTGAGGTAATCTCCAACTTATCTTGATAGAGCTTGTTTGTACATAATTGTTTCCAAGTTATCTTCTCCATTGCATCATGAAATCCTTGAGAGCATGGGCTATTAGTTGGCTTTCTTTGGATTCCCAATTCTTAACACAGGCCAGGCATATAGTATACACTTAAATTCTTCTTTACTTGACTTAGCTGATTCTCCTAATTTCCTCATCTCTCTCTATCCACACTCATCTATTTGCCCAATTTTCCTAGTTAAACTACCCAAACCTAATTCTCCTTGCCTTATAGTAACTGATACAGCTTTAACAAAGTTGACCTCCTATGGCGGGCATTGCCAAAGCTAAAAATATGATGCTGATAGCTAAATGACATAGTAGATAGATTGCTGGGTATGGAGTCAGGAAGAGTCATATTCCTGAGTTCAAATCTGACCTCAGACACTTACTAGCTTTGTGACCAATGGCAAGTCATTTAACCTTGCTTGCCTCAGTTTCCTCATCTGTAAAATGCACTGGAGAAGGAAATGGGAAATCATTCCAGTATCTTTGCCAAGAAAACCCCAAATGGAGTCACAAAAATTGGATATGACTCAAGAACAACAACAATTAAAAAAATTAGATTGATTTAACCATGAACAGCAGCTAAGTGGAATAGTGATAGAATGTTAGACTTGGAGTCAGGAAGATCTGAATTCAAGTTCTGTGTGATCCTGAGCAAGTCTTTCAAGTTAAAGTTGAAGTTTTAATCTTAAAGGTTAAAAAATGTTAAAGTTTAAACATTTTAAGCATCTTTTTCCTCATCTGTAAAATAGGCATAATGATAACACCCCAAAGAATTTTTGGTGAGGATCAAATGAGATATCTGTTAAATGCTTCGCAAATGTTAAACATAATATAAATGTTAGCTATTCTTACTTTAAATTAATAAATTTTTAAAAAAAACTTCAAGCATCTCATGCAACTTTAGCACTCATCCTACTATGCACTGATCTGTATCCTTAACCTAAGGTACACCTATTATCAGTCAATGATTGGATGAAATTTTGTAGTCCTTTCTCCAGTGGGTTGGAAGCTTCTGTGTAGTCACCAGGGACATCAGGAACTTTGAACTATGTTGAATAATAAATAGGTTCTTCAAATAAAAGAAACTGACAAGGAATAGTGTGAAGACCCTTCAATAGAGAAGTAAACTAAGCAGGAGGAAAGAAAGCACTGCATGAAAATGCCAGCTTTGGGATCTCAAACAAATTGTTTTATTTCTCTAAGTCCCAGTTTCCTCATGTGTAAAGTGAGGAGTAGGTGATTTCTAAGGTCACTTTTAGCAAAAACATTCTGTGCTTCTGTTTGAGTGTGGTCATAATGCCAATTAACCCAAGGGTACTTTTTACTTTCATCCTCCTCCCCATCCCCTTCCCTAGTCTCTTCTAGCATAATCATGAAGTGGTAAGCCAACATATCCGAGGCAGCATAGTCTCGTAGTGAAAAGTCTCACTTTGCATCACAACTGTAACACTTACAAGTTGTGCTAAGGTATTCAGGCTCAGTTTTCTCATCTGTAGAAAGGAATAACAATACTTGCATGACCTATCTCAGGTTTTTATGAGGAAAATACTTTGCAAACATTAAAATGCTCATAAAATGTGAGTAAATATTATAAACATTCACCCACAGTCAAGAATCTCTTCAATCTTTTCTTACTTGGAATTTGTTTTCTCATCTGTTTTCACATCTGCTTCTATCTTTACTCTGAGAAGGGGGATATACTCTGCTTAGGAAAGGAACGTAGAACTAATTAGATAGATAGATATAGATATCTACCTACATATGTATGAATATTATTTAAAGGGATATATGTGTAAATATATACATATACATACACATATATCCCTTTAAATAATATTCATACTCACTTAATTGTTGGTATCTTTTCTCATTCTACCCACATTCCAGACTTCTATAATTGTTAACCACCAGCAATAAACAACCCTTTCCTCCTTCTGCCTCTACCCAGATCTTAGGTTCATTCTTGCTCCCCCTTCCTCCTCCCTAACCCTCAGGATCTTAACTGCTAGCTTACTTATATTCCAGGTGATATAATGGGAAAAATTGCAGGTTTAGTTAGATGACTGGTATTCAAGGTTGGGCCCTGACAATTATTAGCTGTGTGATTCTGGGCATACCATTTTGTCTCTCTAAGTGAGATTCATTTTCTTCATCTGTTAAATGGGGTTGGGGTGGGAGGGAGGAACTATATTATTTCTAAGATTATGTCTAGCTCAAGTTCTATGTTCCTTTGATCTTTACAAAATGTATTTATATATATATATATATATATATTTTAATAATGTTTAATTTTTTCCCTTTATCTCTCCTACTGCCTCCTCCCAGAATGCCATCTCATATAACGAAGCATATTTTAGGGGGAAAAAATTAAAATTGTTAGAAAAGGAGAGAAATCACCAAAACCTATCAATATATAAAGAATAATCTGTAATACAGGCAATATTCCATATCCAAGAAACCCCATACCTCATTTCTGGAGAGGAGTAGGGGTTATAGCTTTTTCTATAACTTCTTTGGAACTATGATGGCCCTTTTAAATTTTTTTTTCACATTCACAGAAATTTTATTTCTGAGGTAGTTGTTCTTTCATTTACAATGCTATTATCATTGTGTGTGTACACATGTGTTTATATATCTATGCTTACTTCACTTTAAATCAGTTCATGTAAGTCTTTCCATTCTTTACTGTATTGATCATATTTGATATCTCTCACAATATGGTCATATTCCATAATATTCATAAACCACAATTACTTTTTCTTTAACAATTGCCACTGGGTGGGTATCAATTTTATTTCCAGTTCCTTACTACTATGGAAAGTGCTGCTAAAAATATTTGGTATATATGGAGTCTCTTTGATTTCCCCCCCTTGGTAAAATCAATGACCTTCCTGACCCATATCTCTAGCAGTGGAATTTCTTGATCATAAGGGATAGATTTTTTTTTGTTATTTTGTGTTTCTTAGTATTTTACTTTCTCCAGTTACATGTAAAAACAATTTTTAACATTCATTTATTTCTTTTTTAAATTTATTTTTATTTTTAGTTTACATGACTTGGTTCTACATAATTTTGAGTTCCAGATTTTCTTCCCTCCTTCCCCCCCACCCCAAGATGGAATGGAATCCCATATAACTTCCACGTATAACTTCACATGGAATTAATTTACACACTAGTCAAATTGTGGAGAAGAATTATGACCAATGAAATGAATCATGAGAAAGAAGAAACAGAACCAAAAAAAAAAAAAAAACCCAAAGAGAGAGAAAAAAGGGGGTGGGGAGAAGGCGAGCATGAAGTGTGCCTCAATCTGCATTCATACTCACAGTTCTTTCTCTGGATGCAGATAGCATTCTCCATCCTGAGTCCTTTGGAGTTGTCCCTGCACCTCGTGTTGCTGAGAAGAGCAAAGTCTGTCAGGGTTAGTCCTCACAGAATCCATATATCTGTGGTTGTGTATAATGTTCTCCTGGCTCTGCTCCACTCACTCAGTATTATAACATTCATTTTTAAAACCTTCCCCCTCACCATTGAGCTATCATTCACAGCTGATCATCTTACAATGCTGCTGTCACTTTGTATACAGTATATTTCACTTTGCATCAGCTCATGTAAAAGTTTCCAGGTTTTTCTGAGAGTATCCTGCTCATCATTTCTTATAGCACAATAGTACTCCATCATAATCACATACCACGATTTATTCAGTCATTCCCCAAATGATGGACATCCCCTCAGTTTCTAATTCTTTGCCTCCAGGAAAGAGCTACTACAAATATTTGTGTACGTATAAGTCCTTGTTATTTTTTTAAAAAATCTCTTTTGGGACACAGACCTAGTAGTGTTGCTGTTGTTGTTTGTCCTTTGTTCTCAGAGAGGACCATGACATCAGGGAGGTGATGCCATCATGTGCAAATGAATTAGATTTAAGTAAGAAAAGGTATGTCCAAATTCACTAGCCTCACTTTCTCCTCTGGAGCCAACTGGGTTCAGTGGCAAGATCAGGATGACTGGAGATTGTCTTAGATGCAGTGGGAAACCATGGCCTTTTTTAAGCTAAAGTCTTTCCCAGATCTCAGTTTGACTGAGTCAATGCCCACTCAGTGATTAAGGCTAGATAAGAAATGAGGTGAAGAATGAAATCTTTTACCTAGTCAAAAAAAAATCAATCTGGGACACAAAGACCCTCAGGGTTTCTGGCGAAAATAGAAACAATTGCTATTTCCATTCAATCTGAGCAATCGGGGCCCAAACAATGACCAAGTGGGCATGGTCTGGGATCTATTGTTGGCCAATCAATGAAAGCCAGAGTTATTTGGGTTTAAGGTATGATCATTAAGAAAGAAATCTAGCTTGTAAACCCCAAGATATCTTCTGAGGTTTCAGCAATCAAAATTTATATTCCTTTGGGCAGAGCACCCACATGTAAGGGTATGATACCCTATGTGGACAGAGGAATAGAAAGAGGAAAAAGGGAAAAGGGGAAGGTAAAGTTGAAGGGGAAAGGGGAAAAGGGGAAAGGAAAAGGGGAAGGGAAAGGAAAAGAAGAGAGGAGAGGAAAGGAGAGGAGAGGACAGAAGACAGGAGAGTTGGAAAGAACTGTATGCCCAACTGGAATTAGTCAGTTGGGTCCCCAGTGGGACAGCTCATACTACACACACGCTGTTGTTTATCCTTCCTTTTTGAAGAGGACCATGATCAGGGAGGTAATGCCATGACTTGCAAGTGAATTGGATTTACATGAGGGACGGATGTGCAAAGTTACCAGCCTCACTTTCTCCTCCCACGTATACAGGTGAATTTGGTCATCAATTGTTGACACTTGAAGAAAGAACTGTGAACATTTCAAACTGCAATAGGGAAATTCTGCTAGAAAACTCCACTTTTTTAGATTCAACTTTTTCCCCGCTATTTAAACACTTCCCATTTTAGCCTAGACTCATTGATTTGTTTTGGCAGAAACATTTCAATTTCATGTTATCAAAATTATTTTATCTTTTGTAAATGCCTTTATTTCTTGTTTGATTATTTTCTAGTCATAGCTATGAAAGATATTCTATTAGCTTCTCTGCTAATTTTTGGTATGGTATGATTTTTACTATTCATGTCATGTATCCAAGTTGAATGTATTTGTGATCCTTTGAAAAATGACTCAGACCTCTATGTAGATTTCCCTGTCCTCTCCTCTCATGCTCAATTACCCTTAACCTGTTTTCACCTTTTTCCTTGCATGACATAATAGTTCACACCTAAAAACAGCATTTTTTTCTCTGTTTCTCCCAAGAGACACATTCAACATGTCATTTTCCCTTTTATTTCCTTTGCATCATTATTTTCTTTTCAAATAATATATGTAGATTTGGATATTTTAAACAGAGAAAATGCATACAATATGTCAAATTATTTTCCAGAAAATGGCATGTATCTCTTTTACTTAAATAACTTTGTATGCTAAAAACATCAAGAAGGAAATAGGTTTGGTGGTTCCCCTTTGATTTGTGGCATGATCCTAGATGGCCTCTTTAATAATTTTAAATATTCCACCATACAAGAACATTCTATAATTTTGTTAGTGTGACAGTTGTCTTTTGCAGGATTCAAGTCCATGTATGACTTAGCAGGCAAGTGGAAAAGAGTAGATGAGTATGAAGAGTTTAAGAGGCTTTCCAAAGTTTCAGAGACACAATTTGAATGTAAATCTTGACTCTCAGTCCAATACTCTATTTACTCTACTGCCCACCATTGGGTTTCACTATTGAAAAAAAAGACAATAAACCCAAACAATAGTGTAATGGAATAGTGAAAATGGGGAAAAAGTAATAATTATGCTTTTCATCATATAAGTTTCCCTGCCCTAGACCCAATTTCTTTCAGAGTTTTGCTCTTGGCTGGAGAGAGCACTGATACAGAAAGAGGTAATATAAATATGTATTCCCTTCTCAGGGATTTGTAGAATTACAATTACTATTCCTTTTTTCCATAGCAATGAAATGATAACTGGAGTTGAACTAAAACATGACTAGAACACTCCATCTCGTCGTTGGAGAGGTCTGTCTCATTTTTTAAGAGCTAAGCTGCAGCATATTGCAATTCTCCATATAGTTATGTGGCAGTAGCATTTTAAATATTTTCCTTTTTTCAGAGCTCAGTGGTGATTTCCTCATTAGGGATAATTGTGTGTACATGCAGACCTAAAAGAAAAGAAAATATTCTCTGTAAGTTCACTGTTTTGTGCATCAGTCTCCATTTGTAAATTATATCTTATTTATGCAATTTCTGGACTTTTTCAGGCTTCAGGAGAGCCTCTTTCAAGACAGGTTTTAATGATGTTAGCTCTTTGTTTGCTCATTTATTCCATGGTGCAATGAGGTTTGATTCTCAACTTCAGCACTCCCCCAGTGGTGCTGAGCAATTCACCTAACCTTTTGGGATCTGAATTTCCTCCTCTATAAAGTGATGGGGCAGGTGAAAAGATAGTCTCTAAAGTCCTTTCTAGTTCTTACTATATGATTTTGTCCTATTAGATCCCATAGAAATTCCACATCCTGGACATTGACCTAAACAAATTTCTCCAGTAATAGAGAAGGTAGAAAGATGGAAGAATAGCTGGAGTGGCCCCAGAAGGCTTCACAGAGGGAGGGCTGTCAGACAGAGGTTGAATTGTTTTCTTTTGTCTCAGCAGGCAAGCTAAGAGCAATGAGTAGAAATGACTGTCTTCCAGGCACTTAGGTGGTAAATAGAAGGGGTACTAGGTTAACCAACGTTCTCTGACTCCACATGCAGTGTTCTTTTTTGGGTAAACAATAAATATTTGTACAAGGGAGCAAGGAAGGGGAGGATAAAGGGAAATTTGGAGGGAAAGAGGAATCAGATAAGGAAAATAGGGAAGAAGAAAAGGAGGAGGATAATAAAACAAAATCCTTAAGTAATTAGGTGATATAAATCATCAAAATGGAGTAGATGGTATTCCCGCATAGAATGTTATTCATTACTAGATCAAAAAATGCCAAACCACTTAATCACACCACAGGATTATCTTAATTTTATGTAACTCATCAGCAATAGTTAGCTTGCTCCCAAGAGATTTATGTGATTATTGATATTCCTTTTCCCATAGACTACTGGGTATCACTGAGACTCTGCTGGCAATCACAACTCATGTTGTCTGACTTCCATCCATCATCTATATATTCACTGGATTGAGTTGATGGTATCTTGATGTTTAATTACAGTCTCATTTATCTAAAATTATACAGTTGAAATCATGCATTATGTAAGCTCTATGGATATATGAACCACCATGGAAATTATCTTGGTTTTCAAAGGATTTTCTCTCCACCCCTTTAAATCTAAGCAAATTAATATTCACTAGCTTTCAAATCATACTCCTACTCCAACCTCTTGTCTCACAAATTGGTAATACATGTTACTTGGGGAACTGAAGAGTTGGTTGAATGTAAACCTTATTTATAGCAGAAAGTCATCTTAGGTTAATGTTTTCTGGATAGGATGGGGGCAGGAAGCATATTGATAAGCAGTGTTGTCTTCAAGCATGAAGTATGGGGGAGGGGGGGACAGGTTGCTTATCCAAAGTTGTATATGAAAATGCTCATTGTCTTTTAGGGTGTGTGTGTGTGTGTGTGTGTGTGTGTGTGTGTGTGTGTGTGTGTGTGTGTTTGAAGAATCAATTTCTTTAACTGAGATCACTTCTTGGGAAATATTAGTTTTGAAAATTAAGAATTGCCAAATTTTCAAATTTAAAATGCTAGGTTAGAGATCTCTTATTGGAGCTACCAGAATCTGAAGTCTGGCAACCTGTTAATCAATACCCGTTAATCAATATTTGACAAGCTGGTGGGCCATCAATCGATATATAGTAGAATAATCATTGGTCATGGAATCAGGAGAAAATGAAGGTCAAATATCAGTTCTGACATTTATTAGCTCTATGATCTTGGATGAAGAATTTACTTTCTTTAAGCCTCAATTTCCTCCTGTATAAAATATTCCTACTAGAATTTTATTATTACATTTACAACAATACTTAGGAAAATAGGAATAATAATATTTCTACTATCCACTACCAACTTCATGGGGTGGCCTTCTTATAAGCATCTTATAAACCTTAAAGTTGCATATTAATGTGAGTAGTTGGTGGTATTGTTCTTTTGTAATTACCTTTGTAAGGCTTGGATAGAATAGTCCTGGCATGAAGTCACTGCCCTCCTATTGTTCTTTCACATTTAATGTTCAGAGGTGTATTTTGTGAATGCTGTTGATCATTATGGTTGTTATCATTTTCCAGTGTTGAAGGGTGTGTGTGTATGTGTATGTGTGTAGGGGGAGAAAAAGAGGGAGAGAGGGAGAGAGAGGGAGGGAGAGAGAGAGAGAGAGAGAGAGAGAGAGAGAGAGAGAGAGAGAGAGAGTTTACGCTTCTAAAACTGAATTTGACAGTAGTCCCATTGGTTCTAAGGCATATTAGAGACATAGATTTTTGTCAATTTTATGTCAAGATAGGATGCTGAATCAAAAGGCCTGAGTTCAAGTTTCTGCTTTTCTCCTTACTAGTTAAGTGACTATACAGAGATTCCTTAAATTCCTTGGGTTTCAGTTTCATCATCTGTAAGACAGTGGTAATAATATTTGCTCTACTTATTTCAAAGAGTTGGTCTGTTTGTTCTATAAGTGCTACTTTATCGCCATTTAAAAAATATCTACTAGACTCCCCCCCCCCCCCCCGAAGAAACTCTGGGCAAAAAATAAATGAGCCAAATAAAAAGATATAGCTTCACCTCATGTCAGGTGAGGTGTCATGTCTAATATTTCATTTGTTTTTTTTTCTTCTTTGATTGTAGTTGGAAAGATCCATTCTCACTGAGCTCTTCCCTCAGACAGGGCTTCCAATTTTTAAAGAGCATAGATACAGTACATTAAGTTTAATTTTAAAGCTTCTTTACAATGCTAATAACTATGACTCAATTATTTCAATGGTTTCTCTCTTGGTTCTTCCTCTCTTGAGGAGGTACCTCTAAATTGCAAATGAGAGAATCACACAGCTTGCTTGATGATCTGTCTTGCCCATTGTCAATACTATTATGAGTTACTTCAATCTTTGATGTTTAGAGTCTTTCTCAAATTTGCACCAAGGGACTTATACAGTCTTCTAAATTGATGTCATCCAGTGTATTGTGAACCCACTCACAGTTAGCTCTGTGTACACTACAACCCAATGGAACTTTAGATTGCTCTCCCTATGGCTTGCAATTTTCCAGCTGGCTATTTGTAAAGCTGAGTTTGAAAATATGTTTCTTGATGTGCTTTTGGAGATGAATGCTCTGAGGGTGACTGTAGCAGGTATAGATGCAAAACTCTCCTGGAGACATGCAAATTAGATTATTTGATTTTCAAATTTAGCTACCTGAATTGTTAGAACAAAATATCAGACAGATAAATAACTGCAGGGTCACATAGACAGAATTTTAAAAAAAAAGAAGTTTCTTTTCCTCAATTACATATTTTACAATCCTATTCCCATTGCTTTTAAAAATACACAGGTCTCCACTAGCTGGGGGGGGAGGGGCTTTACTTAATTCTCTTTTCCCTTAAAACTCCCATTGTATTTCTCTCCTTCTTTGTACTGCCGAATATTTTTTAACAAGTAGTCTATAATCTTTATCTCTCCTTCTTCACCACCTACACCTTCACTAACAGTGAAGTTTCCCTTTGCACCATAATAACCTGCCCCTTGTGTCCAGATCCAATGGACTCTTCTGGGTCCAGGAAGGTGTGTGCTAGAGTCTGCTCAAACTGACTTATAAAAGCTAAATGTTAAATTTTGGATTTTTGTTTTCTTGTTTGTGTAGAATTAAGAAAGTGATGGGGATATTGTTAATAATGCATAAAGATGTGTCATGCATATATTATTTTTTTTTCCAGAGAGGAAGTTTTCAAACATTACTAGAATAATGCTATATACAGGTAACTAAGTATAGTAATATTAGTCAATATTATTTAATGAAGTGAATATAAAGAGGAAATTACAAGTATACTATGCATATATAGATAAATTCATATATACACATGTATATATATGTGTGTATGTATACACACATACTCATTCACTCATCTTTTCTCATGCTATTCCTATACCCTGGGATGAATTGGTATAGGGGAGCCAGAAAGGCATGCCAGCTGGTAAGAACAACATGAGAAAAGGGACATGAAATATAAGAAAGAAAGCATGTCTCTGTTTCCATGTAAAATGTCATGTTCCTTAAACATATTAAATATGTAATTAAAAAGATAACATGAAAAGGTGGAAAGAGAGCTTGACCCAAATGATTTCAGCTTATCAGGTCTGAACAAACTCTATCCTGGGATACTGATATAACTTATGGGTATGACCTTAGAAATGGTGAAGACTCAGACCTGACTTTGGTCAGATTCTAGAATTTTTAAAAAAGAATGTGGATTATCCAAACTATGGCCAAATTCTAGGATCCGTTATTAAGACAATGGTTAAAGAGTCTTGAGGGTAGCTGGGTGGTGCAATGGATAATGCGCTGGGCCTGGAATCAGGAAGACTCATCTTCCTAAGTTCAAATTTGGCCCTAGTTACTAGCTCTATGACCCTAGGCAAATCACTTAACCCTGTTTGCCTCAGTTTTTTCATCTGTAAAATGAACTGGAGAAGGAAATGGCAAATTACTATATATCTTTGCCAAGAAAACCCCAAATGGCATTACAAAGAATCAGACACAACCAAAAAATGACTGAAAACAACAGGAGATTATTGAGAAAGAAAAGTTATCACTCAGAGCTAAGATATATTTTCATCCAATTAAACTCAGTCAAAAATTATCATGCATCTACTGTTTCAGGAACTATGTCAGGTCTCAGGAAAATAAAAACTGAATTGAAATAGTTACTTTCCTCAATTAATATTCTACTGGGTAATGTAACATGTACGCCAATAAGTAAAAGCAAATTAGGCACAAAAACATTACAAAAAGATTTTGGAGAAGGCACCAACCACTAGGATAACCAAGAAAAGGCTCTGAAAAGACATGGCTATTAAGCTAAGCTTTGAAGGAAGCTGAGGTAATTCAAGAGACATATAAAGAGGTATATAGCATTCCTGACAAGTGAGATGGTTATTGAAAAAGCATGGAGGTATAAGATAGAATGTTATCTAGAACAAGTGATGCTGGGCAAATATCATTTAAAATTTCTTTTATTGGTGAACCAGGAAGATGCCATAGTTAGTTATATACATATATACTCACATACCTATCATTTATATATGTATATGTATACACATATATATGTACATATACATATACACATATCACATATATACATATATCACTTGGATTTCAGCAAGAGATGTGACAAAGCCTTTCTTTAAAGATATTCTTGTGAATAAGATTGAGGATATGAGCTAATGAATAGCTCAATTGGATGGATTCGCCACTAGTTGAATGACTTGATTCAAAGGTGATTAATATATTGTTGTCAGCCTTGAAGGTCTCAAATAGAATGCTCCAGCGATATGCCTTTTGTATTTTTTTTTCTGTTCAGCATTTTTAGCAATGATTTAACGAAGACACAGATGACATGCCTACTGAAATTGCAAATGACACAAAGACAGGATGGATTGCTAAATTGTGTCACATTCATCTGAGGATCCAACAAATTCTTGACAGGCTGTAATGGTGGGACAAATTTATTAAGATGAAATTTGATAGGGACAAATCTAAAGTTTTATTCTTTGCTCCAAGGATTATACTCTTCAAATGTAGGATTAGAGAGTAGTGAACCAGTTTATGGGAAAAAAAACTGTAGGATACTGAAGACTAAATATGTGGCATCTGTGTAAGATGGCATCCACCCAAATTTAATGTAATTTGCAGTTATATTCACAGAGTCTAGTATGCAGATGAAAGAAAATAATAGCCGATTGCATTTTTTTTAGTTAACCTCTTCCAGGGATGTTGCCTTTTGTTTTAGATGTCCTATTTCAGGTTGAACATTACAAAACTAGATAGTATACAACCAAGATTAGCCATGAGGATAAGAGAATTGGAGACCATGCCATACAGGAGTAATTGTCCAACAAGTGACTTTCTGAAACAAAAAAAAAAGATGACAAACTTTTAAATTTAATCTGTATTAATATTTTCTCCATCTTTCTTATGCTTAAACAATCAGCAAAACAATAAATCAGGCTTTATCTTCCAATTTCTGATGTATAAATACTGACATGGAAAATTTAACAAACAGCTTTTATGAGATCATTTGAGCTGACTCCAAGGCACATCTGCTGCCATACCAGGACGGGTTGAAACAACTGATATTTCCTTTCTTGTGACATTTGCCAGATTACCTTTTGTTGTAACTTTTTGTATACATGTGTTATCTTCCCAATTATGTTGTCAGCTCTTTAATGTCAGAGAATGTCAAATTAATATCTCATCATAAACAGCTAGAACAATGCCTTGCATATAGTACATGCTCAATAAATACACATTGAATGAGTGATGAGTCAGTGAATGAATGCGTGAATGAAGATTTTATGTACTGAGAATTTCATTGAATCATGTATAAGATCTCTGTACAATTCATCTAATTATTAGTTATCTGTAATAATAATACAACCTGCAGCCAGAAACATACCAAGGCCATTTTTGAGCTATACTTACCATGTGAGTTCCACTGGTAAATGATAAACTTACTAAAAAACAACCCAAGAAAGTATATGTATGTATGTATGTACGTATGTGTACAGATGTGTGTATACGGTCCATTTAGTAAAATAAAAGTAGGAGCTTCCAAATTAAAATACAGTATCCTTCACATCTACTTATCTTGTATTTTCTCATGCAGATCCCCCTGTTTTGAATGAATTGCCTCTTCTTTTCCAATTATTGAAGCAACATTCATCATCCAATACTCATTTTAAATCCCTCCTCTTTCAGAAGTCCTTTCTTGATAGCACTAGCCTAATGCTACCATTCCTGCTTTTGTTTTCCTGCAGTACTTCCCAAGACCATTAATTTGGCATTTAACACTCTGCAATGTGCAATGAATGATTCTTTTTGAACTGTGTGTGCATCATCATTGCCAGGAGGCTGTAACACCTTCCTCCATAGGGATGGTCTCTTATTTGTCTTTTAATACACCACAGTATTTAGCATGGGAACCAGCCCCTCAAAAAATGCTTAAAGAATACTTGACAGGTTTTTTGAATTGATATTTCACAGTTGATGTCATAGTAAGCTTCTTGAATGTAGGGACTCCTTGCTTTTATCTTCATATCCTCAGTGAAGCTCATACAGTCTGGCACATAGCAGTCACTTAATAAATTCATATCGACTGTTGATATTTTTGGAGTGAAGGCCCAGAAGGTGGAAAGAACTCTCTGCTGACTTCTTTTTCCCTTGCCTCCCATCCTATCCCTCCACTCCCGAATTCCTCCCCTCCCACGCCTCCCCATGCTAATTACTGGCTCTTAAACAGTGCAATAAGTAGGTATTAGGGTGAGAAAAACAACTCAGGTATTGCTCCTTTGGAAGGAAATACTGGTCTATTGGGAAACTGGTAGTCCAGGCACAAGGAAATAATGACCTAGTTGGTCCATTGCTCTACAGGGAGGAGATTGTTAACCTAATAGCTCCCAGCTGCTGGTCCTCCACTGTAAAAATAAAATGGAGGAGAGAATCAATTGTGTGGGAAATTCCTGACAAATATGCCTAAATTTCCTAGGTAATTGAAAGGAGGACGGGTGAATCTATTTTTTAGCTTAAATTGGCCAAATAATGACCATAGTTTTCCACTTCATTTTCCCAGTGGATGCCTGTCCAGGTAGAGATTTGCAATCAGAAATCCATGGGATTATTGTCGTGCAGTTTTTCTACTTGGGGTCATAACACCTGAGAACAGCTGCTTTCTCTGTTCAAGAGAAGACAGTCCTCAGACTAAGGCAATCTGCACTTAGTGCAGAGCCTAAAGCCCAGAGGGAGTCAGCAAATATTAACCAGCAGAAATGGAACATTGCCTCCTGCCTCAGAACATTTTCCAGGTAATGAATCATTCATACCCCAAACTAATATTTCATAACTTCTGTCAGCTGCATATGTTTAGATTGGGGCACAGGCCTGTTCATAAGTGGATGTTAATGTGAAGTTGAGCTTAGTCTAAATAAAGTTTTAAATTTGGTCACTGATGTTGTCAGTGGTCTAATAATGGACCTTGGTATTTAGGCTAGGTTTCCCTGAAAGTAAAAATTTTGCAGACCAATAAGACTGTCCTCCAAAGCAATGAGAACTCTCCTTCTCACACGTCTGTGTGCCTTCCCTCTTTCTAAAGTTTAATCAAAAAAAAAATTTCCTTTAGAAGGTCACAATGACTAATACCCCCCTTTATTTTGCATCTTCCTCTCTGTATCTGTACTCTATTTTCAGTAAAAGGAAATATATGCATGGTGTTCCAAAAGCCTTAGCATCGCTTTTTAGCTATTTAAACTTAAAATGGTACTAAGATTTTTGAAGTGTGTGTACATGTGTGTGTGAATAACTTACACTTTCATATATTTTACCTTGTAGGTATCCTTATATATTTCTGACATTATGTGATGCCTCTTGATCTAATTTCAAAGTTCTTTGAAGGAAGAAGTCATGTTCCCTCTCATTTATACCTCTCCTAATTGCATTGGCACAAATCTTTGTGCCTGCAAGAACAGCTAAATTTATTTGTTTTTTTTTTAAATGTATTTATTTATTTTTAGTTTTGACATTCACTTCCATAAGCTTTTGCATTTTCAATTTTCTCCCCCCCTCCCCTTGCCCTTCCCTAATACAGTGTGCAATCTGATATAGACTCTACATATACATTCATATTAAACATATTTTCACATTAATCATATTATAAAGAAGTATTAGAATCAATGGGAGGAACTAGGAGAAAGAAGAAACAAAACAAAACAACAAAAGAAAAACAGATAGCAAATAGTATGCTTTGATCTGCATTCAGACTCCACAGTTCTTTCTCTGGATGTAGACAGCATTTTCCGTTATGAGTCTTTTGGAGTTGTCTTAGATCCTTGTATTGCTGAAAAGAGCTAAATCTGTCAAAGTTAGTCATTGCACAAAGTGGCTGTTACTGTGTGTAATGTTCTCTTGTTTCTGCTCATTTCACTCAGCATCACTTCATATAAGATTTTCCTGGTTTTTCTAAAGTCCTCCTGCTCATCATTTCTTGTAGCACAATAGTTTTCCATTACATTCATATATCACAACTCGTTCAGTCATTCCCCAATTGATGGGCATCCCTTCAATTTCCAATTCTTGGCCACCACAAAAAGAAGTGCTATAAATATTTTTGTGCATGTGAGTCCTTTTCCCCATTTTTATGATCTCTTTGGGATGCAGACCTAGAAGTGGTATTGCTAGGTCAAAGGGTATGCATATTTTTATAGCCCTTTGGCCTTAGTTCCAAATTGCTCTCCAGAATGGTTGGATCAGTTCACAACTCCACCAACAATGCATTAGTGTTCAGATTTTCCCACGTCTCCAACATTTATCATTTTCCTGTTTTGTCATGTTAGCCAATCTAATAGATGTGATGTGGTGCCTCAGATGTGATGATTTTATTTGCATTTCTCAATAGTGATTTAGAATATTTTTTCATGACTGTAGATAACTTTAGTTTCTTCATCTGAAAACTGCCTAAGAACAGCTATCAAGTAAGTAAAAATCTGCTGTGGAAGCAAAAGACTGCTGTAGAAATATGTCTAGTTCAAAGTCTAGCAGTTGAAAAGGGTGAACTCATGAAACTATTGAGGGAATCATAGTGCCTCCTAATGCTGAACCCCATTCACACTACCTTTTGCCACCATTTTGCTAATATTCATGTCACTGACTAGATTTACTAAAGCCTTCCCCTCTCCCCTTGTCATGGAGGGTGTGCCTGAATCTTCAATGGACTATTCTAGCTCTGGTAGATCTAAGTCAGAAAGACAAATACAGGACTTTGTGGCTATCAACTGAATACCATCCTAGCTAAGGATTATTTTCCTTCCTATCCTACCCTCATGCAAACATTTGCAAAGACTCCTCAATTCTTCCCTATTATCTCTGTCTTATTCCGTCCATTCACACATCCATATCACTAATTCAATGTAGACTATTTGAGAAAATAATAGAAACTCTTGAAAGGAATTTGGGTCCCATTTGTTTGAGGGGGGAATGATGGGGTACAATCTCTGGGGACCCCCTGGAACCTGATGGGGTACAGTCCCTGGGAACCCCCTTGAACTCTCCTTGAATCTTCCCACTTGATCTAGGCTTCCCCTGAGGCCATAAGCCTTCCATTCTCAGTAGGCCCAAATCTCTACCTAGCCTAGCCCTCTATTGTCCAGCTGCTTCCCACCCTTAATCCCATCAAAATCCCATTCTCTTGTTTCCTGGAGCCTGACCTCTAGTCACCCCAGTCCCATCAAGATCTTCCTTAGACTCCTCCTCAAGACCCTCCCAAAACCCCTCCTCTAGTCACCCCAGACTACTTGACCACCCCTGAGTCCCTCCCACAATCTTTCTGTACATAGGTCTCATTTTACCTCCATGAAGGTGCTCAGATTCAATCTAGCTCAGCTCAGATTAATCTGGCCCACTGGCATTACTTCACAAATGCTCAGGCTCCCTAAGAGACTGTCCAATATGGTGAATCTCTAATAAACTTTGTTTTTCTTTGGCTGAAGAAAAAAAATAGAAACTATTGAACATGTAATTGTAGGCTGTACAAATTTATCAGCTACTGATACTCTGTGTGTGTGTGTGTGTGTGTCTGTGTCTGTGTCCGTTTCTGTGTCTGTGTGTCTGTGTGTGGTGTTGCGTGCTAGGATAGGAGAGGGAGACATTGATCAGGATCCCAATGATCAAATTAGTTTCTGTGATTTCATCAAATTGACCGAGGGAAAATAACTGGCTAACAACAGAGAAAATGAAGTATTATAAAACTTAAGGAAGGTTTTACGTATATTTTTTATTCCTTGGTAAGATTTGAACATAGTATTCATGAAAACTGGTGGGCTAAGGATTGGCTATGCTCCTGGCTTCCTTTTAAACGGTGAGAGAGACTTCTTAGGCTATAATCAGGACTTGTAATGGCCAAAGAATGTGATCTCTGATAGCAACAAAGAGATTAGTAAAATCTATCTAAGAGAGAGAATTTGGAACTGAAAGTTCTAAAAAAAAATGTTAAAAACTGTTTTTACATGCAACTGGGGAATAAGATACACGGGCAACGGGGTATAGAACTCTATCTTGCCCTACAAGAAAGTAAGAGGAAAAGGGATGGGGGTGGGGGGTACAGTGGGGTGATAGAAGAGACGGCAGACTGGGGGAAGGGGCAAGAAGAATACATGCCATCTCGGTGTGGGGGGGAGGGGAGAGATGTTGTAACTCAAAATCTTGTGGAAATGAATGTTGAAAACTAAAAATAAATAATCTTAAAAATATAAAATCTTTAAGACAGATCTATAAGATCAATCTAAAAAATAACCTTACACATGAAAGGGAATAGCTTCCTCCTCTTGAAGAGGATGGGGCAATCCTTAACTCCTAGGCTCCTCTCTGTCATTGAGTCTTGTATTTTTAGAATTCACTCAGCCAAGGGTCAGGAACTGACAGACTGGCACCCCACAGAGATAGGAAATTTAGGGATTCAGGGAACCACGGTCATTCATTCCCCCACTCCCCATCCTGGGTTTTGTTGGTTTCCCAATCAGAGATTACAGGAGATAAATCAGATCATGGGGAGCATTAAAGGTCAGGATAAGTAGAATCAGGGATAAGAAGTCAGAGCAGCAGAAAGACAGCAGAGTAAAGGGTGGGGGGAAGTGGGTTAGAGTGCAAGGGGGGAGGGAGAACCAGGGAGAGATTAAAGGGGAGAATTAGGGTGAGATCAGGGCAAGGGGTCTTTTAGGTTAAGAGATCAGTTATAGGAAGCATTTGGGGAATCAGACTCAAGAGAACGCTGGTGGCTGTAGCAGCTGAACGTAACAAGGACCCTGTTCTCTGGGTCCTGCAGCAGTTCACAGATCCTGCCCAGTCTAATTTCCGGGTACTGGAGATAGCACCAGGTTCAGATTAGCACTTGGCCCATTTCTCAAAGGCTTTCCCCAAGGAGGTGTGGCAGCCCACAGAGGTGGACCAGCAAAGCCTCAGCAGCATTTTGGCTTTCATCAAGAACTGGCAGCTTCAGAATGCGAAGCCACCCCTGTTCCTGTATGCTTCCTGCAGCTGGGAGAAATGGGGAGGGATCCAGGCTAGGTCTTTGGACCTGGTGCTCTGTATTAATATGATTCACATCAATGCCATTAGCTGCACGGAGGGGTTGTTCAAAGGGGCCGGACAGCTGCTGAAACCTAACAGTTTGCTGATCACCTATGGGCCTTAGGTTATCAAAGGGATGATCACACCCCAGAGCAATGTGGATTTTGACATCAGCCTCAGTTGCAGGAATCCAGCCTAGGGGCTCTGGGATGTATCTCTTTTGCAGCAGCTTGTTCAAACCAGTGGCCTCTACCTGGAGAAAATGATTGACATGCCAGCCAACAACAAATGCCTGATTTCCCGAAAACAGTGACTTACTGAGCCCTAATCATCACTCCTCACAACATTTGGGAGGATTCCAGCTTTTACCACTGTGCCTGCCACACAGTTCCAGGCCTTCAGAAAGACCAGGTGTCAGGTCACTACTGACACCCGCAAAATTCATCTTTACATCCGGACTGAGACTGGAGCTTCTCTGGTTAATAGGCTTCTACCCTGCCAATGGAGGGAACATTTCTGAGCCTGTCCTAGCTTTTCAGAAGGTTGGCATGTTTAGGAACGTTTCTCTAGGGGCCTGCCAAGCAGGAGCAGAATTGGGGCTGAATATCACACATTGGCAACTCACACCCAGATCCTAGTGTTACCTAGCTCTTGGCCACCCTCATTCTCATGCCCAAAGGCTTCTTCTCCCTCATCCCCACCCCCATTGGTAATTAAGTTGGGACTTTCTTACTGTTTTAGAATAATTAATTCAGTGTCTTTGATTGAGCCTTACTAGGTGCAAAGCCCCAGGCCCAAACCCCTATCTACTAGGTGCTGAGCCTATGTGGGTGTGAAGCCCTCAGGGTCCTAGGAGGAGTTGCTAAGACTAGAGCCAATAGCAGAAGCCTGAGTTCTGGTCACTCAGATGACTTTTGATGATGGCTAAAGAGTGTATAAAAAGAGAGAACAGAGCTATTTTCTTGGGGCTCTCACTCTTGGAGGTGTGTTGATGTGGAGACTCTGGGCAGCTGTAGTTAAGAGCCCCCCAGCTTGTAAACCTGGATGTTGGGACTTTGTTAAACCCTGGTAACTATGCATTGAGATTTGTCTGAATCAGACAAGGTCAGTCTGTTGATGTTTGTAATTTGTTTGTATTTGCTCTGAAGTTCAGGGTGCTGGCTTTCCCCCTGAACTAAGTGAATGATATTTGTATGTTGGATTGCAATAAGATTGTTAACCCCTTAACATTGCTTTCCTTAGTAAAGCAGATCAAAAGAACCTGTGGTGGCAGCATTTTTGTTGTTGGGCTTGTGTTGGTCTTTCACCCTCACAGCAGCTGCTAACAGATTATTGCAACACTCCGGCATGCTTTCTAAGACATCCCTGTCTTCATGCACAGAGAGGTAAGAGTTTGAGTGTACAGGGGCAAGGCTGCTCATTTTATCTCCTTGCCACCTTTTTTTGGTGGGTTCTGTCTCTGTCATTGACTTACCTCATGACACTTTGTGGGTCTTAGTTTTTCTGTTCATAACTTGAGTAGGTTGGAATAAAGGATCTCAGCTCTAAAAAAAAAAAAAAAAAAGAATTCACTCATCCTGTCAGGGACAAGACCTAGAAATTCCAACATAGTTAGTCAAGGAATAAGCCTGGAGGATGTTTGTAAGTCAAAAGAGAGTCCTGGTTGCTGTCAGTTGAGGGATATAGAGTTAGAAACACAGGTAGACTACATGTATGACCTGTCCACTAGAGACACTGACATCAGGCGAGTACTGCTAGCACACCAGGAGAGGAGACAGGATATCAAGATCCTGTAGAAGCTGCAGGAATGAATTTACATGGCTTCAAGTATTTCATACATTTTTATACTATACATATATCTACTTTTTACATGGATATATGTAATTGAAGGAGAACTCACAGCAGGATTTTTTTTGGGGGGGGTGGGTTTGAGGCTATTTTGTAGCTACTTTTCTTAAATGACATCTCAGAGAATGCTTTTACTTTTAGCTACTGGCTGATTATTAAGGTAAGTGAACTGGTTGGGGTTTGTGAACTATAGTTTTAAGAGTGAAGACCCAAAAAGCAGGTTAAACTTGGGGGAGGTCCCTGGGCACCTGATCTACAACCCATGAATTCATGGTAAGGGGGTAATATTGGAGGGACTCATTGGAAATACATTCCCCATTTGCTGGGATTATAAACCAGAAGCTTATCATTTTCAGATTTTCAGATTACAGATTCCCACATTACACATATATACCTCAAAAGATCCTGGATAAATCAACCAATAAATTGCACTGGTACCAGACTATTTGAGCAGCTAGAGAGAATGGATAGAGTGCAGGAGGTGGAATAAGGAGGACCTCCATTCAAATCCAGTCTCAGACATTCAATAGCTATGTGACCCTGGGCAAGTCATTTAGCCCTGTTTACCTCAGTTTCCTCATATATAAAATGAGCTGGAGAAGGAAATGGCAAACAAGTTCATTTTTTTTTTTTGCCAGGACAACCCCAAATAGGGTCACAAAGTATCAGGCACAAACTATAACTAAACAACAACTGGATTGTTGATTCATTTTTATAATGGTGTTGTCCACAAACTGCTAAGATATAGCACTGAGTCATCACACCTTAAAAATAACACTTCTAAGATGTTTTACTGTATCCAATATTTATGATTTCTAAGCCACAAAGAATGAAAAACTTATGAAATACAGAGATCTCGCAGAGGATGTCAAAATCACATAGAAACAGTATGACTTGCATATCATGAGCCTGTAATCCTGTCTTCTGCCAGAGCTGTATAGAGGAAATTTTCAATGAGAATACAGAGGATGCGCTTACATACTAATGATTGTATTCAATTACAAAAGCAGTAAATTTATCCACCTGTGCCATTATCTGAAGAATATTAAATATAAGTCAATAACATTAGGACAGGAACTTGCCCCTAGAACCATTCTTATCTCATCAAAAATGTGAAAAAAAACATGAAATGACAACAGCAACTATAAACAAACGAAAGTTATTGACATTTCTATAGTACTCCATGTTTTGCACCTTACGACAACAGTGTGATATGGCAGCCAAAAAGGTGAATGAAAACTTAAATGTTTTTAAGAGAGGTAATATCAAGGACAAAGAATGTAGTAACACTGCTGTAGGTAGACCTTATCTAGGTCAAAAGAATTGTGATACTGAGTTTAGGGAAGGAAGTCTCAGGGGATATACATGATATCTATTATTCTTTAATTATTTGAAGGCATCTGAATGTAAAATGCATTTTACTTGATCTGTTTCAATCTCAAAGGCAGAACTAGGACAAATGGGGGAAGATATAGAAAGACATATTTTGGCTCCATGTGTAGAGAAAACAAACAAAAAATGACAATCAAAACTTTATAAAATGGGCAGGGAGATTCACTGCCTCTGGGTTTCCTCCTAGTTCAGACTTTCTAGCCAAGGCTACATGACAATTTTATGTTGCAGAGGAGGTTTTCTTGGTCAATTACAAATCAGACTAGATGTACTCTATGGTTTCTTCCAGAGCAAGGTATTTTATGATTCAGACTCTGTGATGCTGAGAGAATTCTGTGTGTGGGCCATGGGACCTATACTGAAATCTCATTATAGGCAAATATACATTTAAAAAAATGTCATGGTAACAAAAACATTATGAATAGAAATATGTCTATGATGTTTTGACAAAGAAAATTGACCTAACAAAATAAAAAGTGAACTTCCATGAAAATGAAGACTTTTTCTCCCTCAGAACAGGAGCTGATTTTAGGTTATTGCAGTGAATTCACAAGAGATCAGTTAAGATCACAAGCCCAAAGTACTGGAGAATTGGATCCTTTTTATTAGTAGATGCCATAAATGAGAGTGCATGCTGAACCTGTGCATGCTCATAATTATAGCTTTAGTATAGTACAAATGACCCATTCCCCTTTATTAAAAGAGGTGGATAGTTTAAATATAAAATAAAATTAAAGTGGAATAAGTATCAGTAGGAAGAAACCTAAGAGCATGAGACAGAGCTTTACAGCTTAGACATTCAAAGTGTGGTAAATAAGTACCTCTCTGAGCCTTTTAAATAGTATTTGAGCTGAGTTAAGTTTATGAGTTAGCTATAAAATTATAATTTGGTTCAAAAGAGGAAACCTCATTTAGTAGCACTCAACAAACTAATATAGTGACCCTAAATCCCAACCTGACTGTTTAGTTATTATAACACACCACTATGAAGCCTATTAACAGAACTAATTAAGGCATCAATCAAATATCAGAACTTAAATAACCTTACAGTAACTCTTTTTATGACACTTTAAACCATTCTGCTTAATGCACAGGGGCCATATACAAATGAATTGGGTATTTTGGGGTCTTCATAATACAAAGCCATTTGGCAACAGTTCCCAGTTCCTGTACAGTTCACTTGGCATGCTGGGAAAGACCCTGAGATATCCTTAGGAAAGAAAGCAGCTTTAGCTGAGACTGTGTTTACATAGGGCCATTAGAAATGGAGTTGGTGAGTTACATCTAGGTAAAAACTCCAAAGGAAACACAGGCCTTTAAAATTGCCTTTTTATATATGAAATATATAGTTGAGCTATCTGGACCTATGTATCAAATCATCTAAGCAACTGCTACATTTTGACTGCAGTTTTCATGCTGTGTAGGTTCAATTTTACTAAAGGTATGCTAAAACTCAGCAATCTGCAATACTATTGGAGTCCAGATCTTTGGCTAGAAATTAAGCAATAAAAATAATTTCAGCTTGAATTCTCAAAGCATATTATGGTTACAAAGCACTTTTATACACAGTACCTCATTTAATCTTGACAACAGTCTTCACACGATATTTCCTTTGCACACCTCTCATATACGTACTATGTATGACTTTACAATTATCTGGATATTTACTATATTTCCCTAGTAAATTATAAACTCTGGGAGGACAAGGACTATACCCTACCTAACCTCTGCATCTGTCCCAGTGCTAATCATAATGATTTACACAGAATAGTTGTTTAATGTCTAATATTAAAAACAATTTTTAAATAAAATTGAACAACCTGTGAAGTACTTATCGCCAACACGATTATCTCAATTTCAGATTCAGAGGCCTAAAAAGGTTGTCACATATCCAAGATCATAATGCTAATTAGAGATACTTTGGAGGATTCAAGGTTGGTAATATAATTTACACTGGCTCATTTTATACTAGCAAATACGGGTGAAAATGTCCAGGCCTGCCATTAGACTTTAGGAGCTACTTTCCATGCAGTTGAATTTGCATACAGCATGCCTAGAAAATGCAAAATTAGACAATGCAAAAACAGAACTCTCGTTATTTCAGATTCATGTATACAAGTCATGTTCCTTCCCCTTTATAAGATTTAATTCTTTATTTAAAATAAAAATGGGCAAGAAGAGAAAAAAGAGATGTTCTTTTCTATCACCCTCCTGTCCTTGCTAATATTAGGTTTTGATTTTTTTTTTTCCGCTTTAATGGCTAAGTATTTGGTTTGGTTGGTTGTCCATGTATAACACTATGGTATAACATGTGAGTGATGTATCCTTGCATGCTCATGAAAATTGTCAGAAGGAAGATAATCATTATCAAAATCCAATTCCTCCTGATGTAATCAAAGTAACCCTTGTTTTTTCAAAGGAGAATAAGTCTGGAAGCTTCTAATATGCTAGAAGGTCTTTAAGTATACTCCTGGTGGCAAACTGCATCTATTTTTTCAAGGAAAGGCCTAGATATGTATAAAGAGCCTTGGCACCAGTAGCTTGGATACTATAAGATACAATCTTTGACCATGACAATCCATGATATAATACCTTTTTTTTAAAAGCATTGTGTTATGCACAGCCCCCTTTTGCTTTTGCTTTGACTGTGACAGAGTGGTGGAAATAGAGACAGAAGATTCTAAGAATCACTTGTTACTAAAATGGGATTCTTTTCTGAATCACCTATCTTGTTATCATCAGTAAATCAACATATAATAGGAAATTGGAAGAAAGAGTTAAAATGAAAAGGTATAGTATGACTATAAAATAGTTTTAGACTGTCCTATTTAAACAAGATATTGATGCCGAAAATGTGAAATTGATACAAGAACAGACATATACTTAGTGTCATCATTTCCCAAGGAAATTCAACAAATATAAATTAATCACAACAAAGGGGAAGACAAAAACATCTAAATCCTTACTCAGGAAACACATACTCTCCTTGGCAAGTATAGTGATATGTAAGTCGAGGGTAACACCACTTTAGAATATAAAGGACACTATATATACCCTGGTAACATCACCCTGTAAGGTGGGTAGTAAAGGTGTAGCATTATCTACATTTCAGAGAAAAGCAAACTTGTACACTCCTTATAAATGGAAGAGTCAAGACATAAATCAAAGCCTGCTTACTCTTAGTTGTATCTTCTTTTTACAACTGAATAGTTATTTGGATGTTTTGGAGTCATACTGGGTATCAATCTCTATACCTGTCATAGATATATCAAGAGATTTGTGAAATTAGACATGCAGGGTTAAATTTTAGATGATTATTATTTCATATCTGGAAAAAATAAACCTGAACTGAGATGCCAAAAGAAATTAAACTTAAAGTCCAGGGGAAAAAAAGGAGTGGCTCAGTGGATATAGCACTGGGCTTGGAGTCAGGAAGACCTGAGTTCAAATCTGGATTCAGCATTTACTAGTAGTAGTCACCAGGGTGACCCTGGGCAATTCACTTAACCTGTGTTTGCATTAATCCACTGGAGAAGAAAATGACGAATCACTCCAGCATCTTTGCCAAGAAAACCCCATGGACAGCACTGGCATACTAAGGCCCCAAGGCATGACTGAACAAGGGCGGAAAAATCACTGTGCAGGTGAACACACACACAGAGGAATACTTCTGCACCTATTTTGCATTCAATACTTTGATTTAATTGGAAATTTATGAGAAAGAAGCTGTTATAATGTTTGCTACAGATTGATAACTACTTGTGTTATGATTCATTCAAATAAGAAGCATATATTAAGCATTACTATATGCCAGGTAATGTGAAAGGCATGAGGAGTACAAAGACAAAAAT
Source organism: Trichosurus vulpecula (assembly GCF_011100635.1). NCBI lineage: Eukaryota > Metazoa > Chordata > Mammalia > Diprotodontia > Phalangeridae > Trichosurus > Trichosurus vulpecula. Next base: position 297,076,149 of record NC_050574.1, on the reverse strand, counting down.
TAAATACTCCTATCCTCAAAGAATTTACAATTTAATAGTGAGATATGTCTCTCTCCAGATGTGTGTGTGTGTGTGTGTGTATGTGTATTCACAGTATATACCCCATCAATAAAAATTACATTAATGGGACAGAACAGTAATAGCTGAGAGAATCAGGAAAAGTTACATTTAGAAGATGATACTCAAGGTGAGTTTTGAAGAAAACAAGGGATTCTATGTATGAGGTGAAGGTAAGGAGGATATGTATTCCGGGCATAGTAGAGAGTTGACCTTGCCAAAGCACAAGAAGCAGAGAGAAAAGAGACAGACAGAGACAGAGACAAAGACAGAGAGATGCAGAAAGAGAGAGAGAATGAGAGACATGAAAAAAACAAAAGACCAGTTTGCCTGGAATGGATTATATGGAGAGAAGAATATTGTATAATGAACCTGGAGATATTGAGGAGTATATTTTATAGAATCTGCTTTTACTTAGAAAAAGAAGGTTTCTTTTCAAACATCTTTCTCTGTAGCATTTGGATGGTCTCCATCAATGTATGAAGGATCTCAGAAAATCCCAAGTGGCATGAAACAAACAAACAAACAAAAACTTTCTCTCAGGTGCTCTTCTGAATGCTCTGAATAAATGCACTGAATAAATATTCTTCAATATTTACATAGTCCCTGTCTTTACTCTCAGCATTTACCAAAGATATGCCAAACAGATCATGTTCAGACCACAATACAAAACACTGAGTTTTCGAAGTTGGGACAATTTCGGGTTTAAATAACAAAGATAAATACCCCTGATACAAACACCTACTTTTAACTGGGGGAAAAAAATTGGTCACTATCACATATGGGCTTTACCTCACAATACCGTGTATTGCTACATCACCACTCTCATCTTTCCTCAAAGAATCTTGCTAGAGACCCTGGAGACAGTCATGAAGTCACTGCTCTGTGAGCATCCCGCCCCGCCCCCCCCACACCCACCCCCCCGCAAAGAAAGTGATTTATGAAAGAATGCAGAAGGGTATGCCTCATTGGAGCATCCATTGGAAAAGTTACTCTGAGGCATCAGCATAAACATCACCAGACTAATTTATTACATGTGTCCTTTCTAAAGAGTGAAAACCCAAGAGCTCTACAATTACCAAGGCTTAGAGCACATTGAAATTAGTGAAATTGTCACAAAATTTGTCATTTATTTTCCTTAGTCTGAATTCCACAATTTGCTTCAGAGTTTCTGAGCTTGAGGGCTGGTTGCAATGAAACCAAGAAAGAAAATTCTCATTTGGTTGCCTTCTTGAGTGAGTTAAATATAGGAAACCTAGAGGGAAACATCTTCATGCCTTGCCCTTATGTTTTATTTTCTTATCTATAGGAGCTACAGCTCTGTGAAGAGCATACAGATTAAATGCAAGGCATGTTTCTTATTTGTAATAATTGAATTTAAGGAACAAGTAGAGCTCAGAGCAAGAACTTGAGCAAGTAATTTCCTTCTGAAATAATCTGTTTTCTTGTCTGTAAAGTGGGCATATTATATCAGCCTTGTGTGCCTCATAGACCAATCACTTGTAAGGATAAAATCAGATGAGTGATGTAAAGTGCTTTTAAGCACTATGCTGGTATATATGATTATTGTTACTTAGAGGAAGAGATGGAAATCATTCAGCCAATCAATTAACATTTACTAAGTGCACACCATGTGTACCAGGTACTGTGCTGAGAGCTGGAAACACGGGGAAAGCAAACAAGGTTCATACTAGATAGAGCTCAGTGCCAGGGCACTAGAAAAGAGCCAATGTTTTCTTTGCCCTCAATTTCTTTCAATTCTCTTCAACAAACATTTATTAAATACCTACTGTGTGAATGGCTACAACCATATCTACAATCCCAGCTATGCTTTCTGTTACATCCAGGCCATTTTCTTTCCATCCTCTGTCACTGTCTATCACTGACTTTTTTGGGCTACTGAATCTGACCATCTTATGTGACACCCTCATCCCCATCTGAACTTTTAACTCTGAAACAGTGATCAAATTAATACCACCATTTCCATTGGAAACGATATATCATTCAACTTCCCTATCCATTAATCATTCCTGTGACTTCCTAAGCCAAAACCCTTCTCTAGGGTCACATTTTCTTATATATGTAGTCTCCCTCTCCTATGATATAAGCTTCTTGAGGTAAAGAATTGTCTCATTTTTGTATTTCTATTTCCAGCACTTTGTAAAGTACTTAGCATATTATGAGTATTTAATCATTTTTTTTCTTTTCTTCCTACCCGCTTACCTTCCTTCATTTTTTCCTATTTTTCTTTCTTTCTTCTGTCTGTCATAACATTATACAGGGCTATAGGTAAACAACAACACTACAAAATGAAACCCTCCCTGCCTTCAAAATGATTATATTCTTTACATTGACATTTATATTCCACTGGAACATGTGTATATCCAATCCTTAAACTTGCCATAATACCCCAGAGTTAAGATAGGAATGAAATGGGGTTAAGCCTTTGGGAAGGCCATAGCTGTAATAATAAAAGAAAAGAAGGAAATGAGGAAACACACATATATAGACAAAGAGCTCAGCAGAGATGATGGTTAGGCTATTAAAAAGATGAAGACTCAATTCAGAAACAAAGGTGACTCAAAGCCAACAGCCAGGTCTAAAGCAGGCTCTGATTCAGAAGGATGGAAGATGGAACATCATGCATGAACTGGTAGATGCAAGTGCTGAGAAGGTCCAACAGGACATTTCTATCACTAAAATAGAGCTGAGATACAACTGTTCCTACTATTTTGCCTTTATCTCTGTTGGATATCACTTGAAGGATGATGGTGAATCTTCATATTAGCACCTTAGGTATCGTGGTTTAAGCTTCCTATTAAGCAATATAATTACTTGAAATAGCAAACCAAACAATGGAATTTCTATTAAATATAAAAACATCCCATAATAATGTATGAAGTTAAAGAAAATAAAAGGAAGAAATAAGTACAAATGGTTTACCTAGACCCTTCTTACTTAGAAACTCCATTTCTAATAATTTGACAGACTAATCCTCCTTCTTAGTTGCCTGAAGGTTCCTTCATAGCTTTGCTTCTGTCCATTCTCAGATGATAAATATAATGTTAAGTACTAAGTCAACATAAAGCTGATCCTTATTAGGATTACAAATATCTTGAGTTTACTGAGACTGATCCTTTCTCAGCATTCAAAATAGTGAAACTTTGGCAGATATAAGATAGTGCAGTGCAGAGAGCCCTGCTTCACTATTCAGAAGACTTTTTTTCTAAGATAGCATAGTGGATAGAGCACTGGGATTGGAATAAGGAAGGCCCATGTTCATGAGTTCAAATCTGACCTCAAATAATTACTAGCTGTATAACCCTGGGCAAGTCGGTCAACCCTGTTCACCTCAGTATCTCATCTGTAAAATTATCTGGAGAAGGAAATGGCAAACTACTCCATTGTCTTTGCCAAGAAAACTCCAAATGTGGTCACAAAGAGTCAGACACAACTGAACAACAACAAAAAGTAGTCAAAGGACCTGCATCCTTATACTGCTTATACTTACTTATACTCACACTTATATTCATACTTATACTCATACATATACTCACTTATACTTATACTCATACTTACAGTTACATTGCTACCTGTGTGACTTTGGGTAAATAACCTTACCTCTCTGGGCCTAAATTCCTTCCTTGTAATTGAAGGAGTTGTATCTGTTGACCATTAAAGTCCCTTCCATTCCCAAATCTATAATCCTAAGCACATTTTAGCATCTTAACCCTATTTTCACATTGTTAAAATAGGAAGAATTTCTTCCCCCAAATAGGCCAAGTACTTTTACTATCTTATACACATTTTTGAGGATCAAGTAAGATAACATTTGGAAAAGTGCTTTGTAAACTTTTAAGTACTCCACTAACCTAAGGTGGTATAGTTACTATATTGGAATCAGGAAGACCTGAGTTCAGAGTCTTGCTGGTGACACACACTGTCTGTGTAAAGCTGGGCAAGTCATTTAACCTCTGTGTGCCTTAGGAATAATTTCCTGTTCTGAAATAAAACCACATAGCTCGTGTGTGAATACATATTATATATAGTGCTTAATATATTTAGATAATATAATATATAAATATTGTATAGATATAAAATATATTATTCATTTATATAATACACATTGCCAATCTGTAACATATCAATCATTACATTCTACTATTCATATTATATCAATATATAATTTATATATTCTATTTTAAAATTAGTACAGCATATAAATATGTATACATACATAAATGCTATATAAATATATTTTCTTATTTATATATATATAACTAGGCATATAAGTATATTTATACATATATGTATATGAATGTGTATATAGAGACATGTCTGTGTGTGTATGTGTGCATGCATGTGTGCATATGTGTGCGTGCATTTGTGCACACATGTACATACACACAAATCTTTGATTCTATTGGTACAAGGAATTGCTGAAGAAATTTCCTCTACTGATCAAATGAAGATCAGTTCTCTCTACTGCTAAGAGCCTTTCTGAGTTCCTTGGGGGCCAGGATAGGTTTAATGATTTGCTAATGGTTTCACAAGAATATGTCATTTAAGACTTCCAGCTCAGGTCTCCCTAATTGGAGACCAGTTCCTGATCCACTCTTCCAAAGCCGCACGTTTTGTGTACTGTTCTCATTGCTCGTGTTATTATTCATAGCCAATATTGAGGATTTTCCTAGATGTGTCTCCTCCCCAAATAAAATCTCACCCTTCAATGTTAATTCTATCTGATAGTAATTTCTGATGTGTCTGATAAATTAGACACAAAAGAGTTTACTTTTTTTTCTCTAGCTGAGCCTCCTTAAATCACTTGGGTTATTCCCAGTTGATCCAAATTAAATCATTCAGATTCTCTGAATGAATGATTCAAATAAAACCAAAAAAATAGTCTTCATATTGAACACTTAAAGAATGTTACACTTAAGGAATTAAAGATATAAGGAGAATTCTGCTTGCTGTATAGACAAATTGTACTAGGAACACCATTGCCAAGGTGTCTGTGTTACTAGTCAGAGGGTAAAGAGGATGTGGTCATACAGGTACACAAGAGTGCATTGTTTGTTTTGTGATAGTACGCAAGTGCTTGTGGTGTTAGAGCAGGGAAGTGGTGGGCTGGATAATAGGTACTAGCTTTGTATTACTCATCTTGCTTTAATTTTTAAGCCAGGTATGGTCACTTATGTGAATTAATTTATTTTGTTATATTTAGTGTGTTGGACCAGAAGCCAGAAAGAAGTGAATTTAAATTCAGTCTCAGTTCACTAGCTATATGACCATGAGCAAGTCACCTATCTTCTTCCTCCCTCAGTTTCCTTATATGTAAGGGGGGGATAGTAATAGCACCTACCTCCCAGTATCTTTGTGAAGAAAAAATAACATGTTTTTAAAGCCCTTTGAAAAACTAAAAGCAGCATATAAATACTAGTTATTAATCTTATTTTTTCCTATACTATCTCTTTTAGTAGATGCCACAGAAATGACAGTCCTTGTAAGTATTAAAGGCTGAAGAGTTGAAAAAATTCCCAAAGACCAACACAGAAATCTTCCTGATGGAGTTATAGTGTTAACTCATTGTCAACTTCAAAAGATTGTATTAATTCAGTGAAGGTTCCCTCACATCCAGGAAATTCTTAATAATGTGTCTCAGAGTTCTCTAATTGTCCATGTGCTATTCCGCCTTTCATCAATAACTTGGATTATGACAAGTAGGGCATGCTTATCAAGTTTGTAAATATTAAAAACTATGTGGAATAGGCAGTACTTTGATAACATGTTGATATCCTCCCAAATATCCATATTATTTTGACATATTTGAATAAGATAAAATTTAATATCAAGATATTCAAGTTAAAAAAATAAAACACTGTAGCAGTATAGAAGGGAGACTTGTAGCTAGTCCATGTGGAAGGGGGGGAGCGTGGAACGTTTGTTGGACTATATGTTCAATAGGCCAATGGTATAATAGAACATTCTTAAAACAAAACAAAGCAAAAAATAAAACACAGGATGTATTAAGAGATGGATAGGTGATATATGTAGTATAATTACCCTGATCTGATCACATCTTGTCATATTATGAGCAATTACAGATAGCACATTTTATGAAGACTATCAACAATTTGGAATATATCCTACTGTGATGGTGAGACATTGGAGGCCTTGCAGTAGAAGAATTTTTTGAAGAAACCATAAATGTTTAGACTGGAGAATAATTCTTAGAGATATAATAGCAATCTTGTTGTATTTGAAAGACTTGTGTGTGAAAGCTTAATTAGAATTGTTCTGCTAGTCTCAAAAAGCAATAGTTAGAAAGTAAAGCAAATCAAATTACATTGACTTGATATAAAGAAAAATTTCGGAGCAATTAGAAATGTTCCACAGTGGAATGGATTCTTTTAATAGGAAGAGCATCTCAGTCCAAATCTGAACTCTGACACTTAGTGTTTGTGTGACCTTAGGCAAGTCACTTTGCCTCCTTGACCTTCTAATTGGTAATTAGTAACTAAGGAATGTTTCTAATTGGTAAAATGGAGATATTGGACTGAATGGTTTCTTGATTCTTTTCTAGCTCTAGATCTCTGATTCCATGATCCTTCTTCACTGCTGGTTTTCAAGCAAAGGATGTGACAAGACACCTGTCACAAGTGTTGAAGAGAAGATTCTGATCCCATATAGCTTGGACTACATGATATGACATGACATGACATGACTGGTTTTCCTATTCTTCACATGGGACACTCTATCTCTTATCTCCGAGCTTTTTCATTGACTGTCTTCCTTGCCTGGAATGCATTTCCACTACAACTTGCCATTTCAGAATATCTTGTTCCTTCAGACTCTGTTCAAGCAACATCCTCTGCGTTAACATTTTCTTGATACTCCACACCTTTCCACCATGTTTTCTTCACTACAAGGAAACAAATGAACAAACAACTTGTATTTATTTTGTATGTATGATTTATGTGCATGTTCCCTCTCCAAATAGAATATAAACTCCCTGAAATTTGGGATTTTTTCCCCATTTTTTTGGTATCCCAGGTTCCCAGCACCATATCTGGAATATAGAAGCCACTTAATAAATAAATGCTTGTTGACAGATTCATTGATGGCATCTAAGCTTCCTTCTACCTAAGAATCTGTGATTCTTTGAGTTTTTAAAAGGTTCTAAGGTCTCATATAACACTATCACATATACTTATTTTAACTTGACTGTCAAAGCATGCTGAAGATCAATTAATCTTTCTATTAGTTAATTGCTTATGTGTCTCAGGCCACAGAAGAGAGGGGAGAAAGTCAATGGAGATTACCTAAAAGTGATAGCCAGAGAAGCAGCTTTTTGTATCTGATGTTTCCTATGTATTTCTCCATAGGAGGGCCATCATTACATTTCACTGGAGCTAGAGAATGAATTCACCACAGTAAGTATCTACTATGTAGGTCATCGTGCTATTCAAATCTATTTGTTAGACATCTATTTGGATTGTAATTTTGAAAGTGTGAGGGCGTAAATTGAGCAGATAGGTGGTGCAGTGGATAGAGTGCTGTGCTTGGAGTCAGGAAGACATCTTTCTGAGTTCAAATCTGCCTTACTAGCTGTGTGTGAACCTGGGCAAGTCATTTAACCCTGTTTCCCTCAGTTTTCTTATCTGCAAAATGAGATGGAGAAGGAAATGGCAAATCACTCCAGTATCTTTGCCAAGAAAACTCCTAATGGGATCACAAAGAGTTAGATACAACTGAGAAATGACTACAACAACGAGGCATATTTGTGAATCTCTATGAGCAATTCTTCCTTCAGTGGTTAAATAACAGAGTTAGACTAGATTAATTCTAAGCTATCTTCCCTTTCTAAATTCTGTTAGGTACAAAATTGTTTTCCTCTGAGATTTGAGACTTTATTCCCCCTTTAAAGTCTTTGAAGCTTTCCATGTTATCTCAGTAACACTTCTGCATCTGAGAGGAGAAAAAATTGGCAGTTGTATCATTTTCCCCCTGGGGTTAATCTTGCATCACTTTCCCTCTGTAGACTTGCTTTCTTCATCTTGGCACGAGATTCTGCTGCAGACCTATGGCTGAGTACTCATTGGCAGTACTCACTGGCAGCCAAAGCAGCTGGTTACAATGGAGATGCTTTGCCTATTTCCTAAGGTGGGTTCACACTCTGTGGTCATATATACTTCATTTTGCCTGACTAAGAAGTACATATGGGAATTTGAGGCTTCATTCATATAGTTTATTCTGATAAAGTTTGTGTTCCCAGGTAACTTATCTTATCTACAACCGTCTTCTCTACACTTTTTTTGGCTTCTATGAGTCAAAACCAATTGTCTGTGTCCTCATCCCCCCCCCCCCCCCCCCCCCCCGCACCTACCCCAACACCTTCCAGACCGGCACACATTCTTTTACTTCCTCCATTGATTTTCTTACCTGAATCAACTCTTCTTAATATTTTTAATTAAACACAATATGTAGGGATAGAGATTGAACTGATTTCAATAGTACAGGGAATTCACAATTCAGGTAACTCTATCCACCAATGAAAGTAGGCATCTTCTCTGCAACTTTTAATATTAGAGAGGTGTCTGGTGATTCCAAGAAGTAAGTGACTTGCCCTGGGTCACATGGCCAGTGTGTTTGAGAGATGGGATGTGAACCCAGCTTGCTTCAGTTTCAGCTCATGGCATCAAATCCCATAATGCCTTTAGCCACAATCTTTACATTTTAAAAAAGGTATTCAATTTTAGAAAGACATCTATATGTATAAATTTTTCTTTTATAAATTATAACTTTATTTGGTAATAATTATATAAATGGTACATTTGGTGAAATGGGGAAACATAATTTGTGAATGTCTTTGGTAAGGATTGGCCATAGATGTTATACATGCCAAGGTGAGACATCATGTAAATACTTTTCTACCACCAGGGTCCATCCCCACTTAAAAGGCAGTGTGATACAATGAAAAGAGGCCTCTCTCTGGAGTTACAGGACCTAGCTTTAAATCTGATGTTTACTACTATAGTCAATTAGGTCATACAGTGGACAGAATGTTAGACTTGGAGGCAGGAAGACCTGAGTTTCAAATCTTTCTCAGATGTTTATTTAGCACTGTGATTCTGTACAAGTGGCTTAACCTATCTCAAATTCAGTTTCTTCCCCAGTAAAATAGGGTTAATAATAGCACCTACTTTACAAGGTTACTGTGGGATCAAATGAAAACATATATAGAGTTTTCCATTCCTCAGGAGAATTATTACTAATATTATTATAATGACTTTTCTTATTAGTGTGATCTTGGACAAGTCATTTAACCTCCTTGGCCTTAGTTTCCTAATATGAAAAATAAGGCAGTTGAATTAAATAGCTTCTGAGGTTCTTTCTAGCTCTGGAATATTCCTATAATGTCAGATGCTAATGAGAGCATTCCCACTTCCTTCCACTGATAAGGGTCAACTCTGTCACCAACTAATAAGGTTCAATGCTTTCAACTCCTCTCTCTTTTATAAGTTTCCAGCATGTCAGAAGAACAAGAGTATTCAACTTGATAAGCAGCTGGGTAGTGCAGTGCAGAGGGTTCCAGAAGTGCCTAGAGTCAGGAAGATCTAAGTTCAAATCTGGCCTCAGACACATACTAGTTGTATGACCTTGAGCAAATCACTTCTTCTTGTTTACTTCAGTTTCTTCATCTGTAAAATGAGTTGGAGAAGGAACTGGAAAACCATTCGAATATCTTTGCCAAGAAAATCCCAAATGGGGTTATAATGAACTGGATATGGGTGAAACAACTCAACAACAATTCCACTTGATACTCTACTTTCAAAACTTTATCAAACATTTTTCCTTTTTTTTAAATTTTCATAATGTAACTCTTTTTTATCATTATTTATTTAATATGTTTAGTTTTCAGCATTAATTTTCACAAGAGTTTGAATTACAAATTTTCTCCCCATTTCTACCCTCCCCCCCACTCCAAGATAGTGTATATTCTGATTGCCCCATTCCCCAGTCAGACCTCCATTCTGTCACCCCACTCCCCTCCATCTGCTTTTCCCTTCCTTTCTTGTAGGGCAAGATAGATGTTTATGCCCCATTGCCTGTGTATCTTATTTCCTAGTTGCATGCACAAACTTTTTTTTTGAACATCTGCTTTTAAAACTTTGAGTTCCAAATTCTCTCCCCTCTTCCCTCCCCACCCACCCTCCCTAAAAAGGCAAGCAATTCAACATAGGCCACATGTGTATCATTGTGTATAACCCTTCCACAATACTCATGTTGTGAAAGACTAACTATATTTTGGTCCTTCCTATCCCATCCCCCTTTATCCAAGTTTCTCCCTTGACCCTGTCCCTTTTCAAAAGTGTTTGCTTTTGATAACCTCCTCCCCCTATCTGCCCTCCCTTCTAGCATCCCCCATTTTTTATCTCCTTCCTCCTTCTTTCCTGTGGGGTAAGATACCCAATTGAATGTGTATGTTATTCCCTCCTCAGGTCAAATCCAATGACAGCAAGATTCACTCATTCCCCCTCACCTGCCCCCTCTTCCCTCCCAACAGAACTGCTTTTTCTTGCCACTTTTATGCAAGATAATTTACCCCATTCTATCTCTCCCTTTCTCCCTTTCTCAATATATTCCTCTCTCATTCCTTAATTTGATTTTTTTGTTAGATATCATCCCTTCTCATTCAACTCACCCTGTGCCCTCTGTCTATATAGATATAGATATAGATCCATACAGATATATAGATATAGATATATACATATATATATATAGATATGTGTGTATGTATATATGTATGTACATATGTATGTATGTATGTATATATATATTTTCCCTTCATCTACCCTAATACTGAGGTCACATGAATTATACACATCATCTTTCCATGTAGGAATGTAAACACAACAGTTCAACTTTAGTAAGTCCCTTATGAATTCTCTTTCTTGCTTACCTTTTCATGCTTCTCTTGATTCTTGTGTTTGAAAGTCAAATTTTCTATTCAGCTCTGGTCTTTTCACTAAGAAAGCTTGAAAGTTTTCTATTTTATTAAAAATCCATATTTTGCCTTGGAGCATGGTACTCTGTTTTGCTGGATAGGTGACTCTTGGTTTTAATCCTAGCTCCATTGACCTCCGGAATATCATATTCCAAGCCCTTTGATCCCTTAATGCAGAAGCTGCTAGATCTTGGGTTATTCTAATTGTGTTTCCACAATACTCAAATTGTTTCTTTTTAGCTGCTTGAAGTATTTTCTCCTTGATCTGGGAGCTCTGGAATTTGGTAACAATATTCCTAGGAATTTTCTTTTTGGGATCTTTTTCAGGAGGCAATCATTGGATTCTTTCAATTTCTATTTTACCCTCTGGTTCTAGAATATCAGGGCAGTTCTCCTGATAATTTCTTGAAAGATGTTATCTAGGCTCTTTTTTTGATGATGGCTTTCAGGCAGTCTGATAATTTTTAAATTCTGTCTCCTGGATCTATTTCCAGGTCAGTGGTTTTTCCAATGAGATATTTCACATTGTCTTCCATTTTTTTATTCTTTTGGTTCTGTTTTATGATATCTTGGTTTCCCATAAAGTCACTAGCTTCCACTTCCTCCAATCTAATTTTTAAGGTAGTATTTTCTTCAGTGGTCTTTTGGATCTCCTTTTCCATTTGGCTAATTCTGCCTTTCAAGGCATTCTTCTCCTCATTGGCTTTTTGGAGCTCTTTTGCCATTTGAGTTAGTCTATTTTTTAAGGTGTTATTTTCTTCAGTATGTTTTTGGGTCTCCTTTAGCAAATCATTGACTTGTTTTTCATGTTTTCTAGCATCGCTCTCATTTCTCTTCCCAATTTTTCTTCTACTTCTCTAACTTGCTTTTCCAAATCCTTTTTGAGCTCTTCCATTGCCTAAGACCAGTTCATGTTTTTCTTGTAGCCTTTTGATGTATGCTCTTTGACTTTGTTGACTTCTTCTGGCTGTTTGTTTTGTTCTTCTTCATCACCAAAGAAAGATTCCAAAGTCTAAGTCTGAATCTGAGTCCATTTTTGCTGCTTGGCCATGTTCCCAGCTAACTACTTGACCCTGCTTTCCAGCCTCCATCTTGGCTCCACCCATCTATCAAACCTTTTTCTGACAGAACTATAAGTCATTTTGGTTTCATAAAAATATCCTGAGCCCTAATGAGCGATAAAGCAAACCTTTCTCCTCTCCAGGTGGAGAATTAGGCTTAATATAGTAGGGTTTAAATTTAGTAACACACTTTAAAATTAAAAGTATATTGTACATTTTTCTCCCCAGAAAGCCTGTTGTTAAACATTTACCAGTATATCACTGTTTAACATTCCCCAGGTCTCCTTTCTTTTTTCACTTCATCTTTGGTACTATTTCTCCTTTGCCATCATCATTCCAAAGATATAGAGTCTTCCTGTGCTTCTCCTTGGCAGTCCAGGGCCTTCCCAAATGGTAACAGTAGCAACTCAACTATTTTTGATCCCTTCACTTGGGACTGATGGGATATGGAAGCTAAGCTGAACATCTAATTTCCAATGAACTCTGAATGGCTGACCACAGCTTGATATATTTCCCTTTCAAGAAAGCATTTGCATTTTATTAAACAGCTTCGATGAATGACAGCAAAATAGTGAAGGATGATATGGATTTTAGGTACTGTGGAAAACAAGAGTTTTGTATTTTGCCCCCCAAAGGGGAATGAGGACTTTTAACATCCTTAAAATTCCAACACAGAAATGGTTATTTCCACATAAAGCTTGTCTTAAATATATTATGAAGAATTAATCTCACACTTAAATGCAGATAGCCCTGTGTTTCTTGTAGTTGGCTTTTATAAGCTCATCTGGTCTCCTAAACTAGATCTTTGGAGAATGTTTTGATTAAAGTAATGATATTTATGTTTATAATTCTAGCTCACATTTGTATAATGCTTTAATGTTTACAGAGTACTTCCTCACTGTCCCATTTCGGCTTAGGCTGTTATTATCCCCATGCTACATATAAGCAAAATGAGGCTTTCAGAGCCTTAGCCACTTCCCTAGGATCACACAGCTAGTGAATCTCAGAGCTAGGAATGAAAGCCAGAATTCCTTACTCTAAGACCAATCCAATTCCACTACATTTCTTCTTTGAACATTCATTATGACCTCTCCACAAGGTTCCCATTCCTTTCAGGTTGCAATGATTTGATGATGTGGATTTGTTACTGATCAAAAAAATGTACACATAAACATAGCAATTAATGCTTTTTACATAGTTCATCCAAGTATCTTTAGCCTGGCCAGGAAATAATCCTTCGAATGGCAGTGGCCAAATGGAATTAATGTTAGAAACAATAGTAAAAATTTTTAAAAATACAGTAGTATGAAAAGACTCCTCCTATACTCCTTTCTCACCCTTAATTAAAATGTATTCTCATTTACTTCTAAACCCATTTTTCTCTGCAACAAGCACTCTTTCCAATGGCTCTGTAATAGTAATTAGGGTGGGACTTTTTTTTACTGTTTTCTCTTTTGGAGCACTGTGGTAATCAAGGGCCTTTGATGAGTCTGGTATTTGTTCTTTGATTAAATCAGGAGTCTTTGATGACCTGCTTAACAAACAAGAAAGCCTAGTTCACATAGGTTTGAGTCTCATGGTTGTGATGCCTGATGAAGCATCACATGGTTTTGTGTCACATGAATGTGATGCCCTTTGACCCTGAACAAGGTATATAAACTCAGAGTTTAGCATTTTGTTTGGGGACTCTCACTCAGTGGAAGAGTGTTGTGGATTTGACCAGACAAGACTCTGGAGCCCCCCAGCTTTGAAAACCCAGATGTTGTTTCTTCTCTGGTAACTACATATTGTGATTCGGTTAGACAGAAATGTCAATCTGTTTATTTTATCTCTGTTTGTAACTACTGTTTGTATTTGCTCTGAAGTTCAGGGTGCTGGCTTTTCACCCTGAACTAAGTGAATGGTATATGTATGTTTAATTAAAGTAAGATTGTTAACCCCTTAAAGTTGCTTTCCTTAGAAAAGCAGATCAAAGAACCTGTGCTGGCAGCCTTCCTGTGTGCTGGAGTTGTTGGTCTTACACAGCCACAGTAGCAGCAAGCAGCATTGTTGTTACAGGCTTACAGACATATTTATATGGCAGAACAGCAAGACTTAACAATTACACAGAGTAATTGCTGAAGCATTTTCAACAAAGTCTGGAAAAAAGATGATCAAGACCTAAAATAGTTTCCCTGATGTCCTATTAAGTTGCCGTAGTGTCAGTGTCAGTTCATAGCGGCAGTGGCTGCTATGAACATGCCGGTGTAGTTCTGAATTGCAAAATATAACAGACGCTCTTCACTGAAGGCAGAATCAAAACAGTTATTCAAACACCAGAAAGCCAAAACCCAACACCAGAAAGCCATCATAACAACAAAGAAATCTATGCACATAAGCAACGCAGGGGGCATCGACATCTCCAAGCCTTCCCTCTGTTGTGCCTTCCCACAAACCAAGCTCCCTTAGCTAAAAATACCCCTCTCTCACCCATGCTAGCTGCTCTGTTCTCTGACTGCCTCCTCTCTCTCCAAGCTGCACTCCTGCCATCTCTCTCCCAGCTCTGAGCTCACATACCAGCTTCGTGCTCCACCCCTTCCTGCTCTACCCATTTGGCAAGCTCCTCCCACCACAGGCTCATGTGATTCAGGCTTCCATGTGACTCAGACAGCTCACATGGGCCTATTAATGAGTGGGAAAGTCTTCAAATTGTATTAACATTACAGTTTCATTCCTTACAGCTTTTGTTATTCCCCTAAGTGTTGGCTCTCTTGACTTCCTGAAGAAAGGAATTCAGTTTCTCAGAAGTTTAGGTAAGTGTTCTATGTATATTTCTTCAGAGTCCTGGAACACATTCTCAAAATGTAAAATCAAGCAAGCCAACCTTGAGCACGACTCCCTCTCTTCTTTTCCCTTTCCTTTTCTTCCTATGTAAAATACAACAAAAGCATCTCCAACAAATGTTGTTGGGATTTAATAGTGAAGCTCAAGAGAATTCAGATGTCTCTCCTTCAAAATAAGTCAAGAGTATGTGGGGAAGGAATATGAGAATGGCTGAAAGAGGGCCTTAAAATAATGTTACATGCAAAAGATATAATAAATACAAAAAATTATTTTCTTTTTTAAAGCTTGATCAGAGACTATGTGAGGAAGTTACCATTCTGTGTGCTTCAAAACCATGTGTCATTTTTTAAACATTTCTTTAAATATTCCAAAAAAAATTGAACCATCATGAAATTACTTTGTTGTAAGGAACAGCTATAAAGGTATGGCCTTAGGAAAGTTGTTTCAAAAAGAGAAGCAAAGATGAAAGATAGCCAATGGAACAAAATGTCTACTCCTTATTCTGACTTTGAAGGCCCACCAATATGTGGCTGCAATCTATTTTTCCTGGCTTCTTTTAAGCAATCCCCTTTACCCACCTTATATCCCAGCCAAACATGACCCCTATCTGTCATTTACAATCATTTCACAGTTTTCCATATTGATACTTTTCCAAAAGTGGCCCCTCAAATCTGCAACACATTATCTCTTCCAGAATAACATCTGAAATACTTCTTGTGTTTCATGATCTGTTTCAGGTGCCATATTCTCCATTCACGCCAGATAAAAATAATCTCTTCTTCTTCAAATTTGCCTGAATCTCTTCTTTGCCCTTTTTATATTCTACCTTTCATCATATAAACATGCCAGATCTCACTTTTAGATTTTAAGTTCCTGAGAATGACACTGCTATGTTTTTGGCCTTGTATCTGTTGTGCCAAACACAATGTCTTATTAATTGTAAACACTTAGGAAATGTTTGCTGAGTTGCATTTAATTGCAACATATCCAAGTAAGAAGAATCACAACAGGGAAATAATCTAGAGAAATATCAGCCATGTACTACATAAGTTATTGAAAGACAGGGTTATAAGCAGGGAGACTAAGCAAAGCTGAGAGGGCAGAGTGAAGTCAGTGAGCTCTCCTCAAAAAAAAAAAAAAAAAAAAAAAACTTTATATAACAACTTAAAAAACCTGCCAAACTAAATTTTGAGTGCAAAAGCCAATAAAGTTACAATGAATCATTTTTATTGTTTAAGGCAGCTTAGGAATACAGAAAGGCCCATGGACACTGAGCTTGAGGCTGAGTAGGAGCATGGTGTGGAGGAAGAAGTTTAAGAAGTATTGCCTGTGAGGCAGTGGTACAACATAGAAATGACAAAGGCATTGAACATAGGGTCAGAAAGAGATCTCATAGGAAACCTTTACTAGCACTGGGAGCATGATTAGATGTTATTTGACAGCCCTGGTGACCATTATCAATTACTGTGTTGCGGTTTTTGGGCAGAGAAGAGTGGTCACAGTCAGGAGGGAGCAGGGACTCTACCTACAAAAAAAAAAGGCACAGACCAAGAGGGCAATGAACAGACATCTCCCAGAATAAAACCACTTTGATAGCACCAAAAACATACCGACGCTCACAGAGCTGGGAAGTAGCAAATATGTATGGAAGATAGAAGCTCATGCAAGACATCCTCCCCACTACATAGCCCAACTCTGTCCAAAAAAAGTCATGAAATAGACTGGGAAAAAAATGAGCAAACAACAACAAAGAATTTGACCATAAAAAAGCTACTCTGCCAACAAAAAAAAAATTCCATGACACAAAATCAGAACATAATGACTTGAAAAATTCTATGAGCAAAGCCCAAGAAAAAAAAATGATGTTTGACACAAGCCCAATAAAAATTTCTAGGAGAGCTAAAGAAAGAGATAAAAAGAGTAAAAAGGAAAATTAGAAAATAAAATGAGAGCTTGAGAGAAATTGAGAAAAGAAATTAGAGCTATAAAAGAAAATTATGAAAATAGAATCAGTAAAAAGGTATAAAGATAGTGAACAAATTAATGTCTTAAAAATCAGAATTTTCTAAATGTAAAAGAGGTTAAAATACTGAAGAAAATAACTCCTTAAGAATTAGAATTGGTCAAGTGGAAACTAATGACTCCACAGAATATCAAAAAAGTAATAAAACAAAGTCAAAAGGATAAAAAAAGAAGAAAATGTGAAATATATCATAAGAAAAACAAGTGACTTGGAAAATAGATCAAGCAGAGAAAAGTGAGGAATTATTGGAACACCTGAAAGCCATGATTAAAAAAGGAAGATTGACATGATATTGAAAGAAACTGTAAAGGACCACTACCCAGCTATCTTAGAAACTGATGGCAAAATGAAAATTGAAAGAACCCACCAATCTCCTCTAGAAAGAGCTCCCAAAATAAAAACTTTTAGGAAGATTATACCCCAGATCCAGACCTCACAGGTTAAGGAAAATAATACTGCAAGTATCCAGAAAGAAATAATTCAAATACCATGAAGCCATAGTCAAGATGACACAAGATTTAGCAGCTACCACTAAAAAGGAATAGAGAGCTTGGAATATGATATTCTGGAAGACAACAGAGCTACAATTAAAACGAAGAATACCCTACCCAGTAAAACTGAGTATAAATGCTACAAAGAAGAAATGGAAATTTAGTGAAATAGAGGATCTTCAAGCATTCCTGATGAAAAGACCAGAGCTGAAAACAAAAATTGGACATTCAAACACAATACTCAAGAGAAGCATAATAAGGTAAACATGAATGATAAACCATAAGGGACTTCAGGTTAAACAATTTACATTCCTCTATGGAAAGATGTTACATGTAATCCTTAAGAATTTTATCATCATGAGGGCAGTTAAGAAGAATTTACTTAGAAGGCATGTGAGGTGTATGAGGATGTGAATCTACCATATTGGTGTGATCTCAAAAGGAGAATGAAAGAGTGAGAAATAAGCATGCAGTGGGAGAATTGTGAAGACATAAGAAGAATGGAGAAAATTCATTTGTATTAAAGTAGCATGCAAGGAAGAGTAGTTACAGTGGAGGAGAAAATAGGTATGGGGAGAGAGAAATATTTGAACTTCATTCTCTTTTGAACTGGTTTAAAGAGGGAAGAAGATATATAAATACACAAACACATACATACATACAGAGAGAGAGAGAGAGAGAGAGAGAGAGGTGGGTAATTTTATGTAGTTGGAGAAAGAAGGGTAAGAGGCTCAGAGAAAGGGAGGATTATAAGAGGGAGGGTTGATTAAATGAGTCAGTAGTCAGAAGGAAACTGACTTTTGAGGAGAAGATAAGGTTAAAAAAATAAGATAAGGGAAAGAAACACTTAGCCATCATAACTGTGAATGAGAATGGAATGAATTCACTCATAAAATGGAAGAAGATAGAAGAATCAAATAGAAACCAGAATCCAAGAATTTATAATCTACAAGAGACACTCTTCAAACAGAAAGAAAGGAAAGAAGATTCTGGGAAGATGGTGGAGTAGGTCAGAAAATTCCAAAATTCCCCCACAAACAAGACAAAATAGTACTTCAGGGTGAATATAGAGCAGTAAAAATAAAGATGAGTTGGGGCAAAACAGTTGGCCTCCTGGGACAATTGGAGAAGGAATGAGGTTTGGTTCCTGTGAAGTGTAAACATTTACAGGCTAGGCCTAGCTGGTGTGGAAGGTAGCCTTAGCCCCAGACATAGAATTTTCACCTCCCAGACAATGTGTGGTGTTGAGGAAATGGCATCTGAATGGGGGAAGAACCTCTGCTTTTAAGGGACACAAGGCCTAAGTGTGCTGCAGAGATGCATCCCTGGGGTAGAAGGAACTAGCACATGTCTGGTAAGTGGGGAAGCAGGAACCCTACTGGCTGTGAGCACTTACAGGAGGGTGGAGTTCCTGGTTTCAGTTCCAGGCCAGAGGGCAGAACTGAATGAGTCTCTGAGGCCCAAGGCATCATCCCCCATTCCTCAAAACTGGAGGCGATTACAATTATATACATATATTTTAAATGAACATGTAGAAGAAAAAGAACACAACCACAGAAAGAGAAGACTACAATTCATCTTCAGAGGAGGATACCAAAGCAAAAATAAAAAAATAAAAAACCTCTCCTACCCCAAAGAATAATGTCAAATGGTCAACTACCACACACAAAAATCATAGAAAATCTTTTAAAAGACTTTAAAAATCAAAGGAGAGAGAGAAAAGCCAAGAAGATCATTAAACAAAAGCTAACCAACTGGAAATGGAGATCCAGACTCTTAAGGAAGAAAACTCCTTGAAAATTAGAATTGGGCAAGGGAAAATCAGTAAAAAAAAAACATAAAGAATGAAAAAGTAGAAGAGAATGTGAAACATCTCATAAGAAAAATAACTAATCTAGAGAACAGATCAAGGAGAGAAAACATTATTGAACTACCTGAAAGCTATGATAAAAAAAAAAGTCTTGATACAACAATACAAAAAATAATTAAAGACAATTATCCTGAAGTATTAGAACAAGAGGGGAAAATAGAAATAGAAAAAAAAATCACCAATCACCACCCAAAAGAGATCCTAGGAGGACAACTTACAGGATTATCATAGCTAAATTTTGAAAACCCCAGCTCAAGGAGAAAACAATATGAGAAACAAGAAAAAAAATTCACATATGGTAGAGCCACAGTTAGCATCACACAAGACCTAGCAATGGCTACACTAAAAGAACACAGGTCTTAGAACACTATGTATCAAAGAACAAAAGAATCTGGGCTATGGCTGAAAATATACCCAGCAAAGTTAAGCATAATCCTGAACAACAGCAACAAAAGAGGACTTTCAAAAAATTGCCAGACTTTCAGGTTTTTATTGCAAAAAGTCCAGAACTCAATAGAAAATTTGATATACAAGATCCAAGAGAAATATAAGATAAACATCAAAGACTAATTACAAGGGACTCAATAAGAACAGAGTGTTTACTTTTTATATGAGGAAATACAAAATGTGTGTTTAAGATTGAAATTAGTAATTGGGTAGTTCAAAAGAAAGATTGGGGTAGAGCTGAGTGTGATGTGACTCTAAAAAGTAATACCATCTAGGAAAAGGTAAAATGAGTAATTATCTTATGCAAATGAGGTATGAGAGGCAGAACTGACAGAGGAATTAGATGGGGGAGGAAGGCTAGTAGTTCTGGAACCCTACTATCATAGGGAATGGGTTAAAGGAGGAGCAAAGCATATAGATACATAGATAGATAGATATCTAGAAAGATAGAAAAGTCTTCTAAATTCAGAAAGAAATAAAAGGCTAAGGGGATGAGGAGGGGGGAGAAGATAGGGGAGGGAAAGAGGGTAAAGGACTAATATAAGGATAGTACAGAAAGTTATCTAGATTAACAGGAATAGGATAAAGAGGAAATATCATATATATTGGAAGGTTATAAAAAGTCTTCTAAACTCAGATAGAAACAAGAGGGTAAGGGGAAAGGGTGGCAGAGGGAGAGGATGAGGCAGGGATCTTTGGAGGCAGGGTAGGCCAAATAATTGGAGGGCAAGGTAATGGGTAGAGAGGAGTCAGGGAGGTTAATAAATAAGATATATACATAAACAAAAATAAAGACCAGGAAATGAATTTATTAGGGAAAAAAGTAAGGGTTGTATTCAGGATTTCAGACTAAGTTAAAGGTAAAATAGATTTAATCAAAAGAGAAAAGTAAGGAAACTATACTATGTTAATTAATATTGTTTTAGATTAAAATAACTAGAGACTATAAGGTTGGAATTGCTGTGGTATAGGAAATGATGAGTGGTGGACTTAGAAAAATAAGACTTGGACTTATCAAGGAAGATGTTATCCACCCTCAGAGAAACAGAAGATAAACAAGTATAGTATGGTCTTACATAGATGCATATGAATGTATTTGTCTATATATAAGTTTGATTATAGATATCTAAGTATATGTATATATAAGTAAGTATGCATAAGGTGTATATACATATACACACACAATTTAATTGTAGCCTTCTTGGGGGCAGGGGGGAGGAAGGGGGAAAAGAAGAAAGTAAAAAGTACACAGCAGAGAAAAAAAGAAACCTTACAAAGAAGCAAAGAAAAGATGGATAGCTCTGAACACAATGTGTAGTATTTATTATATAGGCTTTCTTGAAATGGAAATTTATTGCTATATATTTTTAATCCTCTGTGCTTTGATTGTGGCAATTATTTTTTTCCTTTTCTTATTTTTTATTTAAGTTTATAATATGTTTCTGTTTCTTTTCTTATTATGTATTTAAGTTTTAGTATTTAAGTTTAAAATATTTTTTTTAAAAAGAAACAGGCACATACAGAGTTAAAATAAGGGGCTGGAGCTAAATCTACTGCGCTTCAAATGAAATATTTTTTGAAAAAAGGAGAGACAATGATGATCTCAGACAATGTTAGAGCAAACATAGACCTGATTAAAAGAGCTAATAAGGGAAACTAAATATTTTTTGCTAAAATTCCCACAGGAAATGAATTCCCAAATATATAATATATATGTATTCCAAATGACATAACATCTTAATTCTTGAAGAAAAAGTTAAGTGAGTTAGTGGAAAAAATGGATGGGATAAAATCCAAATGTGGACATCATTTTACCCCTCTCAGACCTAGATAAATCTAAGCAGAGAAAAATTGAAAAAAGACGATAAGCAGGTGAGTAGATTTTTAAAAAATAGATATGGTGAGACTCTGGAAAATATTGAATAGGAATATAAGAGTATACATGTTTCTCAGCTATGCATGAAATTGAACAAGTCATAAGCGTGTCACAACAATGTCATAAAACACATAAATGTGTTCCCCAAGAACCCTTTCCCCTACAAGGACTAGATAGATTTAAGTGAATTTTATAAAACATTTAAGGAATAATTAATTTCCATAATATATAAACTGTTTCAGAAAAAAAACAGGTAAGGAAAAAGTTCTATAAAATTCCATCTATGATGCAAATATGATTTTGATACCCAAATCAGGGAGAACAAAACAGAGAAAGAAAACTATAGGCCAATTCCCTAATGATAATGTTGCAAAAACATTAAATAAAATACAAGGAAGAAGACTATAGCAATGTAACACAAAGACCATACTATGACCAGGCAGGATTCATCACAATATCATGCTTACAATGACTACAATCATGTAAATGGGAAAGACAAAAGGCAAAACAAAGCAAAGTTGAGCACTCTGGAACTGTCATAACAAACCTCAGCTCCAAAGAAGAGATGAGAGAATACATCTCCCTCCTATTTTTGTAGAGTTAGGGGACTGGTGCTATGCAATGCTGCTTTACTATCTCTTATTTGTTATGTTGCTTGATTTTACTAATTCTCTCTCTCTCTCTCTCTCTCTCTCTCTCTCTCTCTCTCTCTCTCTCTCTCTCTCTCTCTCTCTCTCCCCCCCTCCCCTCTCTCTCTCTCAGGCTCTGTTTCTCTTTGCTTTTGCCCATCCCCTTTCTTGGCAAAGGATGTTTCTCTGGTTGGCAATGCAGTTGGAAAAATAAAAAACACTTGTTTAATTAATTTTAAATGTCCACAGGAACACAGCTATTGAACAGCTACTATTATTTAAGGAGTAATTTTGTTTTATCAGATATAGCCATTGAGACATTATTGAGAAAGGACACATGATCTAATCCACAGGTTAAAAACTCAAAAATCCCCTTGGGTGAAAGCAATTCAGGATTCATGGAAAGAAATGATTTTTAATTTTAGGCACTTAGTGTAAGAGTGTATTTTTTCTCTCTCCATTTCAGTTGCCCATTCTGAAGAGTCAGCCTCACCACAGAGTTACATAACCATAGAAGATACCATTGCTGAGAGTATCTGACTCCCTCATTTGTGACCATGTACTTCAATTTCCCATCTAAAAAAGATGGGAAGATGACTAGCATACCTTGTCATTCAAAAATTCATTTTCACAGTGGCCTAGATTCATGTACTCTTATGCAACTTTTCTATGGTTTTGAACATTATTTTTCTCCAGGCATACCCTGTTCTTTTGTATTAATTAACTTTCTTTTTTCCTCTGGGAATAATTCTCTAGCCCACACAGTATTTTTTGATTTCAACTTCTGTCTGTCTCCTTGGATCCATTTTTAAGCTCCTTTTGCAATACCACACATCTATGTATTCTGTTTATTCTTCCATCTCACAGGGGATTCCTCCTACCTTTGACCCAGATCAATAACTCATAGTTGAATTATGAAAGTGCATTCCTAGTTCATCAGCCTACTTTAACATCTTTCCCATTCACTTGATATTATATTTCAAAACAACCTCCCCCAAACACTTCTTTTGTCATGTTATTTCCCTTCTCAATAACTTCCAGGGCCCTGGACAAATGTCCTATTACCAGCCCTCAAAGTGCAATTCTAGAAGAAAAATGGAATTTAGTTTCTTTCTCAAAGTGTTCCTCAACAAAATCTTTGAATGAGAAAGAACTAAATTCTTTTTTTTAATAGAAGCAGTATGAAAATTCATCTGTATGCTAAAATACTGTTTAGGATTCTATCTCAGGAAATCTTGTTAAATGTACATACATATTTTTGTATTTATCAATATATGTACACATATATTATCTATATTTGTATATGCATATCAAATATATTCCTGATAATTAATTATATATGTATATTAATTATATATGTATAGATATATACATACATATCTATATGTATGTATATTTGTGTGTGTGAGTGTGTATTTTTAAGATAATGCCTTTCAAATAGCTATTTAGTAAGGTACTCTTAGCTTGGTGTTTGTGAACTCTTTAAAAATATTTTGAAAACAGCATTTCTATATATTGTCATCTTTGGAATAATATATTTTGTTTCATTCATTTAAAACTAATATTTCAAAAAGGCATACGAGGCTTCTTTAGACATTCAAAGGGGTCTATTTCACAAAGGAAATTAAGAAATTAAGAAATCCTGAGTTAGATAGCTAAATTTCCTAGGGATTTCATATATATATATATATATATATATATATATATATATATATATATATATATATATATATATATATATATATACCAGGATATTTTGATTCTTTAGATAACTTACTTCTAAGATTAGCGTTCATTTCAATAATCTAAAAAGAGATATCCCCAAATCAGAAAGCAAAGACAAATATGCATGTTAATTAAATACAACCACTGATAGAAATTTCTCATCACTATAATGTTTATGCTTTGTTTGGTTTCTCCCCCTTTTATATTCCTCTTATATTTCTCTAACACCCCCCTCCCATTTTAGAAGGAAATATATGATTTTTTTCCCCTATCTTCATTATTTTCTTTTGGAAAGAGCAAATGAATAAGTATGAGAAACCCTCTTGGTCATCTTTTTTAGCTCATTCATTTCTTTCTCTTAAACTTTTCCCATTTGTGACCCCTTCAGCACTTCTTAAACTGTGGGTTGTGACCCCATATTGGGTGACTGTACCGTATAGCTCACAGTCTGTTAGACTCTATGAAGGAAAAAAAAAAGTTAGTAGAAGTCAAGCATCTTATGCATACGTCTTTATTCGCTTTTTAACACGCCATAAGAGACTCCACCACGAGATAAATGATGTCCCAGGATCAAATACCAATAATGTTCCAGGAAAACCCTGCTCTACCCTGTAAACAGCAATTTCCACTTAAATTCAACATAATCTTTAGTTGGACTAGACTAATAATATTCAATCAGGTAAGTCAAGATAATATCCTCACGGTGTCATTGGACCTCTTTGAGAACAAAGGATAGACAACAACAGTCAACAGGGATCATTAAGCTCTCATCAGGCACTGTTCTAAATGTTTGGATTGTGAAGAAAAATTTAAAAAACAGGATCTTTGTGCTTGAGAAGCTTATATTCTTACTGGGGTGTCAACTTGCAAAAACTGTGTGTGTGTGTGTGTGTGTGTGTAAATCTCTATATATATCACTACACACACACACACACACACAGACACACACACACAATCCAAGTGTGTGCTGGTACATAGTTAACAATCAGCTTTCTGGAAAACATGAATGTATGACACACTTTAAAAGTTTATTCCGCATTATCGACATTTTCTCCATAATTTTTGCCTATAAAATTAAAAAAATAAATCAAGCCCCAATTTGTTCCAATCCCTGATTTTCAAGTTGTAAATGCTCACACTAAACTTTTAGCAATCAGCTTTCACAAGCTAGTATAAGCTGACTCCAGTACATCCCTGATTGATAGCTGATATAAAAGAGAGCGACTACATAAGTAAGTGTAGCAGATAATTTTTAACAATCACTCTGAATAAAGAGATCATATATCTTCAATAGGACATATATTCTATCTCCAGGCTTTCAGGTTAGATCTTTCTAATAATGAATTAAAAAACAAAAACAAAACAAATAAAAAAACTATTTTTTTTTCCTCACAGACACATATAGATTCAACCTTAAATATACTGCCTAAATAACAAACCTTACTGAGGAAAGATAAGTCCCATTTTGTTTTCTTCGTGGCTAGGTGATAAAAAATGATCACTTCACCCCCTCCTGCCAGAAGTTGCTCTCCCTGTTTCCAGGTCATTTTAATAACTCCAAACATCTGGATAGAGCCTTCCCAATTTCACTTTTCCTCAGGTCACAAAGTCCAGTCTCTATTTTATTATTATACTGGGAACAAGTGAAATACTGCATATAAAAGGAGACTTGAGGGCAGCCTCAGCTCCCTTGCTTTTAGCCTTCCTTATAATCCAAATGCTTACACTAGGGTCTCAGCTTGAGGGATTCAATCCTATTCCTTGAAGTTGTCAGAAAGTCAGAGCTACATGAATGCAGTATTTAACAAAATGGTTCTGGTTCCATCAACGCTGGGATTTAATAATGTAGAACCTCCCATAAAGACACAAGATGAATGAATTGACATGTAATGTGTGTCAGCATTCTTCACCCTCTTTTCATGAAATGAGGAACATTTCCAATAATTTAATGTTAGATTAACTTCCCGTTTGCCTCATTTCACTGTGATTTATTGTGTGACTCAGTGCCAGGGCTGTTTATCTTATAAATCATGCTGCGGGAATCAATGAGGAAATCCAAATAATCAAGGAGGCAAACAATAATTCATAACTCAGATGTCTTTTTGCAGTTTTGGAGGAAGCTTAATTAAAGGTTTTCTTTCATTAAATTTGAGAATTGTCCCTACAATCACCCACAAAATATTCTTCCCTCAGCTCACTTTCAACATTTTTGTGTCAAAAGAAACTAATAACTAAATTTAAACTAGGGTGGGATGGCTGGGGTTTTGTCATAAGCTAAAAATGTAGAGATTGCTGGCAGCATCATAATGGGGCTGTTTCTACCTCTCCCCTACCTACTCATTTGCTCTGGCCTCATTTTTGAGACAATACCCCTTCCAAAGATTAGAGACCTGAAGATATGTCTTTGATATGCATTCTTAATCTTTTAGTAGTACCCTCAAAAAGGTGAACTCTTCTCCCTTTGTATTCTCCTTCTGCTACTTGGCTTAGTTGCAGAAACTTCTAGTTAAAAGCTCTATCAGTAACAGAGAATACAGCTGGGCAGAACTTTGTCAAATATGTTTATCAAATATTTACTGCATACATTGCTAGCCACGGAGTAGGAAAGATATGTGATAAGCATGAATAAGACACAGTACCTGGATTCAAGCAACTGCAGGCTGGATGGAAAGGTAATAGTTGTAAGAATGACCCCAATTTTAAAGCATTTTATAAGTATAAAGTCTTTCCAATTTCATTAATTAATTTAAACTGTAGAAGAGCCTTGTAGTTTAGGCAGTGTAATTATTGGTTTTTCCAACTTATATATGAAGAATCTGAGGATCAGAAAATTTAAATGACTTATCCCAGGTCAGATGTCACAGAATGAGGTTTCATATTCCTTTGTTTGCCTTTCTCCTGGGTAGTGAGAGAAGAGTAGAAGGAGGACTAAATAAGATATCACCTACATAAGAAACACTTGGTGAATGATCAAAGACATAATATTATGCTAAAATGTATGGTGTTGCATATATGTGGTATTGGGGTATAGAAAAGAGAAAAAGCAATATGAAGTATATTGAAAGAAGGCTTCCTGAAACAGGTGGGTTAAGTTCTAGAGTGACTGAGAGAAAAGGGAAATTAATTGGTATCACCTCCACACTTAGTATTTGGAAAAATAGTGCAAGGATCAATGAATAAAAATGGGGAGAGGGTTAGAAGAATTGATAGCTGGGTTGCAGTACGCTTTTAGTTAGGAAAAGAGAGAAAGGTAAGTTGGTTGTGAATAACCTGAGCAGTTTCCCATAGTTGTACTGTTAAAAAAAAATGACAACCTACTCAAAGAAGCCACCCATGAGCAGATTTTCATTTTCTGAGAGCCCATGGGCAAAGTTTTCAATTCCATGTTTAGCTCTTCATGACAGACTTGCTGATGAATGGAACAGGTTCATTATAAAATACAGTTGATCCTGGACAATAAAAGTTGATGATGTTAAATGAATTGGGTGAACTACCTGGTCATACCTGCATGTTATCACAGAAAGCAGATATCACTCTGTCTTGAGGCCCTCCTCACCAGCTCACAGCATTCTCAAAAGATTATAGCACATTGGAGAAAAGTAAATTACTTGCAAGTTCTTTCTTTTAAAAAATGCTATTTTCTTCAAGTTGTCTAAAAACTTCTTGGTCTCAAACAAATGGTAAATTAAATGTATATTCCTTTTGACAGGGCTAAGACTTATTTTCTCCAGGTGCTTTCCCTTCCAGAGAGGGAACATCTCTGAGATACTAGAGAAATTTGTTCTTTCAGAATAGGTGGTTTATATATATATGTGTGTAAATGCTGAGTAGGGTGGCAACATGTTGATGGGGAGGAAGACAAAATTATAAGCATTACAAGGTGATGCTAACATTCTCTTATTTTCTAATAATATGGAAAATATCCTCCTTTAAAAATGTTCTTTCAGGTCTTTAAAAAACACATCACTGTCATTTTCCAATGCTGTCCCCTCATCAAATAATGCCTTATAACTAAAAAGTACAATTGAGTGAAACTGGCATATGCTCAATTCTGCACATTATATTCTAACACCATGCTCTTGAAAGGATTTGTGTATGTTTCATCATCTCTCCTCTGATGTCAATTTTATTGTTGCATTTATCTGAGTTATGATATCTTCTGCTTTGTCTGAGATCATGATGGCTACCCTTGTCTTTTTGGCTTCAGCTGAAACATAATAAATTTTGTTCCAGTCCTTTATTTTAACTCTGTGTGTGTTTGTGTGTGTATGTATGTATGTGTGTGTTGTATGTATGTTTCTGGTTAAAATGTGTACCTTATAAATAAGATTTTGTTAGATTGTGGTTTCTAATCCATTCTGATGTCCAATTCTATTTTATGGGTCAGTTCATCCCATTCACATTCAATTTTGATTGTGAACTGTATATTTCCCTCCATCCTATTCTCTTCTTTTTATGCTTCACTTTTTTTAACCTATCCCCTCCTCAGAATCTATTTAGTTTTTGATCACTGCATCTCTTAGTCTATTCTCCCTCCTATCACTACCCACTTTTCTCTTAACCCCTTCTTCTCTACTTCCCTGTTGGGTAAAATAAATTTCTACACCCAATTCCATGTGTGTATGACTAATCAACTACGTAAAACTATACATATATATCTGTATGTATATATATATATGTATATATAGTTATGCTATTCCCTCTTTGAATCAGTTCAGATGAGATAAGGTACAAGCATTTCCTACTCCCCACCTCATTAAACCCTCTGCTGCAAAAAGTTTTCCTTGTATACCTCTTTTATGTGAGATAGTTTTCACCATAATTCTGCTTCCTTTCCTTCTTTCTCATTGCATCCCTCATTCACAACCTTCCATTATTTTTGTAAAATCATACTATAGCCCTCTGTCTAAGTAGACACCATAAAACTTTCCTGATGCTGATAAGGTGTTCTCTTCCCATATAGAAATATTAACATTTTAACCTTGTTAAGTGCCTTGTGACTTCTCATTCATATCTACCCTTTCATACTTTTTTTGAGTCTTGTTTTTAAATGTCAAATTTTTCTACTCAGCTCTGTTCTTGTTAGGAATGATTGAAAGTGCTCTATTTAATTAAATATCCATTTTTCCTCTGTAGGATGATACTCAATTTTGCTTCATAGATTGTTCATACACATACGCATACACACATATGTAATGTGCCTTCTAGAATATTATATTTCAAGTCATCTGCTCCTTTAACACAGGAGCTGCTAAAAGTTGTGTTTTCGTGACTAACTCCCCAGTATTTGAATTATTTCTTTCTCTTTGACTTCAGAGTTCCGGAATTTGACTATAATATTCCTGGGAAGCAGGAGTGGAGTGGGATCTCTTTCAAGGAGCTCATTTGGTGATTTCTTTCAGGAGGTGATTGGTATATTCTTTCAATTTCTACTTTGCTGTATGGCTCTATGATATCTGTGCAGTATTCCTTTATAATTTCTTGAAATATGATGTCTAGGATCTTTTTTAAAATCATGGATTTTAAGTAGTCCAATAATTCTTAAATTATCTCTCCTCAATCTATTATCCAGGTTAGTTGTTTTTCCGATGGGACATTACTTCTATTTTTTAAAGTCTTTTGACTTTGTTTCATTGTTTCTTAATATCCTCAATCAAGAATGTCCTTTTTTTGGATTTCATGTAAGATTTGTGTCCTGTACCTCTAAGGCACTTGTGACATTTGGTATTATACTTGTGTCATACCTTCCCAACTAGGCTGTATACTCTTTGAGGGCAGGGAAGGTTTTACTTAAACTTTGTATTTCCTGTAGGTACCTAAAACATTATTATGCAAAAAGTATGTGCAAAGTAATTGTTGGTTGAATAACCCTGAGGTAAAATATCCATGCTCATATACATGAGGCAATCTTTTGGACAGAACAGGTATAGAGTTACTCAACATGTCAAATTCTACATAAGCTTCCTTACTCTATACACAGGCAGTTATCATTTTGAAATAACTCTTCAGCAAAGCTGAGTAGGGCCAATCAGAATTATTCACATTGGATAGGTTTGATGTCAAAATATTAAATTTATCATTTCTTTTTGGGGTTTGAAGAGGTGAATTGTAAATGTGGCAATGAATATTTTATGGAAGATTGATTACAGCTTGTTGTTATCTGTTCCTCTGAGCTTCTGGACTTTTCCAAAATGGAGTAACAAATTTCTTAGCTGCTGACAGATCTTAAAAGAAAATAAATGAGAATAATCTTTGAAGAATGGAGAGAAAGATAGAAATCTAGGGGAAAAAAGAATAGTCTTCCTTCTTACTCATAGCCATTAAATAATTGTTATTAAGTCTTATGTTCAAGAAAAAAGTATAGTTGGATTAACATAAGAGAAAAACACAAGAACCGTAATACTGATGGCTGAAAGTTCACCCCCTGACTTTTAAGTGTGGTTTCTACTGTGTTAGTTATTTTCCTGCAGTGTCTGTGGCTTGTTAATTCCTCACTTTTGTTCTCCTGCTTAGTAAGAACAGCTTAAAGGGTCATATTTTCATTCTTGTTACAATTGTTTTCATGAAAATAAGTCTTTAGAATTATCATCCCCATTGTTCCCTGCAGTGGCTATGATTAGACCATCTTTGTTGCCATTCCTAGAGAAATGACTATCAGAGAAAAGAAAGAGATTTAGGATGTCCATTAAATCTCAAGGAGAGGCAGCATGCCATGGTATATAGAGAATGAGCCTTGAAATGAAGGAGCCCTGCAGTTAAGGTTTGTCTCTGCCATAATGGGTTTTTAGTCTTGGATCAATCACTTAACGTCTAAAGACCACTGGAAACTTTTAAAGAATATTAGGTGCACAATAGTGGGTAGGAAAAAAGTGCTATTGAAAAGTGAATTATTATTACTGGAGAATAATACAAAATAACAAGAACAATAACACATAATGTTTAAGGTTTCTGATGCTCTTTGAATATACATATATATGTGTGTACACATGTATTATAGATATACACACACCTCTTTAAGCTTCATTATAATCTTGGGAAGTGAATGCTAGAAATGGGAAAAGTGGAGGTGAGAGAGGTTAAGGAAACTGAACCTCAGTCACATAGCTAGTAAGTATTTGGGGTAGGATTTGAACTAAGATCTTTCTGATTCCAAACCTAACCCTCTACTTACTCCGTAAATTTGCTGCCACCTAAATACAAGTTAATTACATACACAAACACAATTAATATTAATCATATACAATATTAAAATAATACATTTAATATCTTTGATATATTTGGCACTAAACATTTAGGCAGAAAAAGTGGGAATGACAAAGTTCATCTAATCCATGAGTGGGGAACCTGCAGCCTCAAGGTCACATGTGGCCCTCTAGGTCCTTGGGTGGCATCATTTGAATCCAAACTTCACATAACAAATCCCCTTAATAAAAGGACTTGTTCTGTAAAACTTGGACTTATCTTCTTCCCTCCCTCTCCTTCCTTTGCCTTCTACCATTCCTATCTTCCTCTCTTTCTTTTCTCTCTCCCTCCCTCAGCTTCCTTTTCCTCTCGCTTCCTTCTTTCTTTTATTTCTTTTTTCCTTCCTTCCTTTCTTGAAATTTCAGGACTCTGCTTTTGTACATATGTCTAACACTTAGCTTCATTACTTTGAATAATAGGGCCACAAGGGGGAAAAAAGAGAGAAAATTTGACCATAATTAATCAACTCATGAATAATAACTTGATTAGATAATTTCCTTTTTTTTTCCCCCAATGCATTTTAGACAGAGAAGGCAGAGGTCCCAAAACGGGCTAGACAAACCTCCATTTAGTCAGGTCATTACAGATCTCCCAAGTGCTTGGGAGAACTTTACTAAGCCTTCCATGAACAGGAATAGACAATACCAGAGGTTACCACCACCCTACCCACCCACCTCTGCCACCTGGTCACAAGTTCCAAGCCCCTCAAGTGCTTCCTGCTTTTCACACCTGCCTACACTGGAGGTAAATTATGGCTGACACTAAGCACAGACCAACCCAAGGAAAGAGTGTTAAACTATATTTAAAAACTGCTTCCAAACAAGGTAGCCATTAATTTTAAGCTACTTTGGAAATCAAAATAAAGAGCTATAATAAATCAGACATTGAAATACATATCCAATATGCATTTTCTGTTTCTACAGCAGAACTGTTTTGTTATCTAAAATGACTGAGGGAAACTGTGCCCAGAATAATCCTTGAAATATCTCAACCATTTCTAAAATCTTAGATTCCCTTGGGAAACAATATCTTATTGCTGTCCTCCATTTTAACTCCAGGATAGGGCGTGTCCTTTTAAAAATTAAAAAAAAAAGGGGGGAGAGCATTCAATTTCAATTCCTTAATTGGTTGAATGAGTTAAAAAATATTCCTCGGATGAAACATGTGAAACTAGTTTTAATTTTTTTATTTTTATACTAATGCTTGTTTTTTTTTCTATTTTAATGATTAAATTACATTTAAACCCAGACAAGTAGAATTTGAGTTGGGTAGTGGAAAATCCACTGAACTTAAAGTCTGCATTGAAGACCAATAGGAATAGAGCCAGCACCATGGGGTCTCCAGTCTAGTGAGATCTCTGTTGGTCAAATTATCCTTTGATTTTTCATGTGCAAAAGAAACAGGAAGCAAAGTTTGCATGTCTGATGAGGAAAATTCAAGCAGCAAGAATAGACACTGGAAAACAGTACTCAAGGCATGGGCAAGTATATACTCTCTTTGTTTTTAAGTTTTCGAGAAACTTCAGAAACCTAACAATATGGTTATTCACTCTATTGCTAGAGTCTTACAGATTTTATTGTGCACTCTCAGCTATAGATAATTTTTAAATTGTCAAATAAAATTACTTCTGGTACCTATCCATGCATGAATATAAATGTGAGTTATTATCATAGCTATTATTATTATATTTGGTGGTGGAGTAGCAGTAACAATTGCTTGGGATTTTACTTACAAAATGCTGGCTTTCTTTTACAATACTAAAAATAAAATAATGACTATCTATAACTTGATTTCAAATCCCCTATATGTTTTAGTCATTCTTTTATTCCCACACAACTACTCTTGTAGGTAGGCCCTAGAAATCCAATTCACTTGCATGTCATGGCATCACCTCCCTGACTTCATGGTACTCTTTGAGAATGAAGGACAAACAACAATAACAGAAAACCTAGATACAACACAAGTCTTGGGATCTTTATTCAAAGGGATTTTTAATTACATATCGAATTTCCAATTTTTCAGGTCATTTATTTACTGTTCCAATGAACATAACATTTAGCAAGATGTAAAACAGGAAGGCATATCATAATCTAAAATTTTGTCAGTGTCAAAGATATTTTCTGAAGAGTTGTTTTAACAATTCAGCTAGCAGCTGCTGTAGGGGTGAAAGACCAACACAAGCCCAACAACAAAGATGCTGCCAGCACAAGTTCTTTTGATCTGCTTTACTAAGGAAAGTAGCGTTAGGGGGTTAACAATCTTATTTCAATCCAATGTACAAATATCATTCACTTAAGTTCAGGGGAAAAAACCAGCACCCTGAACTTCAGAGCAAATACAAATTACAAACATATATTATAAACAGACCAAATACAATTCATAGTTACCAAGAAGCCATCAACATCTGAGTTCAGGATCCAGGAGCTTATAACAAAGGCTTGCCCAGAGTCACCTGCCACTCTTCTTGTGGCTCAGAGCCCCCAGCAAATAGCTCTATTCTCTCTTTTTATAGTCTTTTTACATCATCAAACAGGAGAGACCAGAATTTAGTCACATACTATTGGCTCTGGTCTTAGCAATTCCCCTTAGGGCACCAAGGGCTTCAAGCCCACGTAGGCTTAGCACCTAGAAGATAGGGGTTTGGGCCTGGGGCTTTACACCTAGTAAGGTTCAATCAAAGACAATTAGTTTAGCATTCTAAAACAGTAAAAAAGTCCCAACTTAATTAATATTACAAGAGTGAAAAATAAGAATTGAATTTCCTAAAGATAGCAAGGTTATGAAAATGCTTCTATTGCCAAATGGCACTTTAACACTGTCCTTACATATACTTGACCTCTTTTCAGGTCTCCAATCTTTCACAGCGTAGGTGGAATCCTCTCCTTCCTTCCATCCCACTAAGGAGCTGAGATTTATTCTTGACCTAACAAGTCAGGTGAAAATTTGGCTTTTCTCCTTTTGTAACATCACTTGTAACTACCCTCTTCTCTCCTCTGACACTTTGTTGTTGTTCTGAATTTCAGTCATGTCCAATTCTTTGTGACCCCATTTTGGGGTTTTCTTGACAAAGATACTAGAGTGGTTTGACATTCCCTTCTCCAGCTCATTTTACAGCTGAGGAAACTGAGGTAAATAGGGTTAAGTTGCATATCTAGTAAGTGTTTGAGGCCAGATTTGAATTCTGGTCTCCCTGACCCTAGGCCTAGCACTCTATCCACTGTGCCATCTAACTTCCCTACCACCATTCTTGTTCAGGCCCTCAAAATCATATAGTGATTTTGTCCCCTGATATTTCATGTATACATCATTTATTTATTCCAAATAAATATTTTTCAAAAGCAGATAATTTTGTATAATTTTCTTTAAATGCTTAACTAAAACCCCTAAACTTGCCAGTTATAATATAATATAGGGCAGTATTTAAATTTCTTAATGATTGGACTCCCTGCTTCAAATCTGTTCCCACTCCAGACCATCTCCTAATCAGCTTACAAATTAATCTTTCTAAAGTGCGAAACTGACCATAGCTCTTCCCTATTCAATAATTTGCAATGGTTCCCTATTGCTTTCAGCAAAAACATGAAATTTTGCAGTTTG
The DNA here is from genome assembly GCF_011100635.1 of Trichosurus vulpecula. Taxonomy (NCBI): domain Eukaryota; kingdom Metazoa; phylum Chordata; class Mammalia; order Diprotodontia; family Phalangeridae; genus Trichosurus; species Trichosurus vulpecula. The sequence goes on along the minus strand of NC_050574.1, from coordinate 297,041,300 downwards.
CTTTTTCAAGTCCTCATTACTTGGGCCCTTCGTGCTTTTCTGTCTTCTTACAACTTACTCCCCTCCACATATTCTATGATGTAGTGACACTCATTTCTTTGCTATTCCTACATACCATCACTCCATTTCTCTTCTCTGGCATTTTCATTGACTGTCTCCCTAATGAGATCTCTTATCATCATCTCTTGATTCTGGATTCTCTGAATTCTTCAATTCTCAAGTGAAGTTTCACCTTCTGTAAGTTTTTTTCAGATCATCATTAATGCTAGTTTCTTCTTTTTAAGCTTATATGCAATTTATCTAGTATACATCTTGTTTGAACATAGTTGCTACATGTTGTTGGCCCTGTCTTTTACTGATTCCCTAACAATTCTCTGAAACAACTCTTTGAGATATCCTTCACTATGCTTTGATAGTCATACCTTCTCTCCTAAGTCTCAACAATTGACCTTCCCAATTTACAGAAGAAATCAAAAACTTTAGGCAGTAGCTCTCTCATTGACCAACCTCTATACTTTCACATAGCTTCCATCCCATTAGCTCCTCTCCTTTTGTCTCAATGGAAGAGTTCCTTCTTACATATAAAGCAAACCTCTCTGCCTATACCTTTGATGCCATCCCCAACTTTTAAAGAATCTTACTCCCTCTGTCGTTCAGTTTTTTTTTTATTTCTTCTTTTCTGATTCCATCCCTTTGTCTTCAGCTGAACACAGTTTTCTATCTAGAGCAGGGGTGGGGAACCTGCAGCCTCTAGGCTGCCTGCAGGTTTCCCACCGTTGATCTAAAGCAAACTTTCCTTTGACCTTTCTTTCTCTTTCAGATCTAATGAAATGAAAGCAAATGCATTTGTAAGCTGTTAAATAAGTCACTCTTCTCCTTAGTATTATTGTCATTATTATTATATCTCTGACTTTCTCTTTAACAAACTCTTGCAAAGAGAAACTACCCACCTCTTCCACTTCTTCACCCTTCACTACAAAACACTTCAATAAACACTTGCAAATCAGCAATATTTTATATAAGGCACAATATTTCATATTGGAGATAAAATTTTAAACCCTTCGCTTAAGTAGGTTACAATCTAAAAGGAGGAATATGGCCTGCACACAGATAAATATAATACAAAGTAGAATATTATAGGGTTAAAGAGAGAAACTAAAAATCTGCTTTATAAAAGTTAAAGGAGGGAGAGGCCGTTTTCACCTGGATGGAATTCAGAAAGGTTTCATAGAAGAAGGAACACCTGAGATGGACTTTGAATTAAAAAAATTAAATTCAGCAGGTTGAGATTTGGAAGGATTGTATTCTGGTCTTGAAAGGGAATGGACAGCCTAAGTAAATGTATAATGGCAAGGGAGGGTGGGCAAGTTAGGGACATAGCTAGTTGTACAGTTTAGACATAATGATATTGGTAGATATGTGAATTTTGAATCAGAGTGATGACAAACAGCGGCAAGACTCATGGGCTAATAGTTACAATATTTGTGGTGATGTCAGAACATTCCAATGTACCTGGACTCCAGGTAGGATTTCTTTCCCTGATCAGACTAGAGACTACTGTCCCCATATCCTACATCCCTCTACTCCTCTGTGCCTCTTTGGGAATTAGAGATGGGGAAAGATGGGACCAGGGAAATGGAGTAGGGTCAAAACTTAGTTGAAAAGAAGGGGGAGTAGATGGATCAACTTCTATCCCAGAGCAAGTAACCCTGAACTCACACAGCCTCTTCTTCACCCTTTTCCCTTTCCCTCTCTCCCCCCTCCCTCTCTCTGCCCCTCTCTTTCCCTCCTACCTTTGTCCATCCCACAAACTCAACTTCTCATAGGAAGTAGTGAAGAGGTTAAAGAAAAATGATGATGGTAGGGAACCATAAGTTTGTAGTGGTGCTCGGGACCCCAAAATGCCAACACACCAGGTCCTGCCAAAAGAATTCAACTCAAGCCTTCTCAGCCAAGGGAAAAGACAAAGTTTATTAGGGATTCACTATAATGGGTTTTCTTAAGAAATCCCACCCTTTGTGATGCCTGTTTTCACAAGAGGGCCAGATTCAATCTAAACTGAGCTAGATTAAATCTGAGCGCTTTCATGGAGGCAAGATGAAACTTGTATACACAAAGATTGTGGGAGGGATTGAGGGGTGGTCTGGGGTGACTAGAGGAGGGTCTTGAGGAGGAGTCTAAGGAGGACTGAGATGAGGTCAGACTCCTGGGTGGGGAAATAGCTGAAGGTTACCTGGAGATGACAGACAATAAGAGAGCTAGGGTAACTGGGCTAGGGTATAGATATTTTGATCAGGATTAAGGGTGGGCTAGGCTAGGTGGGGATTTGGGCCTAATGATAATGTAAGGTTTTTGGCCTTAGGGGAAGGCCAGATCTACTTGGAAGATTCAAGGAGAGTTCAAGGGGGCTCCCAGAGACTGTGCCCTCATCTGTAGGATTCATAGTTGGACCTTTTTTGGACTGTTAGCAACCTTAATTTCAGACATAGATAGCAAAGGAACCATTGGAGGAAATACCTCCAATATATCTATTAGAGCTAAAGGAAATAATGATAATAATTCTTCTTTGTAAGGCACTGGGAAGTTTAAAAATTGCTTCATAGTCTTTACCTCATTTGATCCTCTCAGAATTCTTGTGAGGGTAGGGGCCATAACTACTCCCATTTTACCATCAAGGGGCTCGTCTGAGCTTCAGAGATTATATGACTTGTCCAGAGTCACATAGTTGTAAGTGTATGAGATACATTCCTAACTATAGGTCCAGTATGCTAATATTCAATTCCTTTCAATAAACATTTGTTAAATGCCTAATATGTCCCAGGCACTGTGCTATACACTGGGGATAGAAACAAGGAAAAGAAAATCAATCCTCTATTCAGAGAGGGGAGATAAGTGAGTGAGCTGAGAAGGTGTTGAGTATGATGGGGGTACAGTCTCTGGGAACCCCACTTGAACTCTCCTTGAATCTTCCCACTAGATCTAGCCTTCCCTGAGGCCATAAGCCTTTCATTATCTAGGCCCAAATCTCTACCTAGCCTAGCCCTCTGTTGTCCAGCTGCTTCCCACCCTTGATCCCATCAAAATCCCAGTCTCTTGTTTCCTGGAGACTTGATCTCTAGTCACCCCAGTCCCCTCAAGATCGTCCTTAGACTCCTTCTCAAGACTCTCCCTAAACCCCTCCTCTAGTCACCCCAAATTACTTGACCACTCCTCAATCCCTCCCACAATCTTGCCTCCAAGAAGGCACTCAGATTCCATCTAGCTCTGCTCAGATTAATCTGGCCTGCTGGCATCAGCATCACAAATGTTCAGGCTCCCTAAGAGTCTATGGCAAATATTTAATAAACTTTGTTTTTCCTTGGCTGAGAAGGCTTGAGTCGAATTCATTCAGCAGGACTTGGCATGTCTGTATTTTGGGGTCTTGAGCACCCCTCAACCCCAAACCTCATTAAGTATCAGAAACTGAGCGAATCTGCATGATGATGAGATTTGAGGTGATCACTTTATCCTGGGGGAGGCATAATGCTCTGTGGAGTTGAAACTAGAAACCAAGCAGAGCTGCTGAAGGAAAAATCACAATTTGCCTACTCAGGTAGAATCACTCTTGTCTATCAGAAATTACCCCAAGTTTCTAATTACTGGGGTCTAAATTTGGGAGATTTGTGGGAATGATGAGGGCACAGTCTCTGGGAGCCCCTTGAACTGTCCTTGAATCTTCCAACTAGTTCTGGCCTTCCTCTAAGGCCATAAGCCTTACATTATCATTAGGGCCATATCTCTACCTAGCCTTACCCTTTATTGTCCAGCTACTTTCCACCCTTGATACTATCAATATCCATGCCTTCAGTTACTTCCCACCCTTAATCCCATTCTCTTGGTTCCTGGAGTCTGACCTCATCTCCGTCCTCCTTAGACTCCTCCTTAAGACCCTCCCTAAAGCCCTTCTCTAGTCACCCCAGACCATCCCTCAATCCCTCCCACAATCCTTGTGTATATAATCTCCATCTTGCCTCCATGAAGGCTCTCAGTTTCAATCTAGCTCAGTGGATTGAATCTGGCCCTTTTGTGAAAACAGGCGTCGCAAGGGTGGGATTTAAGACAACCCATTACGGTGAATCCCTAATAAACTTTGTCTTTTCCCTTGGCTGAGACAGCTTGAGTCAAATTCTTTTGGCAGGACCTGGCATGTAGGTATTTTGGGGTCTCAAGCACCCCTAGAAGCCTATGGTTCCCTACCATCATCATTTTGTTTAAACCTCTTCAGGAACCTGGTTATCCTAGTAGTCCCTCCTATTCCTATTAATTAACATCCGGTTTTCCATTACTTCTTGCTCAAGTTCACTCTCTCTTTCCTGGCTCAATGTGAATTAAGCCTAAAGGAACTATTGATGCTAAAATGCAAGTCAAATTTTCCCTTGACAAAGGACTGCACTTGGCCTTCACTCAGCTTCACAACGGTGGCTTAAAAAAAAAAAAACTTACTAGAATCAAACAAATAAGAAGCAAAATGAAGTAAGCCAAACTCTCTAGTGGATTAAATTTTATTTCCATTCTCTTATCCTGAAGAGCAGAAGCATCTAATTTATAAGACTTTTTTTAAACTGTGACATGTCACATATCACAAGGAGGGTGGGACTTTAGTAAGAAATTTCAAAGTCTGACTGGCAGCTCTTGTTGCAGGGTTAAATGCAGAAACCATGAGAAATCTTCAAAGAGAAGCTTCTCAATTGGGTGTGGAGAAAGCCAAAATGATTCAAGAACCTCGTTCCTCAGTTGGAAAGGCATTATTTCACAAACTGAGGGAAATGTATTCAGAGGCTATTGGGTAAGTGGATCTTCCTGAAAGAAAATGATTGAAGAATGGTTTCTTTGTGATTTTGTCTCTAGGTGGAAACACATTATAGAAATGTTAAGCTTTCTGTTTAAGTAACTTCCTGCTGTTTACAGCAGACTATAGCTCAGGTGGGCCTAGTCTTAAGCAATTCTGCAACCCTGAGAAACCTGGAGATAGACAAATAGCTTATAATTGAAAAAAAAAAAGTGCTGGTCAGATTTGTCAAGTCTCTTTCACAAAATAAGAGAAATTCACAACTTCAGGAGAGATCTGGATGTAGTTCTGCCAATGCTAATTCAGTTTGAAGAAAGCTGATCTCACTGCTCCATACCTCTCCCCTTGCCAAACAAACAAAAAATCCGCATCACATTTGATCTCTCTCTGTTTCTCTCTGTCTCTCTCTTCCTCTCTCTCTCCCTCCCCCCTCTCCCTCCCTTCTCCATCTACACACACACACACACACACACACACACACACACACACACAAATTGGTAACCCAGTCACCCAGTAATGAAACCTCAAATAAACTTTTATTTCTTCCCTCTCCCTCACTTTGAATATCTAATGTGTTTATATTCCAATTTGTTTTCCACTGGATGTCTTTTGCATCCAGATGAGGTGTTAATTAGTGTTGCTCCCTTTACATATTACCAAGATTTCAGTGAGAAAAGGTTTCCCTCTACCCAAGAGATGCTTTGGAGAAGCTAAGTGACCTAGTTAGATATGGTGAGGTTATGAGACCTGAACCCCTCAAAAGGAAAGAACCCTAGTCCTTGAGCTTTCTCACACTTTTCTGTAGCTCAGCACCTGAACCCAGTCCCTGGCATTCACCTGAGGCATCTGGCCCATCCCAGTATAATCCTTTTAACTGTCCTTCCTTTGTGGCCCTCCCCCTTCATTCCTTCGTCTGTTACCTCCAGACTACTCCAGGCTACTTGCCACTCCTAGATTCCATCCAGATCTTTCCAGTCTTTTTCTGTATAAAAGTACCAGTCCCCAGCCACTAGAAATCTTGCCCACCCAATTGGTGTATGATAAAACCTCACTACTCCAACGGAAAGAAAGCTTTAGTGGTTGAATTCTTTCCAGGCAGACTTGCCTGGTGCCCTTGCATTCCAGGATTCTTAGCACCCCGAATTGCAACAGATAGAGTACTTAATTTAGAGTTAGACCTGAATATGGATGCTGCCTCATATATTTATTAACTATGAGCCACTGGCAAGTCACTTAACCTCTCTCTGCTTCAGTGTCCCCATGTGTTGAATGGAAATAATAAAATCTAACTCACAGGATTGTTGTGAGGATGGTATCCCCAAAAGACTTTAGTTTTGAGCTATTAAAACTTTAGCCTTAAAACTGGACAAAGGCTTTGGAATCATTCTGTATGATAAGTTTTTGCCAATTTTAAAGTGCTATGCAAATGTTAACTATTATTGTTTAAATTGTGTTTGCTTCCATAACTGTGGTCCAGTTAGTACAAAATTCCTACATATACCTATGCTCAATTGGCATTTTCTTTCCGTTTCCACTGCTACTCACCTAATTGAAGCCCTTTTATTTATAATAATAATAAAAATAGTAATAATTATTGCCTTTTTCTCTTACAGGGAGAGTACGTCCCTTATGCTGTTTGTATAAACCCTCCCTTGTAACAAAGAAAAACAGTTTTGTAAAATTCATAAACCAACCACATATGATAGTGTAGCAAACATTCAGAACCCCATAGTCCCTACCTCTCTGTCAAGATATTTTCAAAATGTGTTTCATCCTGTTCTCTGAGACTACAATTGGTTGTGGCAATTGATCAACTATAGCTGCCATTTACTGTTGTTTTCATTTATATTTTTGTAGTTAAATTTATTGTTATCCCAGTTCTGTCTCACTCTGTATCAGTTCTTATGACTTCCCATTTTTCTTTTCTTCCTCACATTTTTTTATAGCACATGGTGATTAATTTACATATACTATAATAAATGCTACTGTCCTTCAATCAATGGATAGCCTCCATTTATTTGATGGTACAAAAAATTCTGCTGTGAATTTTTTGCCAAAGATAGAGTCTTTCTTTTTCTCTTACCATTCTTGAGGCATATGCCCAATAATGGGATATCTACGCTGAAAGTATGAAAGTTTAGTGATGTCTCCCATGATTCCAATTTTTAAGAGCCCATTTACTAAATGTATTATGGTACAGCTTCCTACTAATCCAATAGTGTGCTATCAATTCTATCTATTCTACACATTTTTAAAAAATGAAAATCTAAGTCTTGACAAACTCAAAGGTTTCAGTATACAAAAGAGAGAGAGAGAGAGAGAGAGAGAGAGAGAGAGAGAGAGAGGAGAAGAAGAGGAAGAAGAAGAAGAAGAAGAAGAAGAAGAAGAAGAAGAAGAAGAAGAAGAAGAAGAAGAAGAAGAAGAAGAAGAAGAAGAAGAAGAAGAGGCAGAGGAGGAAGAATTATTGTTTAGGAAATTATACAATTATGTTATGTACAGGTTTTTTTTTTCCTCCCATTACATAAAACTTTTTTTTTAATCATGCACATATAATGATAATTTCAACAGTGCCCTGTTTTTTTCCTCCACCTTCTTAACTTCCTTTTTTCCTATTTTCTAATTTTTGAATGATATATTGATGATTTTTATTTTCTTCCTTTTTAAAAAAGTCCTATTATTACCTCCTACCAGCTTTCATTCTCTTGCATATACACCAGGAAAAGAAAAATGAAAGCTCTCCTTTGTAACAAGTAAACATAGTCATGCAAAACAAAGTCAGATATTAAGTATTTCTGAAAATGTGTGTTTTGTTCAGCATTACTAGTAGGAAACAGTTTATCATTAGTCTGTTGCAGTTATTTAAAACTGATCATTGTGTTGATCAGAGTTCTTATATCTTTCAGGTGTTTTTCTTTAGAGTGTTGTAGCCATTATCTAAATAACTGGAGATCACAAAGTTTTCAGTCTTCTCAAACAATACCCTTGCACCGCCACAAGGTACCGAGATGGCCTCCTCTTTTGCCGTGGTTTCCAATGTTTTACACAGAGAGAGAAACGCCTAGCTAGGCATTCCTTGAAATATAAGGTTCTTTCCCAGCTCCTGGTCTGAAAGGTGAGGATGAGGCATTGACTTCAAATCTGAAGAATTGGAGCTTGAGGCAGCTAGTCATCTCTTACCTCAGAACCTGGCTATCTGTCTTCAGGTCTATTGTGAAAAAGCTTCTTTTGGCTTCCCTGTCAGCACCCTTCTCTCTACCTCTATCAGTTTCTGACCATTTTTTTGGTCAGTTGTTGACTGCATGAAGGAGCATATTTTTATTTCTTTTCCATATTCTGATTTTTACGTGAGTGAGCTAAACTGTACTGTGAACTTGCATGTGACTATCATGACCAGAATTGTCTCATCCTATAAATATAAGTGAAATTGGTCTTCCCAAATCATCTCATGGATCATGTACTGCAGATCACAAACTTTTAATGGCTATTGCCTATAGGGAATAGTCTCAAATACTTAGTCTGTCACTCAAGGCTCTCCATTAACTGGTCCCAAGTTTTCTTTCCAACCCTCTCTCCTACACTTCTGTTAAGGCAATTAGACTTTTCTCCAATTATTAAAATATTTCCTACTATTCAAGAACCTTTTTCTTTGTTTTCCTTACCATTTCTCTTTCTGGACCCTTTTCTCTGTTACAGAATTTTGGGACACAACTGTTGAGGGTTGGGGAGATGAGGTCCAGGAACCCCAAGACTGGAGTTCCCAGGCAGGGTAGTTGAGGGGGAGTACCCCTCAAGGACCCAAGTACTGGAGAGGGTTGGGGCCATCTGGAATGAACTCACAGACTTGAGCATTCTTTAAGTCAAGGTGGCAAAGATTTATTATGCTTTACACTGGGCAAGAGTTCTTAGGGAACCTGCAATCTTAGAGGGGTGCAAGTAAAGTTTTCATAGAATATTTTGGGGTGAAACGTGCCAGATATGTTAATTAGGTGTTTGGGGGTGGGATTAGGGAGTGGTTAAGGGTCGGTCAGTTCTTAAAGGAACATGTACTTTTTGTATCAACTGCACAAGTATCTTACCCAGAGTTCCCTGGGAAATAGCCTAAGGGGGGGTGGGCTACATGGAGGTGTGGTATTAGGCCTGAAACATCACTAAGTCAACTAATGGTCAGGGCTGACTGGGAATATCTAGGCTGCTTCCATCAATGTCTTGTTAGACAAGACAAATGTAAGGGAGTATACATATGTCTAGGTCTAGCATGCATATTATAGGCCAGTGAGTAGTAACTATCTCTATGACCCAGTACACAGACAGTTTTGCATGTACATAACTGGTCAAACTAATAAATTCTATAGGTACAGCTGTCCACTGTATCAGGAGGAGGGATAAGCATTTTGCTAGGGCATGCTGTCCTGTTTTGCTAGAGAGAAACTACAAGGGATAGTGTTTTGAGGCTAGGGAAAATTTGTGATTTTGGAACTGGATGTGATTTTGGAACTGGGGTCCAGATACAGGCACCCAAGCAGAGGCTAAGGAGAAATGTTAGAATTAGGATCCAAGCACAGGTGCCCAAGCACTCCATCACGACCAACATCCTTTTGCTAGGGGGGGGGGGGGCGGGAAAGCAAGCATGATCAGTTCCTGAGACCTTCCACTGAATTAGTTTAGTGTGTTTGCCCATCTAGGAATGTATGAAGTATATGACTGGCAAAAAATCTAAAGGAAGAACTCATTCTCTAACAGTATGAAGTTGAAGGTAATGGACCTTGAATCAGAAATATGATTTTGGCAAGATAAGCCTTTCTGGAAGCCTTCAAATCTCTTAGCTGATATTTGTGGCTGAATTAGAATATTGCAATGAAAGGACTCCAGAAATGTCCTCAGATCTTGAGTGTCAATCATGTGTAAGACCCTTAGGAGGTATTATGTCAAGAAATACATTAAATAAAAAATGGAATAAGTCATGCCTTTGGTATTCAGAGGCTTACACTTTAGTTGGAGATACAAGAGACATACACACTAGGAACTAGTAATGCAACTGAGTAGATGGAAAGTGTAAAATGAGTGATAATGAAAATAAGGGCCATAGTTTTCAGCCCCCTCTCTGGTCTCATAAAGATATTGTATATCTATGTGTGTGTGTGTGTGTGTGTGTATAAACATATACATATATATACACATGTAAATGTGAGTATATCTGTATATACACACATGCACAGTCAAGATAACAATATTTATCAATTTACTTCCATGTACTAGATATTGGGAATACAGTAAAAAAAGAAAGAAAGAAAGAAACAATCCTGCCCCTAAATAGCTTATATTCTATAAGGTGAAGTAACAGGAACATATACACTTTATATCTATAACCCAGAGTGTTCCACACACAAATATATCTATTTTTGTATCTATCTATATTACATTTTGCCAGCAGTGAAAGAAAGAAGGAAAGAAAGAAAGAAAAAGAAAGAAAGAAAGAGAAATCCTCTGAGTTGTCTCAGAGTCTGGAAGATCCTGACTCAATTCACCCCTCTCTTATTTTCTCTCCTGACAGAATATGCACACCTTTAGGGCAGAGATTCTTTTTCTTCTTCTTTTTTTTTGTCTTTTCATCCAACCTATGAGGCAATTTAATTTTCATAAAAATATGTTTTTTTTTTTCATTCGTTCAGATTAGTAAAATGGGGGCTGGATTGGTCAGGAAGGCTTCATGGAGGATCTAGGCCTTGTTTTGGGCCATGTAGGATGGGTAGGAATGGAATGAATGGTGGTGTTTTCCAATATATGAACAATAACATGACTAAATTGTGTGGAGATAATGATGCTCAAGATGAATGAAGAAATTGAAGGACAGAAAGTTTGTGTGGATGAATAAGGCGAACTAAGACCGGAAAGGTGGTTGAAATCATGCTGTGTACAATTTTGAATTCCAGGATAATGAGTCTGGATTTTACCTTGTAGGTTGTTAGAATGTTTGGGACTTATCCATACTCTGCTGAAGCTGAGAAGAAAACAGTTGGAAAAATGAGAAAAAAACATCTGGGAAGAAAACAGTGGCTTCCTTATGACTTGTTCCTTGTTGCTAATGTTGGGCAGAGATTGCTGAGCTGGACCAAGTCACTGCAAGGCATCTCTGGTGGCTGAGATCAAGAATCAGCTTGACATATAGATCTGTAGCACTAAAACTCAAAGGGATGTCCACAAGATTTTGGCTTCCTTTAGTTTAGTTCTGTACAGCATTCTCCTCTGCCGAGGTGAAGGAGCACTCAGAGCCTTTGAGATGTCAGCAAACACACTTCAGTTTCTTAAGGTGACAAATGGAATATGAACTCAGAATGGAATTTAAAGAGCTAGGGGTTAAGTTGTTTCCTTGGCTGAGCTGAGGAGTAAAGATATTTTCTGTCAGATGCTAATCTGGTGGGGAGATTTATCCTGTCACTCTCCCTCTCCATCTTGTCCTTACAGGGAAACATTTTTCCCCCATAAACTTCTCACTATTGGAAAAGGCTGTTTTGAGAGGAAAAAAAAGCCAGAAACACAGGGAATTTAACTTTGAGAAGATTATTGATTTTTTTTTTTGAATGGCAGACTGTTTCTGAGAGGCTGATCTTATCAGGTGATCTGTGGATTTATTTTAGTCCTTTGTGAAAATAAAGAAGAAATAATAAGCATATAAAGGCTCTGAATGGCTCAGATGCTATATGATTTGAATATGCTGCTTACACTAAATAGATTCATTAGAATTTCAATTGTTGGAGATTCCATTTGTTTATTTGTAGAAGAAAGACCATGATAGAAAACCTTTTCTTTCAGCATTAGTTCAATGTGATTAGATTTATTTTTGTGAATAGCTGAGTTTGTGAGGAATACATCAGCTTCCTGATTCATTCACATTTCATAGTGCAGGAGAATAACAAAGGGGAAAAAAAAAGATGATGCATTCTTCTATATTTTCCCTCTAGTTGCTTCTCTTTAATTGTTAACATTATTTTCATGAATTGCCAGTTAGGTTCAGGCACTCATGCCCTCTGCCCTATAACTCTACTCTACAGTGGAAAAAAGAATTTAGAATTAGAAAAAACACTGATAAAATAGTGGGTCTCTCAGTAGCTGCATAGATGATCTTATATTCCCTGGGTGGCACTTTCTCCCATGAGTCATGATTCTTCAAACTCTACCTTTTTCTACCAGATGCTGCTGCTTCTCTATCCTTCTAAACTGTGCCTTCACTACTTGGCCTTCAACTTTCTGGGACTCTGATTTTACAACACGCTACAATAATACTCGGCTCTTCTATTTTTTCTTTTAAGAACTGGATTCAAATCAACTCTACATTTGGCTGTGGAAAGGAGGTATGAGACAACTGCTTTATTGTTCCATTAACCTTCCCTGTAGTTTCTTGGAACAAAATACCTTTCCCTGCCCCCAGTCACCACATTCCTTATCTGTGTTGTTTCCCCCTATGAAAATGGAAGTTTCTTGAGGGCACATACCAGTTTTTGGATCTGTCTCCCCAATTCTTAGCATTATGTTTTGACCTCCTAAACATTTAATAAGTGCTTTTTCATTCATTTATTCATCAAGTATGGTGTGTGATCTATATGGCCTATGGTGTCTTTTCCGGCTGTAAATCTATAATCCCATAGGATCTTTCCTGTAAGACGCAGGAGGCAAAAGTTTGGTTATGATCCATGGGATTGTTCATATACTGTCTTTATTAAAAAGAAAAATAAAATAATGGAAAGCCCCACTTGATAAATGTCGGATCATATCACACTGTACTTTTGAGTAGGTCCTCACCATCTCAAGTCTGGACTATTGCAGCAGGTGGGTCTGTTGCCTTAAATTTCTCCCCACTCCAATCCATTTCCCATTCTGCCAACAAAGTGATTTCCTTGAAATACAGGTTCAGCCATATCACCCATCCACCCTTACTCAATAAACTCCAGTGGTTCCCTATCATTTCCAGGATAACATACAAAATCCTCTTCATGGCATTCAAAACCCTTAATAATCTAGTCCTCTCTTGTCTTCCCAGTCTTCTTACACCTTACTCCTTGCCATGTACTCTTTGAGCTCATGACACTGGCCTCCTTGTTGTTCTACAAGACCTTCTATCTCTTGGCATTTTCTCTGCCTGCCTCATGACTACAATGCTCTCCTTCCACATCTCTACCTATTAGTTTCCTTTATTTCTTTTAAGCCCAAACTAAAACTTAGCTTCTACAAGAAATCTTTTTCAACCTATCTTACTTAAATCTAGTGCCTTCACTCTTAATTGTTTCCTATTTATCCTATATGTAGTTTTTCTTTTTGTGTGTGTGCGTGTGTGTGCGTGTGTGTGTGTGTGTGTGTGTGTGTGTGTGTGTGTGTGTGTGTGTCAGGAGTAATACTTTATTTTTTTTAAATTTATTTAATATATTTAGTTTTCAGAGTTGATTTTCACAAAAGTTTGAATTACAAACTTTTTCCCCATTTCTACCCTCCCCCCACTCCAAGATGGTACATATTCTGTTTGCCCTGTTCTCCAGTCAGCCCTCCCATCTGTCACCCCACTCCCCTCCCATCCCTCTTTCCCTTCTTCTCTTGTAGGGCAAGATAAATTTCTATGCCCCATTGCCTGTGTATCTTATTTCCTAGTTGCATGCAAAAACTTTTTGTTGTTGTTGTTGTTTTTGAACGTCTGTTTTTAAAACTTTGAGTTCCAAATTCTCTCCCCTCTTCCCTCCCCACCTGCCCTCCCTAAGAAGGCAAGCAATTCAACACAGGCCACTTGCATACCATTATGTAAAACCCTTCCACAATACTCATGTTGTGAAAGACTAACTATGTTTTGCTCCTTCCTAACCTATCCCCCTTTATTGAATTTTCTCCCTTGACTCTGTCCCTTTTCGAAAGTGTTTGTTTTTGATTACTTCCTCCCCCCATCTGCCCTCCCTTCTATCATCCCCCTTTTTTTATCTTCTTCCTCCTTCATTCCTGTGGGGTAAGATACCCAATTGAGTGTGTATGGTATTCCCTCCTCAGGTCAAATCCAATGAGAGCAAGATTTACTCATTCCCCCTCACCTGTCCCCTCTTCCCTTCCTACAGAACCACTTTTTCTTGCCACTTTTATGCGAGACAATTTACCCCATTCTATCTCTCCCTTTCTCTCTCTCTCAATATATTCCTCTCTTATCCGTTAAATTGATTTTATTTTTTTAGATATCATCCCTTCATATTCAACTCACCCTGTACCCTTTGTGTGTGTGTGTGTGTGTGTGTGTGTGCGTATATATATATATATATACCTACATATATACACACATAGACACACACATATGTATATATATGTTTACACACACATATATATATATATATTCATATTCCTTTCAGCTGCTATGATATTGAGGTCTCATGAATCATACACATCATCTTTCTATGTTGGAATGTAAACAAAACAGTTCAACTTTAGTAAGTCCCTTATGATTTCTCTTTCTTGTTTACTTTTTCATGCTTCTCTTGATTGTTGTGTTTGAAAGTCAAATTTTCTATTCATCTCTGGTCTTTTCACTGAGAAAGCTTGAAAGTCCTCTATTTTATTGAAAATCCATATTTTGCCTTGGAGCATGATAATCAGTTTTGCTGGGTAGGTGATTCTTGGTTTTAATCCTAGCTCCATTGACCTCTGGAATATCGTATTCCAAGCCCTTTGGTCCCTTAATGTGGAAGCTGCCAGATCCTGTGTTATCCTGATTGTTTTTCCACAATATTCAAATTGTTTCTTTCTGGCTGCTTGCAGTATTTTCTCCTTGACCTGGGAGCTCTGGAATTTGGCGACAATGTTCCTAGGAGTTTTCTTTTGGGGATCTATTTGAGGAGGCGATCTATGGATTCTTTCAATTTCTATTTTACCCTCTGACTCTAGAATATCAGGGCAGTTCTCCTTGATAATTTCTTGAAAGATGATATCTAGGCTCTTTTTTTTGATCATGGCTTTCAGGTAGTCCAATAATTTTTAAATTCTCTCTCCTGGATCTATTTTCTAGGTCAGTGGTTTTTCCACTGAGATACTTGACATTGTCTTCCATTTTTTCATTCCTTTGGTTCTGTTTTATAATATCTTGATTTCTCATCAAGTCACTAGCTTCCACTTGCTCCAATCTCATTTTTAAGGTAGTATGTAGTTTATCTTTATGCATTTATTTGCTCATTGTTTCCTCTATTAGGTCATAAGCTTGCTGAGGGAAAGCACTGTCTTTTGCCTCTTTCAATCCCTGGCACTTAGACCAGGTGATTAATAAATGTTTACTGACTGATTGTATTACAAAATTTTGCACAAACTCACTTCATCTTGGAAGATTTTTCTGATGTCAAAGATGGTGATGTTCTCCCCCTTCCTAATTAATCAGTTCTATTTGGAAATATAAATTAGCAATAGACCAAGGGCATTTCTGATACCTACATGCCCAAGATATTGTTATATAAACAGTATGTTTTTTGAAGAGAATAGTGATGTGATTAAAGTAATATTTTCAAAAGATTACTCAAAGATGGAGTGGAGGGACACAATTCTTAAAGCCCAACAATAAGTTAAAATGTCTTTTCAATTTTTAAGTGAAAAGAAATAAGGTCCTGAATGAAGGGTGTCAGAGTTGGGAATGAAAAGGATGGTAAAAATATGGGATACATGGTAAAGGAAAAATCAGCATTATGTGATGAGTGATTGAGAGGACAGTAGAAGAGAGAATTTCATGGAATTCACAGAAACATAAATTTAGAGCTAGGTTGGAACTTAGTAATCATTTAGAGAAGCATCAAAGATTTTGAAATTTTGAAATCTGAATGAATAAATAAAGCATTTGTTAAGTGTTTAATATGTGCAAAGCAGTGAGTAAATTCTGTGGATACAAATAGAAAAGTAAGTCTATTCCTTCAGTCAAGGAGCTCACATTCTAATGGAGGAAAAAACACATACAGCAGGTATTAACTGAAGGCAGATGTAAAGGTCTTATGGTCCCTAAGGTATAGCAGCAAAGCAGATGATACCTCTTTTTTAATATCATTTGATGATAATACCTTTACTTTAATGTCATCATTTAATATCATTTCCACTGATACATCAGTTTCTGATAAAACCAAGGATTTTGGTAACCATAATTTTCTTAGCTGGGTCTTTCATAGCTTTGGATGCAACAACTGCAATAGAAGTTTCCAGGCTGCATCCATAGTGTTTATTTCCAAGGATGATGGCTATAAACACTAGGCTGGAAGCATGACTATTCCCAAGGTTCTAGGGTTCAGGGTCCTAGGCTGTCTCCTTCCAGGTCTGAGGGAAGATAGTGGTCAAAGTGGTGGGGATAGTTTGACTTGCTTGTCATATGTTGTTTCTTGTATGTTCCTCAGGGTACTTTACTGTTTCAGCTGTGCTGGTTTACCTGCCTTGTGTGTGGCTGTTAGGTGGCAGTTGGTGATTTAGGTTCAGGACCATTGGCTTATATGTGTATATGGGGGGCTGCCACTCTTAGGGTTCTTTTCTTCATCTGCCTGGCAGTGGCATGATTATGATAGATGGTTCATGCTTCTTATAGTGGGAAGGTAAGTCTCTTCTATATAATGATTTCTCCCCTCAGTTGTGGCTGTATTGGCTAAGTGGGAAATAAATCTAGTCATTTGAGGGATATTGCTATTTATAGGTTCAATCCAGGGCCATATCCATCAGATTCCAAGGGTAGATGGTAGCCAAAGTAGTGATGGTGATTTGACCTTCCTGGGACATATAAGCTTTAATAAATACATAATGATGGTGCCTCAGAAAGAGGAACTGATTTTGGGAAAGATTTTCATTGAACTCACATTTAGGTAAGATGAATTTTAAATAATGTCAGAAAATCCAATTCAACATGCAAATGAAAAATCAGAACCGAAACGAGAAAAGAAAGTCCAGGTTAGAAAAAAGATTTAGGAACCACCTACATAAAGGTAGTTTGACAGAGCAGATAGAAAGCTAGTGAGATCTGTAAAGTGCTTAGCATAGTGCTTGTCAGATAATAGGCTCTATATAAATGCCTATTCCTTTACCCTTTCCCCCTTTGAGCCAGGATAACCTGGGTACAATTCCCACCTCTGACACTGTAGCAACAATTGGCTAGCAGCTACTGTGGCTGTGTAAAACCAACAACAACCTGCACAAAGGGCTGCCAATACAGATTCTTTTGATCTGCTTTACTAAGAAAAGTAATTGTAAGGGGTTAACAATCTCACCATAATCATACATACAAATATAACTCACTTAGTTCAGGAGGAAGAGCCAGCACCCTGAACTTCAGAACAAATACAAACCAATTACAAACATCAACAGACAGACTTTGTCTGACTCAAATCACAATTCATAGTTACCAGGAAAGCATCAACATCTGGGTTTACAAGCCAGGGGGCTCTTAACGATGGCTGCCCAAAATCTCCTCAAGTCACATGCCACTCTTCCAGTGAGTGAGGACCCCAAAGGAAAAACACCAACCTCTGGGTTTATATATCTTGTTCAGGGTCAAAGGGCATCACAACATGGGACTCAAACCCATGTTTCCTAAAAGCGTCACAAACATGAGACTCAAACCTACTTTGCCTAAAAGCTTCTGGCATCAGAAACATGTGACTCAAACCAATGTAAACTAGGCTTTCCCTTGAGACAAGCAAGTCACCAAAGACTCCAATCAAAGAAGCAAAGGCCAGACTCTTCAAAGGCACTTGATTAAATAAGTGCTAAAAGAGAAAACAGTAAAAGAAAGTCCCACTTTAATTACTGATACAGACACATATTGACTGTGTGACTTTGAGTGAGTCACTTAACCTTTCAGAGCATCAAAGTTATAACTTGGAGAGAAAATGAATTTATAGAGGGAGTTTCCTCATGAGAGAGTTCCCTATGCCAATGAAATCATAGGTCAATTCATATTCCTATGCCACACACTAAAGCTTATGCTGTGACCGTTGCCAAGATTTCTGAGAGGAAATACAATGAAAAATGAGTCTGACAAAAGAATCAGTCCCTTATTCCCAACTACTTGCTGGACAGCTCCTGCTTGTTAGAATCTTAAATTCAATTTATTCAGGATGTAATGCATCTTTGCTGCTGTAATAGACAGTGGTAATGCTAATGGCTTATGAATCCCATAATATACTAATGGTGTATGAAGTCTGTAGTAACCCTAGTGTCAACCTGTACAATAGTCCTAAACTGATGTCTTGAATTCTGCTTTTCTGCTCAAGGTTCTATTCCCTAGGAAATAATTTTTGTCTAGCCTTGGCATTCCTATTAGAAATAGGGCATGTATGCATACTTTGCCTGGGTTTTTGTCCCTCCCTAACACCTACCCCCCCCCCACCCTCCCACTTACTCCCAACCCCTGTTGCTGCCTCTTTTGTAGATTCTCTGTGCAAGGCCAGCTAGGGAAGATTTCGTTTTGAAACAGTGATAAAGTCTCAAGCCTGTGGTCACAGTTTTTGATTTTCATTCTGGAAAATTGCTTGCATGAAAATATTAAATTCTATTAGTACTTTTCCTCTTAGGCGGTGGGATTCATAACAACCTCAACAATCCTGATAGTGCCTTGAACATAGTGCATGCTTAGTAAATACTTAAAGAATGAATGAATGAGCTGGGGGAAGGGGATGACTCAGTCACTCAGAACATTGAGTAGTGGCTCCAGCTGATGCCACAGAGTTCCGAGCATATATTAATGCAACCTGCCATCTTCCCAGTAACTAGGAATTTGTGATCCAGGGTGATATTTTTACTGCTATCCAGGGCCTATAGTGAACTGTAACCTGTGCTTATGGGTATTGCAGCTGACACTTGGTCGTGTGTATTATTACAACAAAACTCCCTTCACTCTGAAGCCACATGTCTCTAGTGAAGCAATTTTATTCACACTTGGGTTCCTTCTGAACCCAAGAACTGATTCACTGTCCATCAACTTAATATATGTATTAAACCTACTACTTCTCAATATTTCCCTATTTCAATTGAAAGTCCCACCATCTTTTATATTTCAAAATCAACTGTGACTCTTCCCTCTCCCTTACTCCTCATATGAGCTGGCAGTAGGAGGGCTCATTTCCTCTGTATTGTCTGAATCCTACTTCATATACCAACCTGATTTCTATCTTCTTTCAATTTGGATAAATGGATTTATTTCTTATTTACTACATTTCTTTATTATGGAGTTGGATCTTACTTGGAAAGGGGTCAGGCCTTGGAGGGGTGTGTGTGTATGTGTTTGTGTTTGTGTGTTATATGTTTATATACAAAAAACTAAGATCCTTTGAACTGCTCCCATAAGAAACTGAATAAGAATTGCTTCCTGGCAAATAGAGGGAGAAGAAATGGAAGCAGTGTCAGATTTTATATTCTTGGGCTCAAAGATCACTTCAGATGGTGACCGTAACAATCAAGTTAAAAGACGTTTATTCCTTGGAAGGAAAGCTATGGCCAATCTGGTCAGCATACTAAAAAGCAGAGATATCACCTTGCTGACAGAGGTCTATATAGTTGAGGCTATGGTTTTTCTAATAGCAATGTATGACAGTGAGAGTTGGATTGTAATGAAAGCTGAGTGCCACAAAATTGGTGCTTTTGAATTGTGGTGTTGGAAAAGATTTTTGAGAGTTCCTTGGACAGCAAGGAGATCAAATCAGTCAATACTTAAAGAAATTAATTCTGGCTCTTCACTGAACAGTTAAATACTGAATCTGAAGCTTTCCACATAGTGAGAAGACATTACACATTGGAAAAGAACCTGATGTTAGGAAAGATTGAGGGCAAAAGAAAAGGCGATGGCTGGGAATGAGATGCATAGATAGTATCATGGAAACAACAAATATTAACTTGGACAGACTTCAAGAGATAATGGAATATTGAAGGGTCTGGCATGTTATGGTCCATGGGGGTCAGAAAGATTCAGACACAACTGAACAACAACACATTTTTGCCATTAAGAGATCATGATCAGGAGCACAGCTGAACCTAAAAGTTATCTTTCCTATATTAGCAATATTTAGAGGGAAAGACTGATATAATTCTCACCCCAAACCTCCTTTCCCAAGCAGAGTAGGGTGGCCAGTCTCTGGCATTAATCTCCTGTTTCTCCTTCTAGCAGAAATAAATGACTCCTTGGAGAAGGCTGGGCAGAGGAGACTAGAGATCTCTATTTATGCCTCCTAGTGAACCATATTTAGACAGACCTACATGATCTACAGATCTTTCTCTCTCTCTCTCTCTCTCTCTCTCTCTCTCTCTCTCTCTCTGTCTGTCTCTCTCTCTCTCTCTCTCTCTCTCTCTATCTCTCTCTCTCATTTTCTCTGTATATATGTGTATGTGTATGTGTGTGTTTGTTTTGTATAGTTCCTACCTGTTTACTTCTTTAACAATCATGACATGGGCAGAGATAGTTGATCCCATTTTATAGACCAGAAAATTGAGGCCCAGGGAAGTTAAATGATTCATCTCAGGTAATATAGTTACATAGTGGCAGAACTAGACTCTTCCTAGACTTATCTTTCCAAGGCACTTCTAAAGGCCAAAGTAACAAACATAATACCTGATGATACACATCCCAGGAGATATTTTTGGTGATTCTGACTCAGTAGGAACTGAGACCATGCAGCTTTTACTCTGCTAGCAGTGTGAATCACAGCAATTAAAAATGCCAACAGCTCAAACAACTATTTTGTCTCCACTCTTTGGCAACAGCAGGACAATCTCACTACTGACCTGTTTTCCTGGATTCACTATCTCCACTTTTTTTTTTTTAATTAGCCAACTGTCTGACTTATCCCGCTGCCCACTACAAACAGGAGGTGATGATTACTAAAGAAAGCCACCCTTTCCCTTTTGGGAAATGCCTCTTAATCATTATGGCTATGTTGCATGAGATGCTTACATAATTTTCACTTTAATTAAGGAAAAATAAAATTACTCCAAAAAAGCATCTAAAAGTTGAGCAAGTCAATTCTTCTTCTCTGGGGTCTTAGGCTCCTTATCTATAAAATAAGGATAAATTAGTTGAACCCAGTGGTTTCCCTTCTATCTTTAATATGCAAAGAATGGCTCATTCTAGGAGATACCCTGTGGCAAAAATATGTTTTGGGATATAATGTCTGCTGCCTCCCATTTAAATCTGCCTCCTGTGTTGACACCCAAATGTTATCTATGAACCTGACTCAGTGCAGCTGTTTTGATTCAACGGGGTTCTCTGTCATATGAACAGCAAACGATGGCTTTCCAAAACCAACATGATGAAGAAAAAGTTGTTACTTTGTTATTTTACATTTCCCAAAAGGGCAACTCAAACTGGATGGTAGAAAAAGATTATATGAAAACTGACTACAGACAAAGTGGCCTTCATGTAGTGGTTGTTGGATAAATAATGTTACTGTTATCCAGGGTGACAATTTACTGGTGTCAAGAATTTTACCTGAGTTTGTAGTCAGCAAAATATTTGATATTCTGTATTACCATGTTATACAATTATGTGTTTTATATTTCTAATATAGAGACCTGGGATTTAATTTGCATGAAAATATCTCTGATGGGGAAATTCCCTTTACAAATGTAGTTAGCGTTTTCTTCGCAACTTAGAAACTTAGAAAGTTTCCTAGAATACTGAGAAATTAAGTGAATTGCCATTTTATAGGAGGATTTGAACTTAGGATTTGGAAGCACCAAGACAAACTTTCTATCTACAATCCACACTGCCTCTCAATATCTTGTTTCCTAAAGTTCAAATGTTGTTTGCAAAGTACAGTGGTCATTAATTCACAGAGTAACCAAGTTAGTTTCTTAACATCAAGCTGAGGTTGAGATGAAATGGATGTGAAGGGATATTGTGTTGCTATTAACTATTATCCTTTCATCCCATTCAGTATAGCTGAAAAGAGAATGTGTTATAACAAAAGAGGACTTGGGCAGTTAGGTGGTGTAGTGAGTAGAGCACCGGCCCTGGAGTCAGGAGGACCTGAGTTCAAACGTGAACTCAGACACTTGACACAATTGCTAGCTGTGTATTGCTAGCTGTGTGACCTTGGGCAAGTCACTTAACCCCAATTGACCTGCCTTCCCCCCTCCAAAAAAAAAAAAGAAATCCTCCCCAAAAGAGGACTCAGTAAATAAATGAATGAATGAATGAATGCCTGTGTGTAAGTCTTGTGAGATATAAAAGAAGTGGTTGTGAAATCTTAAAAGAAGGCAGAAGAAAATGAAAAAAGAAGTTGAAAAAGTACAAGTTGTTAAAGGAAAGATTATCTTGCATTTGTAGGAATGCTTTATACTTTCTAAAAGTGACTTAAGGCCAGCTTAACAAATTGATTCTCAAATCTTGGGGGGAAATGCCTTTGTGATGGCTTGAACCAATGGCATCAGAAATCCACCCCTATAGCCTTGGGGGTACCCCTAGGACACTGATAGGAAATTTTGCCAGCTTCACTCTGGGAACCTTATTTGTCCCTGACAGTGAGATTTAGGTTGAAGATCCTCAGAGTTTACCATGAGGTACGCTTAGAACAGCCATGTGATATCTAATAGGTTTAGAGGATTTTAAAGGGGGAATTGAGATGATCAAGTCTAACCAATTAATTTTATAGTTAAGGAAACTCTGACCTAGAGAGTTGATCTGAGCAGCCTGTAAAATGGAGCCATACCAATCACCAGACCTGGATTTGAATCCAGGTCCCTTCAACCTGTAAACCCAATATTCTTTTGATTATGTAAGATTTTTAGGGCAAGTTCTACTACCGTTGAAAAGTCAAGAATGTTGACATAAAGATGTAGAAAAAGAAATAATTTATCCTCATAACATAGCAGAGAATAGCAGGGGCAAGAAACTCCACTCCCCAGGCTAGTGTCCTTTCCCATCCATCACACTATAATTATCTTTTTAAGGTCATTTAAATAAACTTCTACATGGAGGGAAAAAGAAAAAGAAATGAATTGTTAGAGCTTATATAACTCTAGTCCACTATAAGAAGGAGGAACAACTGCTCCATGAAGCTGTTTAATCTACTCCCAATAGCTGGATGGGAGTGTGGTAGTTATTGAAATGCTCCCCATGACCCTGTACCTGAAACAAGGCCCCTGTTGGGAGGAGATGTCTTCTTGTCATGCAACTATCAAAGTGGAGTGATATTTGCCAAAGTATTAAGTGGCCATGCCTAAGGGACAGTCTGTTTATTTGTAAAATTGATCCTGCACCATCAAACAAAACTATGCTTCCCTCTCTTTTCAGAAGTCCAGTCCTAATCCAAATAACATTTGCACTGATGATTAAAAGTCACAAGGCCAAACTTGAGGAAAGGTGGAAATGTATTTCCCTAAATCTATCATTTCTTATGTTCAAAAAGCAATGCAAACCACCTAGGGAAATGGGTATCTTAGATATGGCGGGGGGGGGGAAAGGGGAGAGAGCAGGTTTCCGAAGTGAAATCCAGAGCTCACATTTCAGATAAACTTAGAAGCAGTACCTGGGATGTAAAATATTCAAGAAAAGAGGACTCTATCATAAGACGTGTTATAAATAACTAATATAAATTAATGATTCATTTCTTATATCCTTTACTTGCTTTCCCTCAGTTTTTTTCTAATTCTTCCTTTCCATGAACACATTTGAGGCTCTTCCCATATACTTTTTTTTTTTTCTAATAGGTCCTCCCATAGTCATCTTGACCTTCCGGTCCTTGACCTTGAAGTCTTCTGGATGTCTGACCTTTATGTTCTTTCTTTATGTTCTTTCTTTAATCTTTAATGTTCTTTCTTTAATCTTTAACGTTCTTTCTCAAACAACTCAGTTGACAAGCAGGTTCTCACTCTGAATTTGTTTCTGAATTCTGTTAACTAGGATACTTCCTTGTATGCCACATTCTAGCCAAACTGAGCTATGCTTTTCCCCTCCCCTCAGCAGCTACCTCTTGCACATTTCTGCCTTATTTCCTATCATTCATCAAATGCCCAATATTGCCCACAGCTCTCTATGCCTATTGAAATCCTACTCATCTTCTAAAGACTAACCCTAATGCTATCTCTTCCATTATTCCTTCTCCTGTTCTTAATATTTTTTTCACTTTCTGACCTTACATAGCACATTGTTTTCACCATTCTGATGTACCCGTCATGTATTTCTTTTGTCTGCACCAGTGGTTTCATTATTGTTGATACATCTGATGTGGAAATAAGAATCATTAGGAAAGGTAAGAAGAAATTGGAATATAGGGAAAAGAAAGCAAAATCTAATAATAATATGTGGGGAAAATTACTTTCCTTTGCTATTGAGGGGACTGATATATCTAGCCCTGCTGTAGGTAAATTTCCTAGGTATAAGGGAAGGGGGCTATGACACATCTAACATTCTGAGAAAGTGGGTAGAGTGATGCTAATGTGAAGTCACCATAGCCATAGGGAAACTTGGCCTAGGAAGTGTGTGGGAAGAGTCAACAACAAGGATGATTTTATGAGCAGAACAGGAACTTGTGCCTGGCAGAGGGTTGTCAAGGCTTTTTCCTATGGCAAGGACAAGTCAGAGTTCAGCTAGATGAGAGAGGGTAATAATTAGCCCTATAAATCTTATGCCAATATACATTTCATTTTAATGATTCAGCAATTGAATTTAACAAGCATTTATTAAGTTCCTCATTTGTATAAGGTACTGTGCTAAGATGCTGGGGATACAAGGAACAAAAAAACCAAACAGTCCTGCATTCAAAGTTTGCATTCTACTAGGGAATACATATTGACAGATACAAGTAGTATCTGGGGAAATACAAGTAGTATTTGAGGAAGGAGTAAGCAGTAATGACTAAGGAGAGCAAGAAGTCTTCACTAATGAGGCTCTGAAACAAGGTGAGAATTTAAGAAGGAACGGGGAAGGAAGAAGTGTGTTCCAAGCAGGAAGAACAATAATATGGCCCGTACAAATTCATAGTGACAGGAAATAGTATGCTGAAACCTGGGAAGATTAGGTAATATACTTGGCTAAATAGAGAATATTTGAAGAGGAAAAGTGGGAAACAAGTCTTGAAAAGTAGTGAGAAACCAGATTGCTTTGAGCTTAAAATGACAAGACAAAGAATTTTCTGTACTATTCTATCAGCAATAAGGACTCACTGGAAGTTCTTGTGGAAATGAGTGATATGATCAAATCTGTGCTTTAGGAAGGCCATTTTGAAAATTGTCCAGATAGTGGATTGAGGATGGGACAGCTTGGAAGCAGGGAGGAAAATTAGAAGGGTATTGGAATAGTCTAAGTGAGAAATGATGAGTGTCTAAATAGGATGATGGCCGTGTGAGTGGAGAGAAGGGGATGGATGTGAAAAAACAGTAAATGGAGAAGCAGTAAAACTTGGAAACTGACTGAATGGTGCAGTAGGGAAGGATGACAGGTTTTAAACTTAGGTGACTGAAAGGACAGTGGCATCTTCACCAGAAAGAAGATTTGGCAGAAGAACAGATTTAAGGGATAAATAATTATTTCTGTTTTAATCATGTTGAATTTTAAATACCTTTGAAAGAACCAAGTAGAGAGATTGAGAAGGCAGTTTCTGATGCAGTTTTGGAGAACCATTGAGGAATTAGAAAGTGAACACTTTAAAGGGCAGAGACTATGTATGTTTTTTCCCTTTCTTTGTATCCCCAACATTTACTTCAGTGCCTGGAACATAGCAAATATTTAATAAATGCTGATTGTGGGATTAGGGATGGAAAAATAGACTTGAAAATCATTTGAAGAGAGATGATTTATTGTACTTGTTGGGGTGATAAATTCACCAAAAGGAAGATACGTAGAAAGACTTGATGAAGAGCAGCAATAGACCCTTGGTAGATGGCAAAATTAGTGGCTGAAAGAAATTTGACCAAAGAAAATTGAGGAGCGGTGAGACTAGTAGGAGGACAACCAAGATGTCTTACAGTTATACATGCTCTTAACTTTAGGACTTCACATTCTCCATTAAGTTTGTTTTATTATTTCAACTTTTTTCCTTTAATTGCTTTTGTTTCTGGGTGAGCTTAGGAATAAGCAATAAGAGCTCATGTGGAAGAGTGGTAGTCTGTTGACACAGAGAATGAGATGGAGACAAAGGAAGGGATGATGTGAAATGGAGGTAGTGGATAAAACAAGTATCATACAAAAGAGGAAATGGGAATTTGAATCTGGTTGGCCTTGTCTAATATATTGATTTTCTAATAAGAGCTTATAAGGAAGAGATCAAAGAGTCACATGATTGATGAAAGGAAAAATCCTATTTAGTGGATCCAGTTTATCCCACTTCACCCCCAATTTTGGCCCTAAGCCAACTATTAAAGCATAAAAAATCTGTCTTTGCCCTTCCCAGACAACTCCCAAGTTTCCCAGTATTCATGTGCTGCCCATCACAATATTCCTTGCCTCTCTTCACTATAATGCCCATCATGGATTTATCCTCATTGGAATGGCTGAGAATTCTGATAGTGTTGAGTCCTCCAATGACACATTTTTTTTTCATTTTGGTTTGTAAATATGATCTAATCCATCAATAGAGAGATTTTCCCTTATGGAAATTTATTCCACACCTGCAAACTGCCAATTTGTCAGTAACTTAAAGTCTTATTATCATAATTGCCTTAGGCTATGCCTGGTTAAGTGGTTTGCCAATGGTCTCATAGCTACAATATATCCTGCAGGAATTGGACCTGGGTCTTTCTAACTCCAAGCATTGTCTTCTGTCCCCTGTAGTCTTTTATCAAACCTTGCTAAAATGAATCAGTAATATCACTGATTCTGGAATTCCCTCCTACCAAGTGAATCACAACTCATGCATACCTGCCCTTCCAATTCGAATCTTGTCCATATTCTTCCAAATGTTCACTACAGTGAATTTTCCTAATAAAAATTTGAGTATTCCTTGTCTTTTTCTTATATATGGCTGTTGAGTGGAGCACTCTGGCTCTCTACCTGTCATCCATTATTCTTGCCACTTGACCAGCCCATCTTTTCTTTCTATCATATTTACTCAGTGACATTCCCTATTCCTACAATTTGAAACACAACATTTGGTATATGTGGCAACCTACTCATACCACCATGCCCTTTCTCTGTAGGATACCAATCATCAGCACTTTGGAGATGGTGGCACACTATATCTTGCTGATATGCAGGAATGCCAGTAATATGTTGGTATTGGAAAGATTAACCTTTGCTTTTGTTGGAATCTTAGGGTCATTAAAAGAGCTTTAAAATTCCCTCAGGCAATCCAGCCTGCTCCTCAATGATTGTTCAACTCTACCCAGTTCATTATCTATCTTTACTTTCTGTTCCAGGAAGACATACTATTGAACAAGCTTTATGTTATCGTTCAAAAGCACTTTGAAATATTGACAAAACAGCAACAACCACAACAACAACAACAACACACACACACACACATATACACACACGCACACATTCTTCCTCCAAGTGCTCTGCCTTGCACCATAAAGAACAACCATGTTTACCTAGAGCTAAAATGACTGCAGTTTCCATGCAATGGTGGGAGAGTTAGGCTAAATTGTAAACTTTCTCAGCCAAACGCCTAAAACAAACTCTTTACACTCATATGCTACTCTTTCTCTCCCCCTCTTTCTCTTCTCATCCCTTAGCACTTGGTTTTTAACCTAATCATTCAGCTGAAAATGCTCCTTGAGGACATAAATTTTAAATCATCATCATTATCATCTAGCATTTATATACCATCTTCTACATGCCAGGCACTATGCTAAGGTATTTACAAATATGATCTCATTTGACCCTAACAACAACCCATAGAGGTAGGTGTTATTTTTATGCCCATTTTGCTGTTGAAGAAACTGAAGAAAACAGAGTGTAAGGGCGACATGGCTTAGAAATATCTGAGGCTTGATTTCAACTTGGGTTTTCTGCTCTAGGCCCAGCACTCTAGTCTGCCTCTGTTTTTCACATCTGTGCTTATATCCGCAGAACCTGTCCCAGTGACTGGCATGCATTAGGTATTTAATAAATGTTTATTGATTGATTAATCGAAACCTGACTGGAATTTATGAAAATAATTATAGGGGCATCATAGGGATATATGTTCATTTTTTTACTATTTAGAGGAAAAAAAGGATTTGCCAAACAAAATACATAGTTTTAACAGTATCAGAAGGTGGTATTATTCACCTATTTAAGAGAACAAATCTGTGTAATATTTTACAAATAAACATTTCATTAAAATAAGGTACATATCAATTGTAACTCTTTCCTTTCTATTCATTAAAGCAGGTCTCCTAATACTTTCAATCTGTAAATACTTAGTTTACCTAGTTCTATTTACAATATATATTTGTGTGTGTGTGTGTGTGTGTGTGTGTGTGTGTGTATTTGAAACTAACAAAAATGAATTTTGGTCACAAATATTACATCATTTGAAGACAAATCCTGTGATGTTTGGATAACAAATATGAACTACAAGGACCTACCATTTACTAGTTTGTTATTTCAAAATAGTTGTAATATATTAGCAAATCAAAGATTTGAGTTGGCTTCATGTTTTTCATATCTGTCATATTTGTTGCTTCTTATGCTACAGTAAAATTTCATTATAATCTTATATACTAATTTGTTTTATATTTGTCTAGTCAATGGGCATCTGTTTTGTTTCCAGTTCTTTAGGCTTATAAAAGTGTTGCTGGTGTATATTGGAACTTTTCTTCACTAAGAGGTATTCAATCAACAGGGCAAAAATAAGAATTTAGCTATACTCACACCTAATCTTAGCTTATTCTCGTTGGTAAGAGGTAGTACTGTCTAAACTCCATATTCTAACTTTGAACAAGGAAGACTTCACTGATACTGTACGCTAATGGCAAAAGATGAAATATGAAGAACAGCTCCCTCAAACGTGGCCCAATGCACCACACATAGTGACTATTCAACAAATACTTGTTGAATTGATCCAATTTAAAACAAGTGAAAAACAAAATCTGGAAATTTTGAGACAAAGGGTATGTCAGTGTGTGTGAAATTTACCTTTCTGCTGCCCTGTGAGTTCCAAATCCAATTACATCACATGGGTTATTAAAAATAATTCATAGTCTTGTGGAATAAGAGAAAATTGGGATGAGAAGAGGGTGCTATTTTAATACTTACCATACATTTGAAGTGTATGTGGATAGGAAGTCAATTTTATACCTGTTTTTATTTTTTATGTAAGGGCTATTATTTCACTGACATGAGACACTACGTAGAGTCTGTCAATCAAGTGAACAACCGTGCCACCAATGAATCAGCCTATACTTAAGGAATCAAGGAATCATAAATTCTCTTAGCACATATAAAGCCTGCAAAATGGGATGGCTGAGCAAAGCCCTTAAAATTCTGAAATGGCCCACTTACTCAGGGAAATGTGTCTGACACAAATGGAAGAGGGGAAAATAGAAAACATCAAAAGTAAGTTGGAGAAGAGAGGAAATCACCAAATGTTTGACGAGAGTGGTGGAGTACTTAGTGTACTAGTGACTTTCAAAGAGGAAGGAAGATACATCATTATTAAATAAAGAAGTCTTTACAGTGGCCATCATAGAGAGGGAGCTCAAGTGTAATAAGGGTGGTATCAGGATTAGCAAGAGTTCTCTAATTTCTACCTAGGTATAAAATTATTCTCTCATGAGAGAAATTATGATAATTAATTGCATCCTACCCCAAAGACAATAGGAGTTAAATACTTGGAATCAGGCATTAAACCATTATTGCTGGTGGCCAGGACCCTGACTGTGATTGTCTCAGATGACAAGGCTGGTGAGCAGAAAGCTAGACATCTTTGGTGCTTTCTGAGGCCAGACCTTTCCTGGGTCTTCTGGGGGTATGAATAAAATAGAATGATACCAAAAAGGAAGAGAGGGGAATATACATTTATATCATACCTACTGTGTGCCTAGCACTTTGATAAATATTTTACAAATATCTTGTTTGATCCTCACAACAAATCTTTGAGGAAGGTACTGTTAATTATCCTCATTTTCCAGTTGAGGAAACTGAGGCAAACAGAAGTTAAGTGACCAACCAAGGGAAACGTGCCTAGTAAACATCTAAGGTCAGATTAGAATTCAGGTTTTCCTAAATCCAGGCCTAGTGTTCTATCTACTGCAACGTCTAGCTTTCTAGGAGGTAAGGTAGATGATATGACCACATTTCTTCCAAAGCATACAGGAGCCAGACATGGTGAGGTACATGATATATAGTGTTTATATGAAGCCTTGATGAGGCTGTGACATATTTTCTGGCCTCAAGTTTCTGTTCAGCATGCAGTGGTTCAATTCTTACTAATTTATATTAGAACTTTGAAAGTGCCTGCCATAGCTGTAAACAGAAAGGAATTTGTGAGTATTGGTAGCCAGAAGATGGTAAGTTTGTCTCAAAAAGGCTGACCTCTGTGGGATCTAAGATACATACTTTTCATAGAGACATAGAAGCCTTAAGGTTGGGAAGATACTGGTGGAGCTTTTTTTTTTTTTTTACTCAGTTCCATTCAGAGAATTAAGGAATATTTGAACTGAAAAAAAAATCATAGAGATTGTCAAGTCCTGAACTGTTCCCAAGTCTCAGATGGGGTTAAAATAGCTTACACTAAGTCATATGCTAATGACAGAATTAAGAATTGAATGCATCTTCAAATTCTAGTCTCCCTTCTACTGTACCATTCTGTCCTTTGCAGATAGCTTCATAGTTATTCTGATCTCATTATATTTGGTATATATTCTTTCTTGCCAGTAGAATATATGCTCCTTAAAAGCTGGCCCTGTTTGGTTTTTTGTGTTCCCAACACCTGAAATAGCACCTGAAATCCAGTAGTCATTTATAAAATGTTTCTTGAATTGCATTGAAAAATGTGGTGCTGATTCCATTACTGGTAGCCATCTTTTTGTTCTTCTCTGTATACCTTTTCTTCCTTCTTGTATTATCTTTTTCCTTTCTATTTCCCTTCGGTTCTTTGATACTCCTCTTCTGATTATGTCTTGGTCTTAGCCATAGGGTCTCTGGAACTTTTTAGGTTACTATTGGTTCTAAGTCTGATAAGATTACTGATTATTGAACTATATTCATTTAGCAATCACCAGGAAAGATGATTCTTTGACCTTGTTCACAAAATCCCTCCAATGTATGCTATGTCATATTCCAGGGACTTCCAAGCTAAATTGCCCCCTGCTTTGCCTTATGCATTTTTCTTCTCGTTGAAGTTCTCGTAGGAGGGAGAAAGTACATGACTAACATCATTGATAGATAAAGCTATTCGCAATTGAAGATTATCATCACCCCTCAGCCTCCTTTATTAAATTTATTGAATTTAATAAATCCTCTCTTTTTTAATGTTATAACATAAAATATAACATTGAAAAGAACAGGAAACATGTCCATGCAGAGTGGTCAGAGGGTTGTTCTAAGCTATGCTTTCTATAAAGCCCAACATAATTTCCTCATAATATTTGTCATTATATTATTATTTAAGATTTTCCATATTTTAATACTTACCATTTATCTAGCATGATGCTCATAATAATTTTGCAAAGTTGGTACTGTATATATATTCATTTATATCTAACAACTTAGGAGCCTAAGGCTCTAAAAGGTTAAAGGAACACTCAGGATCACTTAGTAATTGGCAAAGGTAGCATTTGAAATCATAATTCTTCCAGTTATGTCTACTGCTCTCTTCGCTACTCCATGCTGCCACTAAATGATAGGTGCCCACAGGTTTAAAGCCAACCATATGCACATCAAAATGGTAGGAGTCTGGCCAAGCAGGAACAAGACAATTACTTTGATTTCTGGACTTAGCTTTTGGTCTTGCTCAGAGTCATTTGTATGGCAAGGCAAAAAAATGTTTTAGGGCATTGGGAATAGATGGTAAAACAACCAGATTCATACAGATTTGTGGGCTTTTTTGTCAGAGACTACATGAAATAACTTTTAAGGCATAGGATTCCCACAAGGGAATTAAGCATGTGTTACTAGCACTTTCTACTTTTAAGTCAGATATGCTTGAAACAGAGACAGTGACCATGGTAGACAGAATGGAGAGATTTAAAATTAAAATTTAAATATCTGAAGGCATGACTTATCTAGTGAATTCTTTTGTGTACCAAATGACTAAACCTCTTGGATGAGGCTTCCTCTCTTTTAGAGAGGGAAAGTCTATCCTGGACAAGGCTCTGACAATTGTAAGAAAGTTTTTATGGGGAGAAAAAATGGCTAAATTATTTTTATCTTCTTTAGTGACCAGGTTGTGAGGGACCTGTTTTTCTAAAAGAGCTGTAGTTTAAACTCCTGTCTTTTAATCTATAAAGAGTAGGGCAGCCTGTTATTTCTTTTAGAGAGAAAGGTAGTACCTAAACCGGACTCCTCTGAAGGGAAAGATGGAAGTAGCACCTTTACAACTTTGTGCTCCATGGAGCCGTGTCTGACTATGATTATCAATGACTGTGGGACAAGAATAGCCCCATCAAGCAGAGTCATGAGATCAACTGGAACAAAGAGCCAGCAGACTTTTGGCTATGCTCCCATATCCAGCACAAATTCCACAAGAGACCAGAGATGGTTAAGCAAACCCAACCTAATATAAACAGCATGATGACATCACCAGCAGACATCAAAGTCCATGTAGAATCAGAGCCACAAAATGTTCTTACATATGTGTACTCTAGTCCTTGGTGTCCCCTACTTGCATTTCCCTCTAGGAATGTGACTGGTTCCTATAGTCAAAACACACTCCTTGATTCTTCAATGTGTCTGCTATTCCCACTGTTGGTGTGTGTATAAGTGGGAGAGTGTGCTCTAGGTTTCTGGGGAAATGTTCTATTACTACTTTTCCTAAAGTGCTCTTTTTTTTTAATTGCTAGTATTTTGAGTTGACTGCTCTGTCTGCCTCCCAAAACAACAACGAGACGTTAGTAAAAAGTTCATAGACTATGATTTTTGAGCCCCAGTATATAGCCAACCGTAGTTTCAGCTTGACTGGGGGATTTGTGAGCAAGTAGTAGGGAACCCTAGGTTCTATAGCTGACTCTTTAATATTATGTTCTAGACTAGACCAAAGCTTTACCCTGATGCCTCACTCAAGGACCTTGGGTTCTTGCAAGCTACCCCAATGACTGCAAGATCTGACGATTTCTTTTCAACTAGGAGATTAATACAGCCTAGGTTATAGAGTTAATAGCTACTATCATCTGAAGACCAGTTTAATTCAATGTGGACAGTTATGCCACCAACTTCATTTAAGAGGGATATATTATTCAGCCACAGCAACTTCGTGAAGATCTTGCACTAAATCATAGAGGAGTTGTGATTTTCATTAGGAGAAAGAATACCCACATCAATGAAATCACAAGTCACTTAAAATACTTTTAAGGTTTTTTTTTTCAGTAGCATATAAACATCCACCCATTTCTAGATATTCTCACTGATACCACCTTAGCTTAGAATCTCATCATTTTACTCCTGGACTATTATATTATTCTCCTAAACAGGCTCCCTCTCTTCAAACTCCCTCTAATCCAAACCATCAACAGATCAGCTTAGATCATATTAGTATCCCAGTCAAAACTTTCCATTAACTAACAGATAAAGGCATGTTCCCTGGTCTTGTATGCAATATCCTGCAGAATTTGGCCCAAGCTTAATTTTGAAGAATTGTCTGCTATAATACTTCCTCATGTATCTTCTCCTTTTATAAAAATCTCTTCCTCATTTTTTTTAAATAAAAAAAATGGAAATCCACCTTCTCTCCTCACCTCCTATTGGAAAACAAAACAAAACCCTTGTAACAGCTCTATTTCCCAATGTTTTTTATGCCTTTTCCATAAAGACTCCTCAGAGTCTTTATTATGACATCAACCTCCTCCTCCCTCCCCAAAGAGATTTTAATAATATCTTCATCACTGCTTGCCACCTCACTATTTTAATCCTAACCATGGAGTGTTCTATTCCTGATATCCCTAACAGTAAGTTCTATATCCTCAGGAATTTTATATTTTTTCCTGTTTTTGGTTTTGGTCATCAATTGCCTATCTAGGTATTCTGAAACGGATGTCTGGTCGGTACCACAAATTCAACATATCTAAAACAGAACTAATTATCTTTTGTCCCAAAACTGCCCTATCTTATGCCCTGTCTCTATGTTAAGAGCAACCACATCCTTCTAGTTACAGAGGTTCATAATACTGGTGTCATCTTCAAATATTTAGTCTCACTTGCCCTACACATGCAATCAGATGCTAAATTTTGTGATTTTTACCTCTATAGCATTTCTTGTACATGTGACTTCCTTTCCTTTTCCAGACACCACCACAGGTCGGGCATTCATCACCTTTCTGCTAGACCATTAGACTAATCTTCTTGCCTCATGTCTCTCCCTTCTCCCGTCCCTCATCTAACAACTGACAAGTGTTCTATATGTGTGTTTGTATATTTGTTGGGTATTTCCTTTAAAGCTTGGTCAGAACATGCTCATTCCTCCTACCACTCCCCCATCAACTCAAGTGATTTCATATATCTTTAAGATGAGATATAAACGTGTCTGTTTCAAATTTAAAGCTCTTTATAACCAGGACCATTTCTATCTTACTGGTCTACTTACACAATGCTCCCTATTCCATGCATACTACCATCTACCCATGCTGGCCTGCTTGCTATTCCTCACACACAATGCTCAATGAACTTTTTCTAGGCCTCTTCACTGACTGTGCCCCCTGCCTCAATGCTCTTCCTCTTTACCTTTACTTTTACCTTCACCTCACAGAACCTCTCCTTTCCTTTAAGATTCACCTTATATAGCCCTTTCTGAAGAAGGTCTTTCCAGCAGCAAACAGTTGTGAGTAACTTCCTCTCTGAGGTTTCCTTGTAGCTATTCCATATATACTTTATATATACCTATATATGAACATTATTTTCTCTA
This sequence comes from Trichosurus vulpecula, assembly GCF_011100635.1. Classification (NCBI taxonomy): domain Eukaryota; kingdom Metazoa; phylum Chordata; class Mammalia; order Diprotodontia; family Phalangeridae; genus Trichosurus; species Trichosurus vulpecula. The sequence goes on along the minus strand of NC_050574.1, from coordinate 297,006,527 downwards.
CCATTAGAATATATGTTTTTTAAATAGCTGAGAATGACTTAATTTTTTATTTGCATCCTTAGCACTCATCTCAGTGCCTAGCACATAGAATTTAATAAATATTTATTGATTAATTGACAAAGTGTTCATATGATAATACCTTGTGCTTTTGGGCACTTAAGCATATTTTCTTGTGTTAATCGCTATTTTAGAAGCAGCTGTAGGTCATACTTGATTGTATTCACAGTATTTAGAAGAGAATTGTGTGCGTGCGTGTGTGTGTGTGTGTGTGTGTTTGTGTATTAGGGATTCATCAAATATCTTTTTGATTTAATGACAAAAACAGGACCCATGGGATTTTATCTTATGTAGGTGTTTAATATAAGATTATTGATTGAATGAATGAATTTTCTCACATTGGATATTAGATTATCTCTCACTCCCTTTCCTCTCCCCCTCCCTACTTTCAGGCATACTTATCTTCATGTCTTTAACATCCTTCGATGATTAAGGCAGGTTTAATTTAACAGAAAGTGTTCTGGACGAAGAGTAAGAAGACATGACTTCTACTACTGACTTATATCACTTACATCTAGGTCCTAATTAGCTTGAATGAATAATCCCATTAAGTGGTCATATGTATTCAAATTTGTACTGTTATAATTATGTAAAATATGATAACTGGTTTCAATCCAAAGGAACTTTTCAATGTGAATTTGAATGTGATAACTTTATGGGCACTTATCATTCACACTAATCGGGACTTAACTGTGTTACCTTGATAGTCACCTTGCCTCTCTGAGCTGCAGCGTTCCCACTGGAAAACTGGATAAAGTAATATATTTATGACAGGGTTGTTGTGAGGTCTCCTTATGGAAATGTCAGTTATAATTATATCATGGAGTAGGGTAACAGCTTGAGTTCTGGATTTGGAGTAAGGAAGCCTTAGGTTCAAATTTCACTTCTAACTTTATTAGCTCTTTGATTTTAGGAAAGGCATTCAAATTCTCTGTACCTCCAGCACCTCCCTAGGATATATTTACTACTTAAAACTAAAAGCAAGAACTAGCCCTTTGTTGTTTCTAGAGAAGATTCATTTCTCTTATCCCTGCTCCATTCCCAGCCTTCTTGTAAAGGTGGGGCGATGATGTTGTATCTGGGTTAATTTCAGAGATTATCCTCACTAATTGTCATTTACCATCAGAAGTTCACAACTACTTAGCTCCAAGAAGATTTTTATCTTTAGTATTTCCTGTCTCATGATAATTTTCAAAACCAGTTTTAAAAATATGGCCACAGAAGACGAGGTGGAAAGAACCTGTCACATCGACAGCCATATTTTTGGACTTCCAGAGGCAGTGTCAACATTTATCTCTCATTGGTGTCAAAAGACTAGAGATTGTTTTTGGTTCTGTTCTTCAGTGGGATTAGTAAATAAGTGTTGCTCTGGTTAAAGCTGTGGAACGTAGTTTGGGGTGAATCCAAAGTTTTTGGTGTTTTATTTTTATTTTTTTAATATGATCTACTGTCAACATTTTCCTTAAAGCATCAGGTATATGATAGATGACTTTTTAGAAACCACCTTTCAAACATGGCAAATTTAATTAAAAGCTGCCCTTAGCAAGAGTCTACCTAGCAATAGATGGCAAAATTACAGTTGAAATCACTCAGTTCTTAATGCTTTTCCTTTTAACCTGCATGTGACACCCATAGCTAGAAAATTTCATAACAAAGGAATCATTATACACATCAGAACTCAAAAATGAATCTGGGATTTTCCATGTGTGAATTTAAGCCATATGTATGCACTCTTTCAAACTTTAATCTATGAATGTCGTTGGGCAAGTCATGTTTTCGTAGCCAGCCTTCCAGAAGTTCCCCAGAATTAGTATGTAGGGCACCCTAGAACTAAGAACCATAGGTGGATGCACTCACTGGCTTAGCCACACAATTTGTAAGAAGACTGTCTTTTTTTTTGTTGTTTTCAATAATTGAAATTAGCCTATATTGACCATACAAATTTCCCATTTTTTTTTCTATTTTGAAGAATAGATATTGTCATCTGAGAGGGAGCAGTGGGAACTCATATGCAGAGATCCTTTCTCCAGAATAATCTCTTAATTTATTGTTTCTTTTTCTAGGACAAAGTGTCAAATATTCATACTTTCCATCAGGTCATAAAGGACCCTTTTTTTTTCTCCTGAAACTGGTTTTCTTCTTTTTCTTAAAGGAAAAATGGTACTTTATTGTCTGGGACTAATCATTCTTACATAGGATTTAAAAAACACCAGACCAACTTTCTGATGGAAACATCTTCTATAAGTCCATCAATAAATATAGCAAGGTGGATGGTATGACAGCATAATTGGATGAGGGGAAAATCCAATTATGAGATTTAATTTAGTAATTGATGACTATATGTCAGTGAGTTCTGTCCATATCTGTAATGTCCTACTCATCAGTGTCAAGAAGTGTCATCCATGGCATCTTATTATTTCTTGGTTAACAGCATGTCACTCTTTTAGGTGTATTGAGTGTTTGAGGTCAAAGTGGCTTCCAGACAAGATGTCATTGCACATTAGAAACTGTATTAAATTAATTGAAAAATAGATAAACATTGATAATAATAAAACAAGAGAAATGCTAAACAGTAAAAGGTAAATATTTTTAAATGTTACTCAAATAGACTTCCAATAAAACGACATCTTTCAGACAGCTTAATTATTTGCATCATAAAAAACTCTGGTGGTTGAAGATTAAAATATTGATTAAAAAGCTTCAGGTGAATCTCAGTTCAGCCTAAAAAGAACTTTCCATCTTAATAAAATATGCAAAACTTTCTTCTTTAAACAGTACAACTTACTTTGTTAAAAAAAAAAAAAAAGAATCCATCCATCTCTTTAGTTTCTTGAAGGAAACCTGAAATGGGCATTTGGAGACAGAGGTTTCATATAACTCTGTAATGCAGAAGTGAATGCTCTGGGGGCAGTGTCTACAAGAGTTCTAAAGTATTCAGATGAAAAATGAACAATTCAGTTGATCATCAGCATAGTTTTCTACACAACCTAGATAGTTCCACAAACCCAGTATCCTCTTGGGAAAAACCAAACAAAACTAAACATGTAGGCAATAGATTGGGCTTTTTGCTTTCCTTTCCAGATGTTTCATGCAAATCCAGCCTGTACTAAGGGTTAACAAAACACGTTGTATCACCTTCTTGTGTCTGAACTCTTCAGCAGTTTCAATACTCTCAGTCATCACCTTGAAGTTACCTAAAGTTAAGTGGAACAGATGCTATATTTGACTTAAGTCACCATAGTTAATAGCTCCAGGACTTAAGTTGACTTCATACAGTCATGTTTATTTTGCATTGTCAATTATTTTCTGTTGTAAAGCATCAGAGCCAAATGAATTGATGCAATTTTGTGCCTTCAACTCAAATTAAATAGCAATATCACCTGTTATGAACTGCTTGGTCAACGAATGAAAAATATCTCCTGTCTCAGTCTCACCAAGAGGGTTTAAATTAAACAGTAACAGACTTAACGGGAAAGCATGGAATACTAAATAAGGACAGGCAAATAGATTGTTCCAGCCATGTGCTTTCCACAATGAAAATCAGAACTGATTCTGTACTGAGATGATGGAGTCTAAGAACCAGCTATTCAAAACCTCCTCTTCTAGGAGAGCAAAATAGTACTCAGTAGCATGGCATTGTTAACAAAATTCCTTTATCTGAAACTATAATTTAATATTTGTGTATCTAATTTACATGTGACAAGGTATATTCAAAATTAAAGTGCAACTAGAAAACTATTAACCACTGAAAACAATACCAAAATACAACCCAAACATTCTCCAAGGAAACAATAGCTAGAATTTGAATTGGGGAAATACAGCTATGTATATGTATACATATATTACCATATTTGGCTTGTTAAACAATGCATCCATTCTAGTTTGTAAAAGAGTCACTGCTGTAGTTCAATAAAAAAGCTGATCTCTTTAGTTATTTTACAGTGAAAAATGGGTAGATCTTCGTTTGCACATACGTGTATCCATATGTATCCATATGCTTGTGCATTGTGTAGAGATATGTGATCTGCTAGCAAACAACTGAAATTTGGAAAATATTTAAATTGAGTGTGTTCTACCTAAAGTAGTTTGGCCCACCCAATATTTCTTTCTTTTAAACAGAAACTACTTAAAATACTGTGTCCTTTATTAACTGAATGTTTTTTTTTTTCTTATGCGTAATAGTAGACAGTGAAGGAATTGCACTTATTGTAACATTACAGTAAAGTGTTAGCTTGCAGCTCACCCTTGGGAGATCAGGGACTGTCATATTTAGGATAGGTTGTGCATTAGATGCAAAGATGAAAGTGGCTATCAAAATTAAAATGAGAGTTCCTACTTACAGAACAAATAGGGAGGTAACAGAAGAAAACATGCACTACCCCTACTTTTATGTAAAACTAATTTCTTCCAGGAAACATTAACCCACGCTTGACCTTTCACAAAGGGAAAGATTTTGTCCCCTTGACAACACAGTATGTTTGGACTTTTGTATTCAAATTCCAGTTTATTAGCTCATTGTCTCTTGAGTGTGCTGTTCCAGTGTCCTCTCCTTTAGCTGCCCTTGAACCTCTGCAGAATCTGCAATATTACAGTCATGTTTCGGTTTCATTGAACCTCAAAATCTCCCTCAGTTCTGTATAAATTAGGTTCCTTCTATTCATCTTCTTCAGGTTCCTGTGGTAACACTGGCACTTCTTCCTTTAAACAATCACTGAAGAATCTGAGGATTGTGCTGTAAAGGTGATATTTGCTCTTCTCAGATACAATATTATGGCCTTCATCTGGATAGACCTAGAAAAGGAAAAAGAAAATAAAAATGACAGGCTAAGATAGCTAAGTCTCTATTTTTTTCCTACTTTCCAAAATTTTAAAGATCTGTTGTATTGTAGCAATGGAGAATTCTGTCCCATTGACAGGCAGAGATGGAGAGAACACTGGATTTTGAATCAGAAGATTTAGATTCAGGTTCTACCTTTTGACACTTATGTCCCATGAGGTTAGGACAAATAACTTCTCCTCTCCTGAACTTGTTTCTTCACATCTAAAATGGGAATTGTGATAATTATGCTGTGTACCTTATATTGTTACTAAGAGAAGTACTATGTGAACCTTAATGTCCTCTAAAAATGTCAGCTATTATTTGAAAGAACAAAATTCCCTCAAAGCAAGCTTCACTAGACTGAATCACCAGGATGCACAACGATTAACCCTGGAGGCATCAAACATATTTGGTCATTTTTTGCTTGTTTGTTTCTTTGGCTTTCTTATTTTTTAAAGACTTTAGGAACAGACAATGGTGAAGAGTAAAATGAAAATAATGCATAAAATTATAGACTTAGAGACGGAAGGGACTTCAGAGACCATCTAGTCCAACTCCCTCATTTTACAAATGTGGAAACCCAAGTTCAAGTCAGAAGTGACTTGCCCAAGGCCACTTAGATAATAAATGTCATAGGATGGATTCAAACTCAAGACCATTGACTCCAGAGCCAGGGCTATTTTTTTTTTCAAACAGTGCCAGGATGCTCCCTCTTAAACTAGATTATGCCATTGTCTTCCTCTCCCCTCCAACTTTACCCCAAATCTGTGATTTTAGGCTGGTGAGAAAAGGTTGGCAAGAAAGAGAAAAAGCACCAAACCATGTGAAATAACTGGTCCTTTAAATATAAAAGTATCAAAATTCCTGATCCATCATAGTTTAGGATGTCTCCTCCATTGATAGCTCCCTAAATTTTATTGTTCCATGAAAAATATTACTCAATAGAAAAGAAATCCATTCGTTGGGATACAGGTCTGCACAAAGGACTGACTAAAAGGAGCCATGCAGCTCAATGTGGTAACTGGACTTCTTAATGGACTTGGAAGGCCCGAATGGTCCTTATACACTTAAAGGGCTTATTAAACCAGGAGAAATTATAAAAGCCCAGTAATGACCAAAGAAATATCCAAACATCCTTAAAGAGGTAAATATTGTAGTTGGGAAACAATTAAATGAGATCTCATTTAGGAAATTTCACTTATCTATAGTTTTATCTCACCTGCATAGTATAATTCACTCCAGCTTTTATTAAGTGTTTGATTAATTCTGCAGAATGCTGGAAATGGACTTTTGCTGTAAGAGAAAAATATATATATGGATTAGAGACAACATATTTTCCTAGGCACAGTCCTGTATCTTTAGAGATCCTCTGTTCTGTGAACTTGGCTTTTACATGTCCATGTTTACCACATTTAAAATGTATGTTACTTGGATTTTCATGAGATGTCTAGGGGACTGATCTTTGAGCTGTGACTTATAAAAGAAAACAGCTGCTACAGTCATGCCTCTGCAGTCTGTGCCTGGCATACTTGGTGTGATTTTTCATTTCATTTATCATTTACAATTATTCACAACATTTTAAAACCACACTAAAATATTTAACACAGGAAATGTTTGTCTCAGCATTAACAAAGCATATCCAGTCTCCTATTACTTACATAGGATTACTGGAGCTCAGTCTCATTTAGATAATGGCCTCCTGAATTATTATTTTAAATTAAAAAGAATCCCCCATGTTGAGAATGTAGAGTAAACTTTCTATTATTCAGGGACTAAATATTTAGTAGGGATTATCGTGGTTATTCTTATATTTTGTCCCCTTCTGTCTTCAGTTCCTCCTTTTGCCTAAACATTGGGGACGAAATACTGAAGTCAGACACAGTGTGCTACGGGGTACAAATCTAGGCACTGGGATACTTGGTTTCTCTCACTAAATAGCTATCTACACTGCTGCGAGCAATTTTTTTTTGAGGGGGGAAGGCAGGGCAATTGGGGTTAAGTGACTTGCCCAAGGTCACACAGCTAGTAAGCGTGTCCAGTGTCTGAGGTCAGATATGAACTCAGGTCTTCCTGACTCCAGGGGCAGTGCTCTACTCACTGTGCCACCTAGCTGCCCACTACTGCAAGTAATTTTATATCTTTGGACTCCAGTTTTCTCACCTTCAAAATGGTGCTAATAAACCTGCTCTATCAACCTTGCAGAGTGATTAATATGTAGTATAGTAAAGATGAATGCTTTGAAAAATATAAAACACCATTAAAATTGGAAGGATTATCTTTATTTCTAGTATTATTTAATAACTACGTAATATGCTATATAGTTCAATCCAGCAAGCATTTACTAAATGACTACTATCTGTGAGGCACTCTACTAGTTGCTGGAGATTTAAAGGTAAAATAGTCCTTTCCCTCAAGCAGCTTACATTCTATTCGTGGAGGAATAGAAAATGCAACCATATTAATCTTAAGATCCTTGACACCTCTATAATTCTATGATGCGATTAATCATACTGAAACATGATGTAGGTATGCTCAACTCTTTCTCTTTCCCTCTGTGTGGGTGTATGTGTCTCTATCTTGTTATATATATTACATATGTGATATATATATATATATATATATATATATATATATATATATATATATGTATATATATATATATATATATATTCATTCATGCAAGGGTTATTCTACACAATTTCTGATTAATATTATCGGATTATAGTTTAGAGCTGGAAAGGACTTTCAAGGTTATTTAGTCCAATCCATTAATTTTACCACTGTGGAAACGCAGATGCAAAAAGGTCAAGTGATTGGTCTGAGGTAAAGTGATTGAATGAGAATCTGAACTCAGGTTCACAGGCACCAAATGTGGTTCACTTTCCACTTTACTAGTCTGCCTCATGTGGGGAAATATAGGTAAATTAATTTTGAATTGGTAAATTAGGGGAAGAACACTGGGCTGAAAGTCAGTAAGATTGAATTGTGGTCTTATCTCTGATAATATTTAACTGGGCAATCTTGCTCTTCTCTGTATTACTATTCTTCATCTATAGTATGATGGTTAGGCTCATAGGATTATAGATTCACAAGCTGGAAGGAACTATGAAAGCCATTTTACAGATGACCTTAATAAGGCCCAGAGAGGTTAAGTGACTTTGTAAGAATGTTTCATAGGTAGCTAGTAAGTGACAAAGCCTGGGTTGGACCAGTGTCCCAACTCTAAATCCTCAATAGCATTACTCAGGTCTGATCAAATTCTCACATTTTTATTTGAATTGAATTTCCACTTATTCCACGCTGAGATATCAGATGAGAAATGTTTTGAAATGTTGATGTTATTTTAATTCAGTTCAGGCTTCATTCTCTATCTCGTCTCTCTGCTTTTCTTGCTTCCTCTCCCCTCCTTTCTCTCTCCCTCTGTTTTTTCCCCTCTACTCTTTTTTCCTCTCTCCTTCTTCCCCCTACTCTTGCTACTACCATGACCTTGGTCCTTGACCTCCCTTTCTGAACATTTCCAAAGGCCTTTCAATCATTTCCATAGATAAACCTACTTGTATGAAGTTTGTAGCCATAAGGTAGCAGTGGCCAATGCAATACTTACTGTCAGCTGTTCCATGAATTATTAATAAATTTTCTTCTTTTAAGCTGTGAATATTGTGTAGGACACTGGATGCCTATAAAGAAAAATATACATACATACATACATTTATGTATGTATGTATGCAAAATGACTGAATTTTCAATATAAAACCCACCATTTTCTCTCCCTGTTTTCAAATAACTTACTTGGTAAGTACTTTCTTCCTTAGATGGTAAGCCTAGGTACCGTTCAGCAAAAGCTGAAGCTACAGAAAGGGAGACAAGAATGAGAGAATCAGTTAGGATCTATCTCATCTTGGTATCTTCAATCTAAAATTTACTTTTCATTTTCATGCTTTGGTGAATTTGGTTAAATTAGAGTGGCTGAAAACAGTCTCATAACACATAATCATAGAACTCAATTGAGCTGTATTTCATAAGAATTTTATTAAACTTAATATTTCCCATGAGATAACACTGTAAGAGATACTTACCGTACAATTTCATGTCTGTAATTGGTGCAACCACAGATCCACATTTAAAAAATCTTTCATCGGATTTCAAGATCATTGATGCGATATATCCACCATAGCCCTGGGAAACCAAATAATATATTTCATATTTTAATTGCATTTATCATTTTTGAATACTTTCATAAATGTTTCAGAGAATGTCCAAACTGAAAATAACATTGAGAAGTCATATGCTCCATCCCCTATCTTATACCCCCTCTTTCCAAGCAAAAGTTCATCAAACCATTTTGGACAGAGCAATATTTATAATATATTAAAAAGGTTCTCTGATATTGGTATTTTATACCTTGAATATTTTCTAACTAGTTTTTAAAGGCATCTATGTGGTGGTAGACTTTTAGTCATTAAGCTTTTTAGTCTATTTTATTAAATATGTTTCTATATATTTCAGCAGGGATAGCAAATTTCTTTCTGCTCTAGGGGTTGGCTTTGATTTTAGGAAGTAGCCAAAAGGTTTCCAAACACTCATCTGCTGACTACTATGACTGGCAAATTGGGAGAAGGCAATTTGGAGTAAAAAAGAAGGAATTGTGAAGATTTAAATGATGTGGCTTCCTTCTTCAAATAGCATATAAGCTGTCTTTGAAGGTCATTCCCAGAGAACTCTTCTAGGGCTCTGAACAATGGCATACAGCCTCACTGTAATATTTCAGGGAATTCATTATTTGCCCTAATCTGGTTCTAGCTATATGGTCAAATAAGGCAAAACTTGATTTAAAAAATGCAGATTTGGTTTAGATATGAGTTTTGGCAAGTTTTTTTTAACATCTACATCATTGCTTTACATCTCACATTTCACTTTTGGATTTTTAAAAATGTGGATACATATAATTTTATGGAATAGAGTATATTAGCATTTATAGATACTAAAGCTACCAAACTGGAATTTTTGTTATAGTTTCTTAGCTACAATAAATCAAGTACAAATATTTGGACTTCAAAATACTGCCTTTATTTACTTTAATCTTGGCAAAAGAACTCCTTTTTAAAATGAGGTAATAGAGAGAGGACTGAAAACAAAAACACTTTAAAATGTATGTCTTTCCTATGGTTGATTTTATTTTCTTCAATTGATTAGATTTTGTGAATATATAAAATTAGAGCACTTGGGACCTAAACTTAGGAAACTGACTAGAATAAGGGGCCAAACTCTAGTTTCTAAATTCAAATTTAAATTTTCAAAAAAGTCTGTCTCTTGGTTGTGATGAAGTTGTACTGGCCATTTGGACAATTGCCCAAACAACAGCTATGCATGTATAGCTGATTTAATTACCTTTGTCCATTATACTTTGATGGACTAATGATTTCATTGGTGAAGGTATTCCCTCCGGTGGTGCATATTACAACTCCTCCACACCTATCATCATGAATGTCACTTGTCTATGCCCTATTCTCCACCCAATGAATCTTTCATAAAAGAAATACTCAAAGCATTAGATAGTCTTATTATAGATCAATTAATAAGAATCTCTTCTGAACATTAAGAGAAAAAAATCATGGACCCCTCTGATATAAGTAATTGTTCTGTTGGCAGACTTCAATTTGGGGGAAAATGTGACAGAGCTACTATAAATTCTACGACATTTTAAAATGGATTTTTATTAGCTATACCATTTATATAGACTTGAAAATTACTAGCAAACATGTTTAGTACACATATTAGTCCAGGAAAGGTATATTTACTTATTTATGAATTTGAATGTGGATTAAAAGACGCTCCTTGCCTCCACCTCAAAGAATCACTAGCTTCCTGTAAATCATAACGAAGGTACAATCTCCTACATGAAGCCTTTTTTAATTTCCCACCCCCACCCCCACCCCCACCCCCACCAAAACTGCCACCAGTTTTGAGTACTCTTCCTCTTGAAATTAAATTTCTATTACTTAACATTTACTCATCTGTAAACATTTTATTTACCATAGAAATTAAGCCACTTGAGGACAAGGACTATTTCATTTCTGTTCATGCAATCTTTAAGTTGGAACATCTGCAAAGCTTCACTCTATGTAAAGAATACCTTTTCTGTTTGAATTTCATTTAGCAATTCTGTGACAGTGTTGACCAACATTTTCAAGCGGTCATCCTTTTCAAGTTTGGCTCATAGGCCATCTCCTACAATACATCTTTCCTAAGTCCCAAGGTATTCACGCTCTCTTGATTCTCAAACTACTAAGTATTTACTTTTCTCTGTAGATACTGTAGCTCTCAGAAGAATGTTAGCTCCTAGGTAGATTATACTGTTGTTTTGTCTTTGCATCACCAGCATAGCAAGCTCTTACAAAGAGTAGGGGCAAAATAAATAAATCCTTGTTAAATTATATTAAGTGAAATTGTTTCATGCCTTACTTGATATCAATAATATAAAAATCATTTAACATAATTATCTCTGTGATGGCCTCTCTCAAGTAATCATGGGTGATCTTAACATAGGTGAAGGAAACATGTTATTGTAGAAGAGATTTCATGGCTTTATTTTACTCAGCTGAATCAAATATTATTATTTTTTAAAGCCAACAGACAACATACAGTGAAACACTGTGTTCTTGTGCATGTTTCAGTGATGTGTGACTATGAATACATGGTCTTATTTAAGTTTATGAGGTGATTGAAATAAGCAAATATAATCAGACTATTTTGACAATGCAGAAGCTCTGCTGTTTGCTCACTGATCAGACTGGATTGATAGAAAAATTTGATAAGTTATTTTCTAGACAGTCAGCCAGAGATTTCTTCATAAAAACAGTTTGCTCAACTGTAAGAACTGGCCCAACATTCACATCAATGATCCTTCACTGTCTCTGTGAATTAGATTCTTAGAAACTTCAATTTTCCCGCTAAGCCACACTAGAAATGTTCATACTGATTGCCCCATCTTCATAAACTTTGCAATTGTTTTATCAATGAATTATTATGCCTGTAAAAGTTTGGACAGAATGGTTCCCTTTTATATCACCTTGTTATAAACAAGACTGAAGACATCAATTCATTATATACTCTGCTCACTCAATTCAACAAAATATCTTTAATGGAGAGAGGACTAAATTACCCAAGTAACCTGAGATAAGGCCATTTTTGACATATGCTATTAAGTCACTCCACTTTTATGAGATTCAGTTTCCTCATCTCTAGAATGAGAAAACCACTACTCGTACTACCTACTTGATAACACTGTTTTGAGAAAAGTACTTTATAATCTCTAAAATCCCGTATAAAGCTCTACAACTGTGAATTTTAATTATGGCCTGATATTTATTCAGCCCTATGTTAGGTTCTGTAGTGGCTGTTTGATTGAACCTCTCTCAGGTGTACCTGGTGAGTAGAGTCCATTCAGCAAGTATTTATTAAGAATCTCTGAAATGCCAGGAACTGTGCTAAGGACTTTGGATACAAAGAAAAACAATGAAAGAAGCAACAAAACGAAACAATTAAAACATTCTCTGCTTGCAAGGACCTCACAGCTACCAAAAGTATCTACTGATAAATTTATTATTAGTAAGGTATAAAAATATTATATTATTTATAATATTTCTAAGAATACAGGCAATATTCAATACATAGTTCTTAAAATAACTAAAATGTTCCCTGGAATTCTTGAGTTCTTTAAAGCTTACTTTACATGCCACTTTCTATAAGAGGCCTTTCTTGAATGTATCAGCTTTAGTACTATTCCCCCACCCCCATTACTCCATCTTTATTTAGTGTTCATTTATGTATATAATAGTTTCTACCAATAGAATGTGAGCTCCTTGAAGGTAGAGAATTTTTCATTTTTGCCTTTGTGTACCATGTCTAGCAAATCTAGGGCTACATAACAGGTGCTTAAAAATACTTATTCATTTAAAAACAGCATTTCAAATCTAATCAAAGTACTATTCAGAAGCTTATAACCACATGGAACACAATACTTCTACTCCCTCCCTCCCTAATTAGTAAAAGAAATTTCTTAACTCTTCTGTGTTTTACATGACTAACTAATTAAGAAGAAAAAATAAAAGGACACCTTTTACTTTTCTCTCTTGTCCTCTGTAATGGCAAACAAAGTGGGACTTTTTGTTGTCTTTTGTTTTGGAGTGCTTCTTAGCACTAAGACAATCAAGTGCCTTTGATTGAGTCTTGCCTTTGTTTGTAGGAAGGCCCACACCCTTTTGCTAGTTAGGTCATTAGAGGTGTGAAGCCCTCAAGAGATATGAAGTGCTCTGACCCTGAAGAAGTATATATATATACTCTGAAGTTAGCATTTTGTTTGGGGCTCACTCATTGGAAGAGTGTTGGTGTGGACACTCTGGGTAGCTGTTAAGGGCTCCGCTCCCCGCCCCGGCCCCAGCTTTGAAAACTCAGATGTTGGTGCCTTTCTCCCTCTTTGTTAACTCTGTATGTTATGCTATGGTCAGACAGTTAGAAGCTTGTCTGTTGATTTGTGTTATTTGCTCTGTTTATATTTTCTCTGTTTATAATTTCTGTTTGTATTTGCTCTGAAGCTCAGAATGCTGGCTTTTTCCCCTGAACTAAGTGAATGATATATGTATGTTTAATTAAAGTGAGACTGTAAACCCCTTAAAGTTGCTTTCCTTAGAAAAGCAGATCAAAGAACGTGTGCTAGCAGCCCTCCTATGTGCTGGTATTATTGGCCTTAACACAGCCACAGTAGCCACAATTAACACTGTTGTTACATCTTCTTATGGATACCAAATACTGGTTTCTTTTTGCGGCTTCAGTATCCTTGCCCATTCTGTAGTTTATGATACTGTTTGATCAATGTCTTCACTAACTTTCCTGGCACTCTATTATCCTTATTTGCCTCCTCTCTCTAAAATAACATAGTGTAGTAAAAACAATGTTGAACTTGTCAGGAGACACTGTGAGAACAATGGAACAGTCACTCAATCAAAGATTCTTAATCTCTTAGATCAAAGATTCTTTTCTCTCTCTTTTTTTTTTTTGTTTTTCTTTTGGCAGGGCAATTGGGTTTAAGTGACTTGCCCAAGGTCATACAGCTAGTACATGTATCAAGTATCTGAGGCTGGATTTGAACTCAGGTCCTCCTGACTCCAGGGCCAGTGCTCTACGTACTGTGCCACCTAGCTGCCCCCAGATCAAAGATTCTTAACCACTCAGACTCTTCATTTCCTCGTCTTTATGTGGTTAACAATATGTGTTATCCTTTCTACACCAAAGAGTTGTTTAGAAAGTATTTTATAAACTTTAAAGTACTTATGCATGTAAGTTACTATAATTGTTTCTTTTACAGAATTATTTTCTTCTTTTAATCCACTAAATATATGATTCCACTACCTTGCTGCAAAATATTATCATCCTTGGTCTTTTTCTGCTCTTTTCTGTCTACGTGCCTGCATTTTCTTTCCCAATTACGTATTTACTCTCATGACATTAATGCTGCTTGATTCACCTCTAACTCTACATCTCTATATTCCTAGTGCTAACCTTTCTCCAGCTCTATAAACTGGCTAATGAGTATTTCCATTTATGTTACACAGTCATTTCTAACACAGTATAGATAAAGCTAAACTCAATCATCCCCCCAGAACCTAGTCTCTTCACTGTCTTTCCTATTTTTACACACACACATACACGCACACACATACACACACACACACACATATCCCTCCTTATCATTCACACTTGAAATTTTGAAGGCTACTCTGTCAAACTTTATCCTAGCAAATCAGTGAATAGCTCCTATTATTTTCTTTTTCTTTGCCTTTAATTTTTCTTTTTTGGTAAAATATAAATTTCATATTTTCTATTATTTTTGAAACATCCTCCCTTTAAAGAAATTAAAACTCAATCCTTAGGTATCTTTAAAGTTGTTTTACCTTCAACACAGATTTGTTTTTCCTCATAGCCAATCAATTTTTCCTACTAATTCTTCTTGTTGCCACTAACATTTCCTCACATAGTAAAATTCATACTAAGATAGTATAGTACAAATGTAGTAGTTTCATGATTAATGAGAATAGATGACTATAGATGAGAATGAGAATGACTATAGAGAATAAATGAGTCAATGAGAATAGAGAACTATAAAATTATTAAACAATTTGTTTTACTTTGGGCCCACTGTCCCTTTTTCTGTTCCATATATAGATGGTTTCAGTATTATGTCAAGTTTTTTTTTTTTTTCCTCCAGACTAATTTTTCTCTTCAGTCGCTTTTTCACTCTATTATGATTTTGGTTATAAATTAGAATTGAAAGGGTAAGAAATTTCTACTACGGTAAGAACTGCCCACTTTGATGAGTTCACAACTCTACTGAAGAGTTAAATACAATTACAATGGACAGGTCATAATGGATAGTTCTAACAAAAGGTGATCCACTGGACAAAGAAATGCCAAACTGTTCTAATATGTTTGCCAAGAAAATCCCATGGAAAGTAGTAAAATACTAAAAGATATGATGTCAGAAGATAAGCCCTTCAGATTGGAATGCCTTGGTATACTATGATCCATGGAGATCACACATCACTGAATGACTAAACAGCAACAACATAGACCTCTAGAACATTTTGGATGTAAATTTGTACTCCAAACTAGTACTGGCTTTTGTTGTCATATTTTTTTTCTGTTTATTTAGAAAAGCATTTGTTGTCTACAATAATTTCTGAGCTCTTGAAGCCTCTTTGTTGTGTTGACTGTTGACTGGTTTGCATCTTTTATATTCCTCTAAAAATGGTAATAGTTGGAGTCATTTTTATTTTAATTGATTTTCTCTTATTCAGTTGATAGCTGCATATTTAAACTGAGATGAGGTTGTTAGAACCAGACACAATGCCATATTTTGATATTTATCCTCTATTCTAATTTGGTGTTTAATATATGATGGAATCATGTATTTAGAGCACTGATCAGGCCTAGAGAGGTTAAGTGATTTGCTGTAGTAGCAATTTGGGTTTGAAGATCTTTCCCACCCATTAATAGGCCACGTGACCTACTTACATCACAGGAAGCCTAAGTTACATGTGGTGGGAGGAGCTTCCTGAGAGGAAAAGGAAGTTATATCACAGGAAATGTTGAGAGAGAGAGAGAAAGATGTTATGGCTACTAATGGTGGCTAATGGCTGCCCTTGTGATTGTTAGAAGTGAACAGGCTGACTTAGCTGTACTGAGAGTTTGTTTTGGGGAACACCCCAGCAGGCGGTCAGACAGATTTTGGGGTGGCAAGGCTCCAGGCTGTGATATGGTGTTTTAAGTTCCTTGCTGTTGTGATAAAGTAGGCTGACTGGCTGTGGGAGCTGAACATTTGGTTATGGGATATGATTTTCTGGTGTCTGAATAAATGTTATACTTCTTTTACCTTCTTTATGGAGAGTCTCTCATGCCTTGTAATACAGAACTACACAGGCATATTCACAATTATGTTGATATTGCCTTACTGGTACACTTGCCCAAAGTTACATACTAACATAAGTGAGAGGATCAGGTTTAAACTCTGGTTCTTTGACTTCAAAAGAGTTCTTTCCTGTACTTCCTTTTTTAGCCTTTGCTCTTTCAACTAAATGAGCTGGCAACACAGAAAGCTATTTCCTAAGTAAATGTTAAACATAACATGACTTTCCATTTTTATTCCAGATATAGTTTATTTCATATTTTATGACTGACTCTCATAAAATACTGTTCATATTATTCTATTCAAATGCATTTAATGACTTACTGTTTACAAGAAACAATTGCAAATTCATTCTATCATAAAGATTTTATATTGTTTATCCCCATGTTACTTTTATAATCTTATCTCTGTATTATTCCCTTCCATTGAAACTTTACTCCACTGAAATTTGTCTATTCATTATCTGCTGAATACACCTGAAGTAGTAAACACTCTGTGCCTTTGCATGTGGCTTACACATCTAGTCTTACTTACATCAAGTCTTATGTCCTCCTTAGAACCTTTGTAAATGCCCCTAGTACAAAGATCTTTTACTGTTGATGAATTCCTACAATGTTCACTGTCTGTATTAATCATTTACCACTTACTGCATAATGCCTTATGTTGTAAGTTTTTTTTTTTAATGTTTTATATCCCCTACTAGAAAACGAGTTCTTTGAAGATGTGGGCTATATCTTATTTTTCCTTTTATCTCTGTTCCCCTTTAGTAACTAAATAGCAGTAGAAGATTGAACAATAAATTACACACACACATACATGCACACACATGGATTGTTTTTATAATTTCAAAACCATAATGAGTGAGGAATGTAAAATACTTTTGAATAGGTAAAAAGGCTTTTCATATATATATATATGTATATATATACACAAATATATATATATATATGTATAATTCTAGCTGTTTATCCATGGATGATGTAGCATATACTTACTGTTATATGGTTAATAAATAGAGAATTATAAAAACGTAGGCTACAGAAAATATATATATTTATTTGTCTCTCTCTCTCTCTCTCTCTCTCTCTCTCTATATATATATATATATATATATGTAAATACAGATATATTCATTCATTTAATATTCTTGCCATTTACCTTTCCAAATATGCTTAGTCTTTTGGAGTCAATGTATGGCTGCTTCAGTAATGACCTAGAATGGAAAAGAAAAAAATACATTTTGGCAATTCAAGAATCTCAAGTCTATTACTCAGCATTAAAGTCCTATACAAAAATTCTCACTAGGTTAATTAATGGGACTCAATTTTTGTAGCAATGGAAAATATTCTGAATTACTCTTAGAACATAATTGGCCTCTAACAGCATTACATAGTCTGCCTCCAGCTTAAATTTGGAATTTTTTCTTCCACTAATCTTCACATAAATCCTTGACTCCACCCAGACTTGTGAACTAGTTGACTTTTTTTTTTAAATTTTGCTTTATTAAGTCATCTTTACACAGCACAGGGTAGCACATAGGAGTGATAGACAGTATTGAATTTGAAATATGTATATAATTTCCCTGGGTAATTCAGGACTAAAAACATAAGTGGAACTTTGTGTATAATAAGGTCCCTATGGCAAAGTTAATATTTACAAAGGAGAGTCTATTTCAAGTGATGAGATATAAGATTCAGTCTCTCCTATTCCCTAACAGGCCTGTGGGATTATTTACATAGAACACTAGAAATTATACTATGATTCTTTCAACTAATCACCAAGTAAGCATAGAAAAAATTGGATTCATCAACATTTGAACAACATGACAGCAGAATGGACGAGTTCATTAGTACTATGTATATTCATTCTGTTATCATAGAGAAACAGAAGGAGACTATGCAGATACTTACTTCACAGCTGTTATTTGGTCCTTCACTTCTACAGAGCCTAGGCTACGGTGAACTTCCTGCAAAATCTTCAGCCCCTGAAACCCGCTACCTCTGCCATCAAAACGGGCCACAATGACATTGTCAGAATCAACAAGTACTGAATCCCAATCCATGTGAAACTTATCTGTGACCAACTGGCTTCCTGGTGCTTCATCACTGCAAAAAGCAAAAAAATCACACACAAACAAGGACTATCAACAATGGAATGGAAACTGCAGTTCAACAAAACAGTAGTTCCCATTAGTGGCAGAGCTCAGTCAAACATGCAGTCTATTTAAATGATTGTTGATTTGGGCAAGAAACCCACAGAAGCTAATGCCATTTTGTTTTACAGTTCAGAATTAAAAGCTCCAGGATTTTCTCACGTAAACAAAAAACAAATACTTGGTGATGCTGGAACATCAAATCGTGTATAGCTCATTTTGGCAGCAGAAAAAAAGTGGTCTTTTATAGCTATCTCTAAAAGCTGATCATCTATTTGACAGATATGTCTTAATTTATTGCATTTCTTATAGGAAATAAGATTTAGACATATCTTACATATCCTACATAGAAGAAGAAAGGTTCTGTTAGAGAATACAACTGATTATATTAAATTCATAATAATTTAACAGGGAATATACATTTCCAGGGAACATTGCATTCAAAAAGAATTACTGCATTAATATATCATGGATTGGTTTTGGTTGAGGAAGAACATTAAGGAGGCTTTAAGCAAATATTGAGCAACATTCTTTTTTCATCTTCAAAGTGAATGGCAACAAAAGGAAGCAGGTACATGTGATCATCTTACTGAATGACCTAAAATATTGGGAAACCAAAAGGTAAAGATGTTAAGCAAATTTAAAAGAATAAGTAACCTTCTAAGGAGAAAAAAAATTGTAGTAGTACAATTTGAAAATGTCATTTTGTAAAGGAATTTATGACTTACTATTCATCTACCACTCTTACTTCCAGAACTGTCTGAGTGTAAGAAGTCATGGAGTTGTATGAAATACTGATAGCTAGAGCTGTTTTTATACAATGACCTGATAGTTACCTCATGGGTATGGTTGAAGGAACACCAAAGTATCACACTGCCTCAAAACATCTCCTCCATTGACTCATTTATAATAACAAATTCTTAATTAATTCACTTGTTTGGTTTAAGGAAATGAAGGCACATCTTAAAAAGTCAGTATATTACTGAAAATGAGTTTGATACTTTCTGCCTCTATGTCCTAGGGTGAGTCACTTTACTTGTTGGTTTCTGTTCCCTAATCTGCAAAATAAGGACACTGGCCTAGATCAGGATATCTTAACTTGAGGTCTATGAAGCCCAAAGGAGTTGGGGCGAGGTAAATTTCAAGGTATCTCTGAACTTATGTACACTTTCTAACTACAATTTAGCATTTCCTCCAATTATGAATATAGACAACAAAACATGAATCTGAGAAGGAGTCCGTAGGATTCACCAAGGATCCCAGCCACAAAAAAACATTAAGACCATCTGACTTAGAGGATATTTAAATGTGCTAAGGTGTGTTACAGTGAAGGAAAATTGTCTACTGGCCTATCTCATAGATGAAAGACACTCCAAAATATAAAATACTAAACAAAGATCCTGAGTGCATGGAAACCTGTTAACTGTAACTATAGCATGCTTAAGAACCTTCAGAGTGATTGAGGAGAGTTAAGATTTAAATGATGTATTTAGTCTTCGAATAAGTGTTGGCACCTTTAGCATCTGTATGAGCTCTCCGTCACCTGGGGAAGGGAAGGTTCTCACAGAAACCTAGCAATAGCCATGGAGAATAGGTCAAAAGTCAACCATGGAAGTAGTAAGATCCTTTCCCCATTCTTTTTCCTCCCTCTTTTGCCTCATCAGCTAGATGTAATCTCAAAAATTTCAAAGCATAGCTCTCAATGCATCAAATCAGGGGTAACATGTGGATATGTATATCTTTATTTTAAAATCCCTTGAACTAACATTGGTCTCATTCAATTTGCTGTATGAGTGGTTCTAAGTCCCCAATGTGTTTTCCATTAAAAACTTTCGGTTGAGTTAGTTTATTGGACCTAGCTGGGAATCATCAGTAAGATATAAACATTTTTTTTAAGTTATGTGGAGGGAGAATGGAAGAAGAGTGAAAGTTCCAAACTATATAGAATGTTGGGGAAATAATAGTCCTGGGGCATGGTAGGGGAAGAGGGGATTGTGCCTTACAATTATTTTTAAAGGGGACAGGTAGGCAGCATCAAAGCAGGTTAGGCATGAAACACGACACCTAGGGCGTTCCTCAGTCTTCATGTCCTTCATATTTGGGCTCATGGCCAAGACTCAACCATACTATAGGGCATTTTGCCAAATTACTACAAGGAAAAAAAAGGCTTTTTTGGGGGGACTTTAAAAATGGTTTCTACGGTATTTATAGAGAGATACTATATCACATGCATGAGAAATGAAGGAATAGTTGTTAATTCATTGGATTTTGACAACCCCAAGACATGTGGATGTGGGTGTGTATGTGTGTGTTGGGAGGAGAGAGAGCAAACTTCCCTTTCCATCTGGTCTTTTAGGGGTTAGCCACAATGTTGCTCTTATTTTGAGTACTGACATCAGCTGCCAGATAATCTTCCAAAGTACCTCATTAATTCTAAGGGTATTATTTTCTAATTTACATGTGACCTACTGCAAGTTTGAGACTGCTCACAGCATTTCCAGGAGTTCACAGCTAAGTTATTTCTGGATAGAATGTAAATAAGTTACAGACACTCTTCCCTGTGTCTGTCAGGCACACAAATTAGTTTATAAAATGGAAAATGAAGTACATTTTCCAAACTTGTGATTAGCAATAATGGTACAGTTTGCAAAACAATGAACTCCAGACCCTGCCCCACATCAGAAGCACCAAATAGGAAAATAACGTGTCTTTGCTCTTTTTTTTTCCCTAGTCTTCTGTCATCTCTAGTCCAGTCTTAGCAGGTTTTGAATGTTAAACCTAAAAGTGAGGTCAAGGCTGTTTCTGTCAACTAATTCCAAACACATGTTGCTATCTAATTATATGTAATGCATTTTTTCCCCTTTCCTTCAGTGCATTGTAGTAGCTGTTTTAGAAGGTAATGCTTTCTTAAAGAAGGTCAATAGTTTTTCTAAAAGAAAGGCTTTATATTCTGATAAACTACAAATACACCTTTAGACATGACAGTTTACTGGGTTGTTCACATACAGGGACAGTATGATAGTTTTGCAAAGGAAGCTAAGCAAATGACAATGAGACAGAGTTTTCCAAGGCTGGCCTAACCAGGGTGGTTTCCACAGAAGGGGCCAGATTATGGAGGTGCTGATAAGTAAAGAGAATCAGATCTCAGAAATCAGAAAATGGACATACTGACTTCACAGGGTCAAAGAATCTTTAACTCTGATGGCTCTCTCTCTCAATGATGATGATGTACAATAATGGACATGGCCCTTTATACAGTCAGTCAAAAAGTACTTAAGCACTTCATACGTATGACAGGCATTGTGCTAGACACTGGGATATAAAGAAAGTAACAGTTACTACCTTCAAGGAGCTCACATGCTGTTGGGGGGAGACAAGATGGAAATAAATAGCCAGGTACATACATGAGGGCAACAAAGAGTTTCAAAAAGCACTTCACATACTTTATCTCATATATTCTTTACCATGAGATGAGATAGCGAACCATCTCATCTATGAGACAGAGATAGATCGTGCAACGGAAGATGTGTTGAATTCAGGAAGACCTGAGTTCAAACTTGGCCTCAAAACTTACCAGTTGTGTGACCCTGGGCTATTCCCCTAATTTTTTGTCTGACTCAGTTTACTCATCTATAAAATAGAGATACTAAAAATATTTAACTCCCAGTGATGTCATGAGCATAAGATGAGACGATATTTGCAAAGTACTTTCCGAACCCTAGAGTGTTATACAAAAGAAATTATGATTATTATTTAGGGATTATTGTTCTTGTTGAATCGTTTCAATTGGGTCTGACTCTTCATGACCTCATCTGGGGTTTTCTTGGAAAAGATACCAAAGTAATTTGTCATTTTCTTCTCCAGCTCATTTTACAGATGAGGAAACTGAGGCAAACATTCATATTTACATATGCACTCATACCAATTCCATTCCACTTTTTTTCCCCCATTTTGGGCAATCATTGTATGTATTGCCATCCTGAAAGTGGCTTTGAATAACTTTCCATTAGGACTCATCTCAAGTTCACCCTCAAAATGATTCCTAATCTTCTCACTCTACTATAGAAATTTTTAATCTTTATAATCTCATCATAGTGTAAACTATGGTCTTAGGAAATATGCAATGGATATTTACTTTGGATAAAATGGATACATCCAAGTCTAAATACTTCCTTATGCACTTAAAATCTTACCTCCTCCCACATTCTAAAAAAATCTGTGAATTTTTTCACCTCACTTTAATCATATGGAGGTTTGCCCTTTGACTCAATTTTTATAACATTTGGTTTATCTGCAGTGACTCGATGTGAATCAGAGGCATTAGAGAAACCTGTCACAAAGAACTATTTCATCAGAGGGGTGCAACCTAGAGAATAACAGTCTGAAAGGACTTAGAAGACCATGTACACTTTAGACTAGCTGGAGAAAGTGGTGTCTTGTTATGCACCATAAAGCTAGGAAGGAAAAACCCTGTCTTTCCTGCAGAAGAGAAAAAACAATTCATTCCTGGCTTTTAGCCATGAGGGTTATGATGTTAATGATCACAGCCAATATTTATATAGTGCTTTAAAGTTTGTAAAGTACTATATATATATAAATATATGTGTGTATACATATACATATGTATATATGTGTATATATACACATATGCACACTATACACATATATACATACATGTACATGTGTACACACATGCCTATGTACATATATGTGTATGTATATACATGTGTTTATATCTGACCATACACGTGCTCACACATATACACACTTATTGGTGTATTTTCAGCTGTATCTAGCTCTTCGTGACAAGAAGAGATTCCATGACAAAGATACTGGAGTAGTTTGCCACTTTCTTCTCTAGCTCATTTTACAGATAAGGAACAAAGGCAAACAGGGTTAAGTGACTTGCCCAGGATCACACAGCTAATATGTGTCTAAGGCTAGATTTGAACTCAAGAAGATGAGTCCTCCTGACTTCAGATCTAGCACTCTATTCACTGTGTATCGGTGTATACACACATCACATAAGCCCCACAACAACTCTTCATGGAAAGTGCTTTTGTTATCCTTGTTTTAGAGGGAAAAAAAATAGGGTTGAGAGAAATTAAATAATTTGCAAAGTTCATGCACCTTGTAAGCATCCAAGGATGTATTTGAACCCAGGTCTTCCTATCTAAAATTTTAGTGCATTATCCACTAGACCACATTACCTCTGGATCAGAAGCTGAAGGAGGTCAGTGAAATGTCTTTCTGTTATTTATAGTATAAAAAGATCTGGCAACAATGGATGAGAGATGAGATCGTTTTTCCATTATTCCCAGGCACTATGACTGTGTTGCCCTGAGCACATAACTCCCAATGTGAGGGCATGGCTTAAGAGAGAATCTAGGAGTAGGTGAGGGAGTGTCAAGAGAACAGCGGGTAAGATGATCCTGTCAGTGTGTTCCATTTTTATAAGGCTATTTCAGAAGACCTAGCTTTCTGCTCATGGCCTCTTCAGGAGCAAGCTGTGATGGCGTGGTTCTGTTTCTTCCTCTGACTACAAAGACATGTGAAAAACCTTTTCTGAATACAGACACACAGAAGGGAGTATAAAAGAGGGCAGAAAGCAAACAACCTTTGTCCTCTGATCAGAGTTCACATTTGGTACATCCTGTTTATTTGTTAACGGCTCTCTTGATAACACTGATTTCCCACTTGACCTCTTACCTGTCTGGACCTTTAGTATCTGATGCTACTACTCTGACTTAACATCTTGGCTGCTAGGCTCATTTTCTAGACTATTTCCTGTCTAGTTAGACTCCTGATCATTTTGAGTGACAACTATACTCGGGAGGAAAGGAGTCGTCTTGGGAAATATGTTCACCTGGTATTTTTTCAAGTTTCAATGGCATAAATGCCAGTTCAAAATCCCATCGGTCCTCATATTTATAGCATTGCTATGGTAACTGATTTACAGATGGTCATTGCTTTCTTTGAAATTACTACTGTATCTATTTCACACAGAGATGCTCATCTCTTCTTCTGAGTTTATTGAGGGCAGACCCTTTACTCTCTTTTATTTCTTTTCTATGTTCCAATTTCAATAGTACCCATTCAACATAGAGGAGCTCAATCAATGCTGCCAACTATTTGACTTTTTACTGTTTTCATTTCTCATCGTTATGAGGTTGAATTCAGTTAATTTGGTAATCCACTAGGATTGCTGGTTATGAATTTGAACAAGCAGCATCCCAGCCCAAGTCGAGATCTGCCATCTTTCTCTGGCTCTCTAACTCATCAATGCCAAGTTCACAAAGACAATGTCTCACAAGGATCTTTTTAATAGGGTTAAATGGTTTGTTTATCAAGCTGATCCCAAGTGCAGGTGGCTTCACATTCACATGTAATAGTGTTCTTTCAAAGCATGTTGACATTCTAGTTTATTTTAAATGCCTGTACTCTCCCCACATGTTCTTTTTATTTTTCCCATCTTGACAGGGCATTGTGTAAATGACTGGTGTCTACATATGGCTTATAATACATACATTTTAACTAAAGTAAACCAATTCTTTCTTCATTTTTCCAAAAATTATTTCTCTGGTACTGGAGATACAGGAGAAAGACCTATTTAATATCCTCTTAATATAGTACAAATGTCTTTGACCTAGACCCTAACATTAGCATCAATACCATCATTACTATAATACGACATCCAGAATTTATATTTATGATTACATAAAATTAAAGCTCACGAAACACTTTCCCCAAAGCAATCCTGTGAAATAGCAGTAGAATCATTATGACCATTTTAGAGATGGGAGGAAAAAAAAAACAACACTGAATCTCAGAGGCGTTGAGTGACTTGCCAAGGAACATAATTTACTGTCGGAGAAGTAGTACTCTAAGAAGCACTCTAGATTCAGCATTTCTTGCTCCCCATGCACAGGGACCCACAAACACCCACTTAAATACATATATACTATACATTATGTCAATGCTAAATAGCTCAAATTTATATAGAGTTTCAAATTTTACATAATGTTCTCCTCACATGTTTAAACAAATGTTTGAAGTAGGTCATAGAAGCACTGTTATAATATCAGTATTCCCATTTTATGAATGAGCAAATTTAAGGCTGAGTTGAGGAGACTGAGGTAATTGCCCAGCATGCTAGAGTAAAGAATAAAATGCAGGCTTTCTGACTCTATAGAAAAATTACCTTACCCTCAGGTGGCTTGCCTTCCATGTAGTAGGTAATAAAAGTTGAATTTGAATTTCCACCTAGATAATAATAAGTCCCTGCCTCTAGCTCCTGTCTCTGGGCTCAGCTGGGAGCAATTTTTAATAGAGATCTGTGGCCTGGCCAGAGTGGAGACAGAGAGAAGATGTAGATATCACCATCCTTAGTCAGTGTCACCATGCCTGTCTCATGCCTATATAACAAGTTCCTGAATTCCCACTCAGGGAATCCTGGCACTCAACCCTGGCCTGCTCTGTTTTCCTGAAAAGAGACCTTGGCAACCTTCCAAAGGAACCAAAATTTTCTCTGGGGTTAGGCTTCAAGAACTGATAACTGAAGAAACAGTAGATACCAGAAAGATGGAAATTTCCTTTGTCTACAGAATCACATCATTTCACTCACAGAAAAATAGGGAGCAAATTTGTGATTTTAGTGATATAGGGAAATTCCAGATGAGGAAACTCTCTTTTCCAAGGCAGATCACTTCCTTCTCTGCAATCTGTAGCCTTAGAGAGTTTCATAGACCTCAGAGGGCAAGTGATTTGCCTAGGATAACAATCATATGTCAGAGACAATACTTGATTCAAAGTCTCCTTAGCTTCAAGGCCAGTTTTCTATCTAATAAACTACACTGCTTCTCATTCATTCACATAGTGGAAAAAATAAATTAATAAATAAAAGCATATTAACACACAAGCCAGAAAACAATGAACAGAATGGATATTAATGAGCCATTTGTAAAGCTCAATAATGTTGTCTTGATATTATCCACACAAAATTAAACTTGGGATAAACATCTTAGACATCACAAGAAAATATAGGCCAAGAGCCAGCAGCAAAATGCCTGAGGGATGTTCAACATCCAGAAATTGTGAAAAGAAGTGGTGGAGTTATAATGTGTGATACACTGTTCCATTACTTGCAAATGACTAATTTCCTATGCTGTTAGAGTGCCATTACAAGTCTTTATCTGATTTCTTATTGGACATAATTTCTGCTCTTGACAAAGCATTCCTTTACTTTCAATGTTTGTTTTGGTGCTGAGAGTAACCTCCAAATCACAAGTATATAACTGACTTTATAGATTCCTAAAACCTTAAAGGTAGAAAGATCCTGATGGATTATCTGATTCAGTGTCTTCATTTTACAGTTAAAGAATCTAAGGCCTTCATAAATGATGAGACTTGCTTAACATCAGACACTAGAAGATCATCTACACCAAAATAAAGATGTAGAAGACAGCAGCATCGATCAGGTAGGAAGAATGGTGAATTTGAAGTCAGGGACATGGTTTCAAATCCTAGTAGGCAAACTAAACAGTTATGAAATAATAAATTATTTAATCAATGATAAATAATCAAATTTTATTTTTGGTATCAAAATGTATTCTTGTTGTTGTTTCCAGGGAAATTAGAAGTCATTAAAGAAGCTTTGCATTGGGTGATTCAGCCTGTTGTCCCACCAAACTTATTTTCCTTCTGAACCATCTGTCCCCTAATCAATGAATTTTTGATAGGCCTTCTTTTCAAATGCACACTATAATCTGGGCAAGACATTTTCTTCTTCTACTTGCTTTTTTATGGATAGATAGTCAGACCAACTATTTTGAGTGGTAACAAATCTTTTTTTGTGTGTGTGTGAGGCTTTGCAGTATGCCTGGATGGATGTAACCAGAATAATGTTATTTACAAATAGGAGCATCTGGAGGACCTTCCCTTTCACCAGGAATGTTTCTTCATCTTGGAATTTGCACTATGTCTCCTCCATCACAGTGGCAAATACTTTTGGAAAAAATATATTTCTCTATTTTATGCCTTACTGATTTTGATGGTCTGATATAAATGTCATTGAACAGTTATTTATTTCATTATATTTTTTAAGGAATGTTGAATGAATCTAATGGTGTCGCCCTATTTCAGCAAGACAGAACACAAAAGTCTCCAAAGAATTAGAAATGAGTACCCCTTAGATTGGGGCAATTAGGTGGCACAGATGATGCAGCGTTAGGCCTAGAATCATGAAAACCTGAGTTCAAATCTGGCCTTAGACACTCATTTCTGTGTTACCCTGGGCAAGTCACTTAACCCTGTTTGCCTCAGTTTCCTAATCTGTTAAATGAGCTGGAGAGGGAAATGGCAAACCACTCCAGTATCTTTTCCAAGAAAACCCCAAACAAGGTCACAAAAGGTCAGACAAAATTGAACCAACTGATTAATAACAACAACAACTTTCCCTTAAATGAGGTGTGGGGAACCTGTGGCCTCAAGGCCAAATATAGCCTTCTAGGTCCTCAAGCGGAGCCCTTTGATGGAATCCAAATTTCATGGAACAAATCTCCTTAATAAAAGGATTTGTTCTGTAAAATTTGGACTCAATCAAAAGGCTACACCCAATTATCTAGAAGGCCACATGTGGCCTCAAGGCCACAGGTTCCCCACCCTGGGGGAGATGAATTCAATTTTGGATACGTTGGGTTTAATACTGAGTTAGTGAGTGAATTAGCATGTATTAAATTGCTAGTATGTGCCATGCTCTGTGATAAATACTGGGAATACAAAAAAGATGCAAAAAGTCCCTGCTCTTTGGGTCATAATTTAATGGGGAACTCACCAAGTATACAAATGTGTACACACAAGGTTCACACTGAACAAATAAGGAATAATCAACAAAGGGAAGATACTAGACTTAAAAGGGATTGGAGCAAGCTTTATGGGGAAGGGCGAATTTTAGCTTGGACTTGAAGCCAGGATGCAAAGATGAGAAAGGAGAACAATCCAGGAATGGGAAACATCTGGAGAAAATGCCTAGAGATGAGACATGGAGTGATTTATTCATGGAATATCAGGAAAGCCAACATCACTGTATTGAATAGTGTACAGGAGTTGGGGTGATTTACTATAAAAGGAAACTGGAAAGGAAACTGGATATCAGGTTATAAAAGGCCTTGGATTCCAGAGGATTTTGATCCTGGAGGTTATAGGTAGTCATTAGAGTTTATTGAGTAGGGTGAGAGTGGAGATGACATTGCTGGATATGCACTTTAGGAAAATCACTTTGGTAGCTGAACGGAGGGTGGATTAGGAGAAACTTGTGGCAGACAGAACAATCATTATGCTTTTCCAGTTGTTCAGGCATGATGATCTGAGGATCTTAACCAGGGTGGTGGCAGGTTCAGAAGAGAGAAGGGGAAATATTTGCAAGATGTTGCAATGATGAAATTGACAGTCCTTGGCAACAGATTGGGTATGGTGAGTGACAGATAGTGAGGAGTTGAGAATGACATATAACTTGTGAACATAGTGTACAGAAAGGATGGTGGTATGTTCAAAAATAGTAGAGAAGTTTGGGAAAGTGAGGTTTGGGTGGGGGAGATGAATTCAATTTTGGATATGATGAGTTTAAGGTGTCTACTGGAATCCACTGTGAGGTGTCTGAAAGGCTTTTGAGATATGAGACTGAAGGTCAGCACAGTGGTTAGGCCTGGATAGGTAGATTTGAGAATCATGGAAATACAGATGATAATTAAATTCATGAGAGCTGAAGATCACCAAATGAGGTACTATGGTGGAGAAAGACAACTGAGCCTGCAACAGAGACCTGTGGAAAACATACCTAATAGGCATGACCTGGATGAAGATGCAGAGTTAAAGACTGAAAAGGAGAGGTCAGATACATAGAGGTAAGTGGAAAAGTGCCAAATGGGTGTGAGCAAGCTGCAACATATTACTGATGAAGAACTTCAAGGAGTGGGAATGAAATATGTGAACGTGGAAGTATAAGTTTGAAAAGAAGATGGTTTTATCACGTTGCAAAGGTGAGGGTTAGACTACCAATGGATCCCACTTGTTGCTTTCACAGTGTACAGAGAGAAATTAAGACAGGTCACAAGTCTATTGGTTGGACTTCCTGTAGTAAACTTACCAGAGGTCATGGACATGATTTCTACAGGATGGGCAGCCATGAATAAACTGTCACCTGCATTAATTGGAGGACATCGCCAAATAAATTCTATCATAGATATATTTGGGTATTGTGAAAAGCTATAAATTAAGCTCATACCTAAAAACAATGCTTCTACTTGATCTGAGCAAGAGATTAGACTGCTATTAAGAATTTTTAACACAGGCCCAAATAGAAACTGAAATTCTTAGGAAGTATAAGGTTCAATGTCTCACTTTTCCTTGATCTTGTTATCCCACACCCTTCTTTGTGCTGTATTACAGGTCCTACCATTATTTCCTGTGATAACCTTTTCCTTCTTTTATTCTATCATCCAAATTTGCTAATAGTCACACTTGATTAAGCTAACATCTAAATACCTCGTGTGTATTGTCTTGTGCTAAAACAGGGCTATCCAAAATATGGCCTGAGGGCTGCATGTGGCCCGCAGTGCGATTTTATGTGGCCTGCTTGCGGGTTTTAATTTTCACGAGCAGAAAAAATAAAATAATACTTTTCATGGAACACGTATTAGATTTTTTAATTCCATCACTAATAACTAATCTCGTTGATGTCAATTTTCTCTGGTGTTTTTAAGCAATATTACAGACGGAACATATTGCATGAAATATTCAATAGATCCATGGGATGCATTCCATCTGTATGATGCAGACTAGTCAGTATGCACCACCTTTATACTGTTGGGTTGTCGCTTTGCTCTTTTGTGTTTGCTTTCTTGCTTTCCGCCTTTGTCTGTGGTATTCATAACACATGTTCCCCCACTTTCTATCAGTGTACTGTATTTTTTTATTTTGGGTGCAGCCCTTGAACAATTATTTTATTTTAATGCGGTCCTAAAATAACCTAAGGTTGGACAGCCCTGTGCTAGAAGATGAATGAGATACAAATGTATCTTCAACATAATCTTGCATGGACCACAGACATAGGTAAGTTTGAAAGTTTTCTGGCAAGCCTTCCTGACTACATTTGCTAGTTGACTCTTCTGTTTGTCCTGGGGACAAAGAGGGCATTTATAGGATTCTAGTTACTGATTACTCACAACTTGAGGAGAGGAAAGACAGAAAAGGAATTTAGTTGCCAAGAAAAATTCAGAGTTTTGGCCAAACCACCAGAAAATAGTATTGACAAGTTCAATAGTTAGCATTATCATCAGCAAACCATTGAGTTGGAGGTGGCAAAAATAAAACAAATGACAGAGCAACTTAATTTTAAAGATTATAGAGTATAAGGGAGGAGAAATAAAAGGAAATGAAGTGTTTTATTGGATGTCTTTGGCATCAGGATAACTTTGGAGTCAGGATGTCCTATGTTACAGTACATCCTGTCTGTAACATAGCCTATCTGCATAACCTTTGAACATTCATTCAGCCTCTCACTGCCTTATGTGACCATGTTAAGACTATTAATTAGAGATAGGCTTCCATTATTCATCAGTGGAGGGTATTTTCAAATGAGGAAAGACCAATACCACTAAAAACCCTAAAGCAAACTGGGGTAGCATTCTTTAGGATAGAATCATTTTGGTTTGTTTTATCTGTCTTCCAAGTGCCTAGTATAGAACCTGGAAGAAGGTAGGCATTTCAAAAGTGTCAATTGGATTGGATTGGTCCAGGCCACCCTTCTCCACTAATTTGGCATTTTAAGAGGGCTGTTCTAGTGACCTGAAGAGAGTGAGCTATGCTTACATTTCTGCCATAGGCAACCAAAAGGTGTGTTATATGTAGATTGGTTTCTGCTAACTGGCAGGTAGAGAAATAAGGAAGAGGAAGTAGTTCTGACTTTTTAGAGATTAATTTTATTTATACATAAGGTTCTTTCTGTGGAAGATATATTTGAACCTTTTAAGGAGATTTTTGTGTTCCATGGAAGGATGGGCATGATTTGCAAATGCTCCCATGGGTAAAGACAACTATTACTGGATCTCAGAATAGTAGGTCTGATGACCATGGAGGTTGCTATGCATCTATCTGCCATGTACAACTAGGAGGTATGCTGTGTTTCTGGAACATGCATTCAGAATGTGAGTGTTAAGTGAGATTTGTCCAACTTAAAGATTGTTCCCTTTAGTATTATACTTGTGATAACAAAAGTTACAGCCAAAAGTATTCCTGAAAGTGCATTATGAAATTTGGGGCAAGAAAATTAGATACTGGAGATATAGATGGCATTTTCATCATTGCTGCCAAATGAAAATAAGGTCCTTATGACAGAAAGAGTATTGGAAGTATATAGCCAGTCAAAGAATGAGTTTTAGTTTTTACTACTACAACCTAAGATATTGGATTGAAGAATTCTTAGCAAGGGCTAGATCGATTATATCTAAGAAAAGTTGAAGAGAATGACTTTGCCTATAAACAGGCCCATCTCATTAAGACAATCAAATTTTTAAAAAAGGAGCAGAAATACACATGACCATACACTACTGTTAAATGAGATGCCACAGAGCAGGAGATCATAAGTTTTTTTTTCCTGTCATGCACTCATTTAGAAGTCTAGAGAAGCCTATAGATGCTTTCTCAGAATGATATTTTGAAGGCAAAAAATAAATAAAGAAAAAGTAGAAGTAAAAAGCAACACAATTATATTGAAAAACAGTTATTAAAATATTAAAAACAATCAGGGACCCCAGATAAAAAACCTTTGCTGCAAAGGGTGGCAAGTTTGACATAAGAAAAAGATATAGATGTTGTCAGAAATCTAGAGGATATCTAATTGAAGAAGTTATACAAATAGCTCTCTGAAGTCCCTTACAGTTCTACATTTATGATCCTAAGAACTATGGATTTAAATATGAAGTGGCAAAAATGACCTTTTTGAAATCACCAAGGATTGGTTGGAGGTCCACGAATAGTAAAAATTTGATAATGAACAAATTAAGTAGAAGCTGAGGCAGGTTAGCATTGTACACCAAGAAGAAATTAAGCTTTATAGAAATCTACAAATCTAAGAGGGATGGGAATGAAGGTACCAAAAGCCCATAGATATGAACATCTATGATGGTTTGAGGATCTGAACCAGCATGGTAGAATTTTCAGAAGGCAGAAGGAAAAATATCTGAAAGATGTTTGAATGGTTGAATTAACAGTCCTTCAATAGATGGACATTTACCTAACATTTCTATCTCTTGAAGTTGTGATCTTAAAAAAAACAAAACAAAATAAAGTCAGATTCTAAATTTCAAGGCCATTCTACTAATATAGATGAAAATAGATATTATAGGTTATCTAGAAGTCCTTTGGTTCTTTCATGATAGAGATGGATTCATAATGTGTGGATCATACCTACGTCTATGCCCTGCATTCATGTTGTACTTTGAAACAAAAAAATCTGAAACAAGTGGCACATTACTTGGCAAATGGCTAGGGCAGGCCCATATTAGATTAAGATGTAATTGCAAAATGTTTAATAAAATAAATAAAAAATTAATACAACATGCATAATGTTAATTTTTGGCTTTGTAAGCCAATATGCATCCTGCATGTATCTGTTTCTATTTGAGTTTGAAATCACCGTTCTTAAAAAAAAATACTGATAAGAAATGTTGACTATTCGTCTTAAGTAGCATGGAAGACAGAAACTATTATTGAAGGTAACAGAACTGTGTTGTTCTTAGACCAGTTGGATATTGACTGATTATTATGCTTACAGTAGCAAGAGATACACTGACCTTACTATCTTCTAAGTCTCTGTGACTTAGAGATCTAAATGTATTATCTCTCTGGCCATCTGTAACAACATTATTACTTGCAGCTGCTGTGGGGTGTAAGACCACTAACATCAGCACACAGGAGGGCTGCTAGCACAGATTCTTTGATCTGCTTTTCTAAAGGAAAGCAAATTTAAAGGGGTCAACAATTTTACTTTAATCAAACATATATATATACATACATATATATATCATTCACTTTAGAGAAAATACAAATAGAAATTGCAATGAGAAATAACATAAACAGAGCAAATGCAAACCGCAAAGATCAATAGACAGAGCTTCCAACTGTCTGACCAAAAGCATAGTTACCAGAGAGAGAAGCAATAACATCTGGGTTTTCAAAGCTGGGGAGCTCCTTAACAGCTACCCAGAGTCTCAACTGGCTACATCACGCACACACTCTTCCAAATGAGTGAGCTACAAATTAAAAGGCTAACCTCAGAGTATATATACACTTCTTCAGTGTCAGAGAGCATCACAACCTTCATTACCCAAGCTCATGTGACTCAAACTCATGTGACAGGCTTCCATGTGACTTAAGCAGGTCACATGGGCCTATTAATGGATGAGAAAGATCTTCCCATTAAGCAAAAATACATTACCAATATATCATCTTTCATTTTTGCCCACTTATAAACTTGTGTATTCTATATTTCTATGTCATCCTGATTCATTTTAGTGCAGGTCTTCAAAGAAATGGAAAGGCGTAATGACAGCGATAAAAGGCACGGTGGTGTAAGCTTGTTTGAGAACAAAGGAAAAACCCGATTTTAAAGATAGCTTCATGGATCCAAGATGACGGCTGAAAAGCAGGGACTAGCGTGAGCTCCCTGCCAGGTCCTTCCAAAAACCTATAAAAAATGGCTCTGAACCAATTCTAGAACTGCAGAACCCACAAAAGAGCAGAGGGAAGCAGGGCTTCAGCCCAGGTCAGCCTGGATAGTCTCTGGGTGAGGTCTATCCCACATGGAACTGGGAGCAGAGCGCAGCAGAGCCCAGTGGGCAGCGTGGACCAACCAGGGTGGAGGACGCCCTAGCGCCCTGAATTAGTGAGCTGCAGAAGTTACCAGACTACTCAACCCACAAACACCAAAGATGACAGAGAAGGTTAGTGGGAAAAGGTGCGGGAGTGGAAGGAGTTTGAGGTTCGGCTACCGCCCCAGGGGCAATGGAGATGGGGCAGCTACACATGTACACCTGCAGTTGCTTCCAGCCCCAGGCCCACCTGGTGGGAGGAATTAAGTGGCAGATCACAGCAGGAGTGAAGAGCCTGCTGAAGATCTAAGTCCAGTCCAGGTTGGGGGTTTTTGGGGAAGGAGGACTGCTGGTGTGGCAGAGCTGGCACATCCCCCCCAAATGTGGAACATAGAACTCTTTAGTCTACAAGCAGTCATACCCCACTGAAAAACTCAAGGATCAAGTTAGTTGGTTGGGAATATGGCCAGGCAGTGAAAACACACCCAGATTAAGTCTCAGACGCTGGAATCTTACTTTGGTGGCAAAGAAGACCAAACATACAGGCAGAAGAAGTCAACAAAGTCAAAGAGCCTACAACAAAAGCCTCCAAGAAAAACATGAACTGGTCTCAGGCCATGGAAGAGCTCAAAAAGAATTTGGAAAAGCAAGTTAGAAAAGTAGAGGAAAAATTGGGAAGAGAAATGAGAAGGATGTGAGAAAACCATGAAAAACAAGTCAATGACTTGCTAAAGGAGACCCAAAAAAATGCTGAAAAATACACTGAAAACAATACCTTAAAAAATAGACTAACTCAAATGGCAAAAGAGCTCCAAAAAGCCAATGAGGAGAAGAATGCCTTGAAAGGCAGAATTAGTCAAATGGAAAAGGAGGTCCAAAAGACCACTGAAGAAAATACTACCTTAAAAATTAGATTGGAGCAAGTGGAAGCTAGTGACTTGATGAGAAATCAAGATATTATAAAACAGAACCAAAGGAATGAAAAAATGGAAGACAATGTGAAATATCTCATTGGAAAAACCACTGACCTGGAAAATAGATCCAGGAGAGATAATTTAAAAATTATTGGACTACCTGAAAGCCATGATAAAAAAAAGCCTAGATATCATCTTTCAAGAAATCATCAAGGAGAATTGCCCTGATATTCTAGAGCCACAGGGCAAAATAGAAATTGAAAGAATCCACAGATTGCCACCTCAAATAGATCCCAAAAAGAAATCTCCCAGGAATATTGTTGCCAAATTCCAGAGCTCCCATATCAAGGAGCCAGAAGAAGAAGCCAGAAAGAAACAATTTGAATATTGTGGAAACACAATCAGAATAATCCAAGATCTAGCAGCTTCTACATTAAGAGACCAAAGGGCTTGGAATACGATATTCCAGAGGTCAATGGAGCTAGGATTAAAACCAAGAATCACCTACCCAGGAAAACTGAGTATCATGCTCCAAGGCAAAATATGGATTTTCAATAAAATAGAGGACTTTCAAGCTTTCTCAGTGGAAAGACCAGAGCTGAATAGAAAATTTGACTTTCAAACACAAGAATCAAGAGAAGCATGAAAAGGTAATCAAGAAAAAGAAATTGCAAGGGACTTACTAAAGTTTAACTGTTTTGTTTACATTCATACATGGAAAGATGATGTGTATGATTCATGAGACCTCAGTATTAGGGTAGCTAAAGGGAATATTCATATATATATGTTTATGTATGTATATGTATATGCGAGTATGTATGTGTGTATGTGTGTATATATATATGTGTATATATATATGTGTGTGTATATATGTATATATGTATATATATATATATATATATATAGAGAGAGAGAGAGAGAGAGAGAGAGAGAGAGAGAGAGAGAGAGAGCAGGCACAAGGTGAGTTGAAGATGAAGGGAAGATATCTAAAAAGAAATAAAATCAAATTAAGGGATGAGAGAGGAATATATTGAGAGAGGGAGATAGGGAGAGATAGAATGGGGTAAATTATCTCGCATAAAAGTGGCAAGAAAAAGCAGTTCTGTAGGAAGGGAAGAGAAATCAGGTGAGGGGGAATGAGTGAATCTTGCTCTCATTAGATTTGACCTGAGGAGGGAATACCATACATACTCAATTGGGTAACTTACCCCGTAGGAAAAAAGGAGGAAGAAGAAGATAAAAAAAAGGGGGGATGATAGAAGGGAGCGCAGATGGGGGTGGAGGTAATCAAAAACAAACACTTTTGAAAGGGGACAGGGTCAAGGGAGAAAATTCAATAAAAGCGGATAGGTTAGGAAGGAGCAAAATATAGTGAGTCTTTCACAACATGAGTATTGTGGAAGGGTTATACATAATGATACACATGTGGCCTATGTTCAATTGCTTGACTTCTTAGGGACGGTGGGTGGGAAGGGAAGAGGGGAGAGAATTTGGAACTCAAAGTTTTAAAAACAGATGTTAAAAAACAAAAAAAAAAAACAGTTTTTGCATGCAACTAGAAAATAAGATACACAGGCAATAGGGTGTAGAAATTTATCTTGCCCTACAAGAAAGAAAGGGAAAAGGGGATGGGAGGGGAGTGGGGTGACAGAAGGGAGGGCTGACTGGGGAATGGAGCAACCAGAATGTACGTCATCTTGGAGTGGGTGGGAGGGTAGAAATGGGGAGAAAATTTGTAATTCAAACTCTTGTGAAAATCAATGCTGAAAACTAAATATATTAAATTAAAAAAAATGTGGAAAAAAAGAAAGGAAAAACCCTGTCCCTGACACATAATAGCTATGTGTTCATAGGTAATCCACTTATCTTCAATTCTCTTGCCCACTCTCTGAGTCCAATAAGTTACAGCTTAGCAATGTTGGTGAAGCATTTCAATACAAAGCTAATTAAATCAGAGATCCAGATTACCTACCTTCCAAAAACAGGACAAAACAAAACAGCAAAGATATTAAATTGTTTGTATGTTCCTGGTGTACCAGGGTAGAAGATGATCAAATTTCTTTCTTTGGTTTAGATTAGTGTTTTCTGCTTCAATTATAACACCAAGTAATATACAGTTTTTGTTTTTTTGTTTTATTCCTCTTCCTTACCCATTTGAGAGACAAGAAAGTAATTATTAAATTCAGAAAAAAAGAAAGATATTTAATTTGTGTGTATATCGTATTGAGAAAATACAATATATGCAAAACCCCAAACTTACACTAGGTACACTGGGGGTGTTCTTTTGTTTAGCGAAAAGATTTCACTGTAGTTTTTAAACAGTAAGTTCTTCATGCATTTAAAATAGGTTTTAATTTATGAAAATTCACCTGCACAGTTCTTTTCTGGATGACAACTATTGTTTAAGTGAGCTATAACTTTCCATGCCTACTGACTTAAAATGGAACAGTAAATATCTGGCATCTGGTATAGAGCAAAGGAGAGTCTAGGGTCCTTTTGTAGGGAAGGGTGTTGGTGGATTGAATATTCTCTTCCTTATGTCTTTTTTCTCTACATCTATTTACAATTTATACAATTTCAAGTGACATGAAGAAATGAATGCTGACATTTAAGATTCATTAGAGTTTTTTTTTTTAGGAATAAGATTAATTAGGTACAAAGAAAAATAAGGAATGATCATCATATCTATTTTTGTTACCCACCTTAAATGCTACTGTCTTCTCCCTTTTTTGTTCATTATCATTTTTATTCATTATTTTTAAAGGAAAGTAAATTGAATGACAATGAGAAAACTGGGAATCTGAAATTTACTTTTTTTTTTTCCCTAGATTCTCATTATATGGTGAAGAGATAATCACTGATGTAGAACCAATCCATTCATCTAGTCTGTAGGTAGAAATATGTGCATTTTCACTGAAAGAAACTGAATGGGAAATACCTTCGTTGAAACAAAGGAAGGACTGACTCTTGTGACAAGTATGTTCATGGCCGGTGTGTAGTAACTTTTCACAAGAAGCAGCACAAATATTAGTAAATGAGTTCTGAGATTATGGAGAATCATGAAATGTTAGAAGGTGAACCAACAAAATATTAAGTATTAATTAGCACTGGGTTTGTTTTTTCTTTTGTTCGTTTGTTTGTTTTTTAGTTTTAGGCCCGGTAATACTCCTAAAACCTGAAATATGGTCATGCCCATTTCAAATCATTTGAGACTAATTCATAATTTCTCTAATCAGCTCATTACATTAAAACATTATTAAAGTATATCTATCAGATCTTTTTACATGCAAGTGCATAGTGAATTGTAAATATTATATGACCTATATTACTTTGCAAAACTTATTTTAAGGAGGTACTACTAATCCTGTTCTGTCTTCCTGAAGCGATCATGCACAACCTAAATCTGCTTTAACAATTGGTTGACAGGAGGAAAGTTTTCATCCTGTTTGTAACCTGGACACCTAATTTTAAAAACTTACCTTTACAGTTATGAATTTTTTACCATGTAAAAGTGACATCTCCAACCCCAGTTTCCTTACTGTACTATGGGGACTTTTTTTTTATACTTCATCTCTCACAGGGCTCTTGTGAGAAAAGTGCTTTGTAAAGCTTAGAATACTTAATGTTAGCTGTTATTTCTAGCAGCAAAAAAACCAAACTATTAAATATCTATTATGTGCAAAGTACAATGCTAATTACTGAGGGTTCAAGGAAAAAAAATTAAATACTGTGTCTGCCTTTATGGTACTTATAATTTATGGGAAAGATATATAGACAATTCTCATTTTATATAAATTTGAATTACACAAATTTCAATTTTGTGAACAGAATTCTGAAAGAAATTGGCATTCGAGAAAAACCTACATTAACTTTACAGTATGGTGCTCTCTTTGTTCTTGGTCCTCCACCAGCTCTGCAGCCTCTCCCCAACACACACACACACACACACACACACACACACACACACACACACACACACACGTCTACAAAAACAAAACAAACTCAGAAAATACAGCCAAGGTACAGACTGTCTGATGGGCTTGGCTGAGACATTTGCCCCTTTGCCCTTCCACCCCCATGTCAGTGTTCTGTCTGCTCAGGTGCCACAGTGCTGTCTCCAGCCCATCTTCTCCTGTCTGTATCTGGACCCCATATGTTTTTCCCCACCTCAACTCCTAACTACCATTTTCTTCTTCTTGGTTCTGGCAGCTGGCCCTGCTCCTCACGTACCTCTTCCTGCTCTCCCTTCTCTCTCCCCACACCCATATCTCTCTCCCTCTCTTCTCCATATCAGTAGGGAAAATCTTCATTATATAAAAATACATAGAGGTCTGCAGAAAATCCACTTAACTAAAGCAAGAACTATCTGTAAATTGATAAATATATATGTATGGATATGGGTGGCTAGGTGGCACAATTTATAAAGCATTGGCTCTGGAGTCAGGAAGTTAAAATCCGACCTTAGACATTTACTAGCTGTGTGACGCTGGGCAAGTCACTTAACCCCGTTTGCCTCAGTTTTCTCATCTGTAAAATGAGCTGGAGAAGGAAATGGCAAACCACTCCAGTATTTTTGCCAAGAAAACTGTAACACTATAATTATACACATATCAAGTCTTCTTATCATCATTAAAGACATTGTCAATATAAAACTAAGGGTCAAATGGAGAATTATCCAGTTTCTATTTTGCCAGTGTACATAAATAATCCAGGTAATGCAAATAGGTTTAGGCAATGAAGCAGAAGCATGTTATGTGGGGCACTGAAATCTTGGAAACTTGTTCTAGAAATAAGAGGAATTTCCTGCTGCAAAGTCCAAAACACATTGATTTTATGAGAAGCATTGTGACCTACAGAATAGAGAACAGGCCTTGGAAGCCAAAAGACCTGGATTCAAGTTTTACTTCTGGTGTACACAGGCTATATTACCCAGAAAAAATCATTTAACCTCTCACTACTCTAGGCCAGCATCTCCTAAACTGTGGGTTGTGACTACACATGGGGTTGTGATCCACAGTTTCAGAAGCCCTGAAGGGGTCACAAGTGGAAAAAGTTTAAGAACCCTTGCTGTAGGCAATTATCTAAAATAATAAATTATAAAGAGTTTGCTGACCTGTATTGGTAGGGGGAGTTTCCTCATGTGAGAGATCCCTGTGCCAAGAAAATGACAGGTTCAATCCCTATCTCATTCATTTACAGAGAAAGTTAGAAAGAACTAAATTGCATATCCAAAGAGTTTGAGATGAAGATTTAGCTTTCTCTATCTTGCTCCTCAAAGCACCTTTTCGTGGTCCCTATGATTCCACCTTGACCAAAATCAATCTTGACAAGAAACCTACCTTTTCATTACAATCCAAAATGGGTCTCCCCAGCAAGGGACTGTTGGGATTCACATTATTTTATACAAAACTCCCCCTTCTCTTTGGTGAAAGGATTGGAAAAGAGAGAAGTGACATTAAATCTGCTGCTAGAGATGGAGAATACAACAAAAGCACTTACTATGAATGCATCAATTAATTATGGCCTGCTGTTTGATACAGGCATCACCCAGAGTCACTGGCATACAACTCACTTCCATCAGGAAGACCAGACAGGAGTCTGATACACTTAGACAATGATGAAATTGCTAATGAGCAATGGATACATTTAGTTTGGTTTAATTTAAATTTAATTTAAAAAGCATCACAGGTTTTAGAGCCAGAGGTAATTTTGGAAACTGTGGCTCCTACTGAATGAGTCAACATAACGAAGCTGAATTCATTGCTCTTTCCTCTAAACGAATCCCTCCTCCAAAAATCTTTATTTCTGCTGTTAAGAACATTATTCTGAAATCAGTGGGGTTGAAACTTCAGAGTAATCTTTGATTCTTCTCTCTCCCTCACTCCCTTCCTCATCTAATACACTGGAAATGTGTATTTCCACAACATTTATCACATCAGAATCTCTTCTCAAACTTCCATATCCCTAGTTAAGACCATCTTCCTAGAGTGGATCTTATCCTTCCCCACAAGAGCTTATGCTTTCCCAACACCCAGGGCAGAAAACCACGTGATCCATGGTTGGTCCAATCACCATTGGTCTTGCGGTTTAAGTAAGTTTCCGGAGCACTCCAGCACACTAACTCCCTCGCACATGCGCAGTGGCCCTCGGATTTGACTGAGTATAACTAAAGTGATGACAACAGGGCAAAAACATACCTCCTTGGAAAACGCTCCCAGCCTCCTACCTTCGGGAAACTGTAAAGGGAAAACTGCACCCCATTCCTCTCCCAGGTACGAACTTCTAAGAACCTGCCTCAGATTCCTGGGTCCATATAAACACAACTCCTAGGTCCTCTCAACAACCAACCAATGCATCCATTGCCTCAGTTTCCACATCTATAAAATAAAAATGTTATGCTATTTGATCTCCGATGTGATTTTTGGCTTTAAAATCTGTG
Source organism: Trichosurus vulpecula (assembly GCF_011100635.1). Taxonomy (NCBI): domain Eukaryota; kingdom Metazoa; phylum Chordata; class Mammalia; order Diprotodontia; family Phalangeridae; genus Trichosurus; species Trichosurus vulpecula. Next base: position 296,964,819 of record NC_050574.1, on the reverse strand, counting down.
ATGATTTTTAAATTAAACTAAACTAAATGTATCCATTGCTTGGTTCCCTTCGCTTTTAGGACAATGAAGCTTCACTGATTGAGAAACAAGTCTGGCTCTCAGGTAATTTTTACCTTTAGAGCTCGCTCTCCCACCTGCCACAGGATCTCTTCTCCAAAACCTTCTCATAGTGGCCTCCCATAAATGTCCTCCTCAGTATCATTTAAAGGCAGTCTTCAGTTCTTGAAGGCTTTCCTGGAAGGTTCTACTAAACTGGAAAAATTTCCACTGTGGGTCCCAAAATGGGCTCTATACTGTCTGATAACCAGCATAAAGTAAGTTCAGGGAGATTCATTACCTGGCAAGTCAAAGGATGAGGAATTCTCTTAGTCCTAGACGTTTTCAAAGACTAGATACGAAGTTACAGAGAGGTTGAGGTCTCTGTCAGGACCATTGCTTTAGAAGCAATAACATTCCAGTTCTTTGAAGTAATGAAGGAATGCAGAGTTCAAACAAACCACGTCACCCCCTTTCTCAAAAAACAAATAAAAAACAAAAAAAAACTTCTATGACTCCCTATTGCCTCTAGGATAAAATATAAATTCTTTAGCCTGCCCTGTCTTCTATAACCTGCCCCCAACCAAACTGTCTAGGCTTATTTTACAATACATACCTTCATGCATTCTATGTTCCACTCAAACCTCACTCACTATTCAACCCACTGTGCCGCCATGAACCCTTGTGCTCTACTTCCTTAACTCCATCTTTCAGAATTCTGCTTTTTCTTCAAGGCCCAGTTCCATTCACAACTGACTGTGTGACTCCATCTAAAACCAATAGCCCAATGGGCAGGATTACTTAATGTTGAACTAGAGAGGCAAAATTAGTCTTTGTCAGTTTCCTGTGTTTGATACCTCTTAGATTTTTCTTTGAAATTAAAACTATATCCTGAATTTCAAAAGGAAATGATTTTTTGAACTGAGAACAATAGACCGAAAATGTTAGAAAGGAAAAAATTTACAGAAAAGGTATAGGAAGAGAACACCTAGATATAGGGATATTAGTCCCAATAGACAAGACGGGACTAAGTGCATCCCAATGTACTTTAAGAACAAAGTAAATTTGATTGCTGAAAATGCTTTTATTAATCTTAAAAGGATCTTATAAAATGACAGAAGTGACTCAAGAGTAGAGAAAGGAAAATGTGGTACTGATTTTCAAAACCAGGCAGAGTGTAAAATCGGCAAAACCCAGAGATATTTGACTTTGATTCTTATCAAAATTCCAGAAACCATTATTAAAAAGAACTACTAATCACCAAAAGCCAACAGGACTTCATTAAGAATAGATTCGACCTAATCAAATAATAGTATCATAAACCTAGAGCTGTGAGGGATGTCAGAAGCCATCCAATGCAACCAATTTATTTCAAAGATGAGGAAACTAGGGAGTTTAAGTTATTTGTTCAAGAGTACAGATGTATTAAGCATTTCAGGTGGTATCTTAACCCGGATACAATGACTTGAGAATCATTGTTCTTTCCACTGTTGAGACTATATGTGTATATGTGTTTTAGTCTAAGTTGCAAAATGTCTAAATCAGTGTATATTATGTATATATGAAAGCATGAAGCATGCATGTATATATACATGCACATACGTATGTATATATACATATATGTAGTATGTGTGTTTATAATACATACCTTAACAGCAGTAAAGAATTAGAAAAAAGTTTCATGTATTTTTAGTAATAAGGAGAAATATGGAATAGATAATATTAAGTAGATTGAAAAGTCATTGAATGACTGGACAAGAATTAGCAACTCTTGATTTTTCTTTATTATTTTTATTTTATTTTTTATTTTTTATTTTATTTATTTATTTTTCTCTATTTTATTATGATATTTTCTCTATTATTCATTCTCTATTACAGTATTCTAGAAATTTCTCTGTGCTGCTTAACATTTCTACTAAAGAAGTAGAAGAAAGAATAGATGGTATAATTATATACATTAGTTGCCAGTATAATTATATAATTAGTTGCCAGAGTTTAGATTCAAAAAGTTAGCATTAAGCATAGCAAGATGCAATAATACAATGAAACTATTTAGTTAATGATAGCTAGCATTTATATAGTGCATATGTTTAACAGAGCATTTAACCTAAATTCACTTAATCTTCAAAATAACCTTGTGAGATAGGTGCTATTATTCTTAGGCAACTAGTGGCAGAGTAGATACACTGCTGGGCCTGGAGTCAGGAAGACCTGAGTTCAGACATTTACTGGTTGTGTGACCTTGGGAAAGACACAATGTCTTTGCCTCAGTATGTATGGGTACAGATAGAGAGTGCATAGTCATAGGCATTTATTAAACACCTGTTACATGCCAGGCACTGTGCTAAGCACAGGGATACAAAGAAGAAAAAGAGACTCTCTGCATTCAAGGAGCTAATTAATCTAATGGGGAAAGATGACACATACACAAAAAGAAAGGTAGGGACCCAAATAGTACCAGCACATGGCATGTGTGTTGTGGGGGAGGTTGATTTCATAGAGTAAATATTCGTGGTTTATTGAAAGTGAGCAGAATAGCTGATGGGAAATGGAAGAGGTGGCTAAAAATTCTTAAGCCACTATGGAGGGAGAATTTGGGAGGAGATTTTTTGCTCTGATACACAGCCCTTCAATCAAAGGGGAGAAACAACTGAGGTTGCTGAAAAAGTATTGAATACCAAAACTGAAGCAATCTCTATGATGGTGAGATTTCTGGTGATGAGTGTATCCAGGGGGAAGTAGAATGTTCATGGAATTGAAAGGAAGTAGAGTATATGGTTGTATGATAATAGCAGCTGCCTCTCAGGGTTGTTGTGAGCTTCAAATGATAATAATAGTAACTAATATCTATATAGTGTTTACTATCTGTGGGGCACTGTGCTCAGTGCTTGACAAACATTATCTCATTTGATCATCACAATAACCCTGGAGGTGGATACTATTATTATCCCCACTTTAGAGATGAGGAAACTGAGGCAAATAGGAGTTAAGTGACTTGTGCAGGATCACAGATGTATTAAGTATCTGAAGCCAGATCTGAAGGTACTCTATTCAATGTGCCAATGCACAGTGCCTGGCACACAGTATGCATCATATAAATGCTTATTCCATTCCCCTACCCTATTATTATACTTCTCTTACAGGTGAGGAAACTGAGTTTGAGAACAGTTAAGTGACTTGTCCAGAGTAATGCATTTAGTGTCTGATATAGGATTTAAGCTTGAGCCTTCTTGACTCCCAAACTAGCTCTTTATCCACTGTGCCTCCTAGCTACCTAATTTTTACTCTATAGGGTAAAATTTAAGAGATTAATGCATATACCTAAATTCTAGTTCAAAAGATCAGTTTTACAAATGGAAGATAGCAGAGACATGATTAGAAAACAGTTCCTGTGAAAAGGTTTTAAAGTGTTCAATATGATCAGATGGCAGCCAGAAAAACTCATGACTAGAGTACATTACGATAGGCAGTGTCCAGAATCCATGAGGCAGCTGTCACTGTACAAAATGTACCAAATGAAGAAATCTGGAGTACTCTATTTGATTCTGAAGAGCACAATTTAGGAAGGATATCCTGGAGAAATTGAATTGATTCCAGAGGAGGACAACCAGAATGGTAAAAGGACTGCAGACTTTATCATATAAAGGATAAGTTAAAAAAAATAAAATAGCAAAACACCTGGGAATGATAGGGTGCTTGGGTGCCTGTGTTTGGATCCCAATTCCAAGATCACATTTCTCCCTAGCTTCAAAACACTATCCCTGGCAGTTTTACCCTAGCCCAAGGATACTACACCTAGCAATTTCTCATGGGTGGGCCCCAGCAAAATACTTCTCTCTTTCCCTGGTATAGTAACAAATCACATGTGTGGGAATTAGTAGTTTGAACTGGCTTTGTACTGGCTCATAAAGATATTCAGTACCCACTGGACTATCTATACCAACTCCCTACCTCATTACATGCATCCTGGATTCCTCATTATGTATATCCTAGACTTAAGATACGTGTATACTCCCTACATCTCTCTTGTCAAACAAGACATTGATTGGCGGCTGCCTGGGCAATCCTTAGTCGGCCCTGACCACTAGTTAACTTAGTGAAGTAGCAGACCTAAAAAACACACCTCTCTGTGTCACCCCTGCCCCTCCCCACTTTGAGTTTTTCCTGGTGAATTGTGGGTAAAATGCCTGTGCAGTAGATACAAAAAGTGAATGTTCCTTTAAGAAATGACCACTCCTTAACCACCCCCTAATCCCTCACTGAATCACCCAGTTAGCCTACTTGGCACATGTTTTACTATATTTTATCCCATATAACCTTTAACTGTACCCTCCTGAGGTTGCAGGTTCCTTAAGAACTTTTGCCCACTGAAAAGCATAAAAATAAACCTTTGCCAACTTGACTTAAAGAATGCTCAAATTTATGAATTCTTTCCAGAACATCCTGTCCTGCACCCCGTTCCTTGAGGGATATCTGAACCCCTCATAATTGCATCAGGAATATTAAAAATGGAAAAAAAGCATCCTTAGGGAGCATATAATAGCTCTTCAAGTATTTGAAAGGATGTCACTTATATAAAGGGGTATTAGACCTATTCTGCTTGTCTCTAGGAGATAATGTAGATTCAGGGGGTTAGGGTATACTGCTATATACAAAATTTGTGAGTTATGTAAAAGAAACTTCTCAACAACTAGGGTTGTACAAAAGAGCTAGTCAATTCCTCTTCACTGAAAGTCTTCAAATGAAGTTTGGATGACAAGTTATGTTTTTAAGGATTTTTTTTTGCATTTTACATATGTTTTTATAATAGAAGAATTCTGAGATTTTGACATTCTGGAGTAGAAAGAATGTTCTAGATTGGATAGTTCAGAGAAATGGAATCTACATATAGGCTTCCTCTGGTCTGCATTTTGGCTGTAAGATTCACAGGATCAATATGTCCCAGGGAGTGCTGTGATGAGAATGGGTAGAAGCGAGTGATAGAACATACAAGAAAAAGGAATGAATGTCACGTATGACACAAAATCTTCATGTACAAACATTCTAACAAATATTCTTTTCCCTCTATTTTTCCCTAATTTCCTTATTTTTTTCAGTAATGTTCATTGTTAAACCCAACAGTAACCTTACTGAAAATGTTGACATTTTAATTCAATGTAGCCAAGAAAAAGATGCTAGGTAGGTATATAAATTAGCACCAGAACTGGAGGCAGAAATTCTCACCTTATCTAAAGTTGCAAGTCCTTGCTGAACATCTTCCATATGCCTAGGGCTATATGAAAACCATGAATGAGAATGAACCCATTTCCTAAACTGATCCCAGTGTGGCTAGAATCAAGATCTAGGTCTTTTCAACACATGGAATGTGTTCTATTGCCCATGAATCAAAGAAGCACAGCACAGATAGGCAAGGAGGAAATACAACCAATTACTTCAGCAACATAAATAACCATTTCATCAGTCTTGCATAAATATAACTAAAAGAACACAGGGCTTGACTAATTGCGGAGCAGAATTTCACAAACAGAATTAGCTGCTATCTCTTTCTCCAGTGGCAGCAACTAATTCTATTTAGAATGCAAGAAGCAGGAAAACTTACATAGTCTTCCATAAATGGTAATGATTTCCTTTGATGAGCTCACCCTCTCTCAGTCTGCCCTGGCACAGTTACATATGGAGGATGTTGCTTGCTGTTTTTAATCAAAACACTTCCTTTGGAGTCATAAAACAATTATTAATGTTTTTAAATCCAACCATTGATCTATTTTTAAAATTCAATCAAACAAAATACTTACATTAATAATAAGACAGCATACTGGTTTCGATCCGAAAAATCCTTGGGGAAGGACAACTGTAAACGAAGTTCTTTTAAAGAAAGAGTAAGATATTAAAGACTGGGAGTGATGCACATGAAAAACTAAGATGAAGAGAAAGCTGCACATGGGTAGTGCAGGACTTTGGTTCATTTACCATAGTCCTCAATGTGGAGCATTTTAATTTCAGTCTTGGTGATCTTTTTCTTCATGATGGCTTCTTTTAACAGGGAATTACTTTCCAATATGTAAAATTCTGTGGAGCACAGAGAGAAAGGGAAAGGATAATAACCTTAAGTGCTATCTGATTAGCAAGAGGCCCAAACCCTATGCAATTGATGAAAAACACTGACCCCTTTAAGTGGTGAACAATAGCTTTTAATGGAGAAATGAGATTTTATCCAGCTACTTTGTGATTTGAAGAACAAGCACCCCCTGAAGCATATTCAAAGCCCTCAATTGATTTTCTTTTGTGAATTCAGCGTGCCATAGATCTACTGTTGTTAAACACAAATACTTAAGCAGCCCAGTATATATTTATAGATGACACTTCTTCTTAACAGGCTAAACACTTAAGGATGCATATTTCTAATCCTTTTTACCCCTGATTGTTTTAAATATGTGGATTTTTTAGGATCAAATGTTTCAAGTTAATCGAGAACAGATCATCTTCACATTCTTCTGAGTGGATAACCAAACCAATTAATCACTAGTTTCATTAAACAAGAAAAAAAAATGTACACTTTAATCATGCATTTATTATTAGTTGGAAATATGTCAAGACCATTGCAAGTGAAAAAGCACCTGTGGGATATACTTAAAACCAATTGTTATTTTAAAAGCAGAAGGAGGACAAATATCTACAGAATAAAAATCTTCTATATTTTGATGTTTTTACTATATCTGAAAACCGTGGAGAAAATGTTTATAATACAAATAAATAAATAATTAAGAAACTTCTTCAAAACATATCTGTTTATCTATGCCTGAAGGATGGCCCTTATTTCTTTTTTCAGCTTCGACATATCCCCTGGCATTCAGTTCTAGGGGGATCAGGAGTTCTCTCATTTGCAGAAAATGGTAACTTGAAGTAAGTTGGGGTGGCTCTCTGAGTTACTTCTCTGTCCACATGGGTGGGACTCAGTATGGCTATATGACCAGGGCTTGGAGTTGTGGTCTTTTTTTTTTTTTAGGTCTAAATGCATTTATTTTGCTCATACAGAAGCTTTTCAGTTTATGTAACCAAGATCATTCATTTTGTCTCTTGTGATTGTCTCTTTCCCTTATTTTAGGTGAGAATTCTCCTAGCCATGGAGGATCATTTTGGAATTTATTGGGGTTGTGTTCTTTTTTAAAATACCCTTTTCTGTTCCAGTTGCAGGGAGCAGAGTCACTGACCATAAACCTGGAACCACTCGGATCTTGGAACCCAGAAATCCAAGACCTTGCAGCCAACCTTGCAGATGCAGCTGAGATCCATAAGCCATAATGGTCTAGGAAGCTCAAGGTGTGGAGGGACTCCAGCTAGTAATTTGAACTTGGTATGACTAATGCTATGCAGAAACTGAGCTAAAATGAATTTATTCCCTTTTTCCTATCCTCTCCACAGCAACTGAGGTGGTAGGTGTTCTTGGCGCAGTACGGGGACTACAAGGTATTAGGGGAAATTTTTTTTAATCTTACTATAACTCTGAGGTCGTTATTACTTTGAAAAAACTAATTTGATATCAAGTAGTTAAATGCAATGAGAAGGATAATTTGTTGTTGTTTTTGCTCCTAAAAGGGGGATGGGGTGGAGCTCAATCGATGGGCAAGAGAAGTAAGATCCTTTGCACTCTCTCCTGGTACTGGGCAAGGTGTAGTATAACAGATCTGGCCCTTGGGGTGTGGAGAGGCCAGAACACACTCATGTTATATACCACGTATGAGTCTACAAAAACAAGCATGTTTCAGTTAAGTCATTTTTACCTAGTTCAGTGATTTATATTTGCCTATTTCCACTCAGTTATTATGATGGTCCCAAACAATCTGACTCTTCCTATGACAAAGAAGACTCAACTAAGGCTTTTCTTACTCCTCCCCAAAAGTAGATACTCTAGAAGTCCAATTTATAACAAGAATAAAGAAAACCCTCTTCATGTCATTAACCATGACCATGATTTCTAAATTCCTTTGCTTGAATACTTACTTGAAGGGTTGTTGGTGTTGTGTACACTAACCACTGGAACACCTGGCCCTATTTAAAACATATGCAAAAAAAATATTAAGGAACTATTAGTAAGGATTCTAAAATAAGCAGCAAGTTTCATAGTATCTCAGATTTAGAGTTTTAGAGGTCAAGTACTAGAATCTACTAATTTTGCAGATAAGGAAACTGTTAGAGGTAAAGTACTTTACTCAGTCATTAAGTTAAGGGGAGATTTGAACTCAGTGTCCTCTGACTCCAAATCCAGTAGCTTTCCACTTCTGCCTCACTTAACTGATAACTTTCATCCTGAAGTGAATTACAATCAAATTTTTTATTTACTTGAAGCAATATCAAGAGTACTCAATCAACCAGAACATTTCCTCTGTATGTTTCTTCGAGGACACAAAATGACAAGAATATAGGAAAGAAAGTGAGGGGGAAGCATAATATTTGATAGCATTGGTATAAAATTAACTTAGTTTTCTATGTCTTGTATATCTCAATTTCTAGTGCTACACAATTAATATTTTTCAGGCTGTTGACTCCAAGAACCAAGGAAATTATTAATCATTGCGGGGAAACATCTCATCTGTTAACTAGTCTATATTAACATGGGAAGAAAGTCAGAGCCTCATTTTAGAATCATTCTTAGCAACAACATTCAAAGCAAAATAAATATTAAAGGTTAATAACATTGTTAACCAAAAAATTCAGTTGAATGAATTATTTTCCCAAGCACTCTGGGTAGTCAAACTATAGAAAATTATATTCAATCTCTATTGCACCTAGCAAGTTGATTAAATAGACCAAAGAAAAATATTTCTCCCTTTGATATCAACGACAAATGTATGCCCCTCTTCAAGCAATTTAAAGTCCAAGTTAAAAGATAACTTATATAACATACTTACATGCGTTAGCTACCTTTTATGCTAGAGTATTAGGACAAAGACTGTTCTGTTATAATGTCATTGGCAACATTATAATGGTTGGTGTCATTAAGTCTCAATGAAAAAATAATTAGGCGGCTTCCTTGGCACAGCCATTCTTCATTACAAAGTTAATTAGATATACCTAGCTTCTGTTTGAAGTAGGCAGGGTATTATATAATAATCCTCTCTTTCCTAACTATTCTAGCCACTACAAGAATGGATTACAATGCAACAGTTTGAGTGGGTGTTTGGTTGTTCCAGTTTGAGTGGGGTCATAGGGCCTCAGTTCAAACCTGATCCCTGAAGTGATAGAGAAAGGGCAAAGGGAAAAGATAGGGCCTGATCTTTAGGGTAGAAGCTTAAGGTAAGGCTTGGATCCCAGCAAGGAGGAATGTGAGTGGAATCATGGGAACTGACTTGAATAGCAGTATTAGGCTAAGCTTCAGTACTCAGGTCTTCATGATTCTTTATGTCAACCTTCTCCCTGCTCTGCCTGGCTAATTGGCTCTGTTTTTATCTTGGTCACTCTCCACGCAATGTTGTACAAGGGAGAAGAATTCTCTTTCTTCTGTTTATAGGAAGCAGAGTGTCTTCTGAACTTTCCTGAAGGCAGAAAGCTATTCTTCTGGCAAAGTAGTAACCAGTAGTTTTCTTTCTTGCTATCATCATCATCATCATCATCATCATCTTCTTCTTCTTCTTCTTCTTCTTCTTCTTCTTCTTCTTCTTCTTCTTCTTCTTCTTCTTCTTCTTCTTCCTTCTTCTTCGCTAAGAGTTGGAAAGATTGGGTCTTTCATTGAAGTAGGCCCAGCAGGCAAAGGATAGTTATCAATTGTTTCTCTGTTGTCGTTTACTTTTTGTCATAGTCACAAATATACACATGCACATGTAGACATGTGCATATATTCACATATATATTTATGCATGCAAATCTGTATACACTACCAGGTTGCACTGGTGAGCAAGGCAGACAGAACTGTCAATGACCTCATAGCCCACAGAGACTACCTTTCTGTGAATGTATTGGGGGAAACTCATTCCATCTCTTTTCATGTGGTTTGACCTTCCTTAGCAGTTTACTCCCATCTGAGGTATGTCTTACCTTTCCTAGCTACTCAATCATGCTTACTTCACAGTGCCATAGTTTTTTTTTTTTACAATTTTTCCCCCCAAGACCAGTGAAAAGTGGGGAAATGGTTTCCTGCTTCCCACTCACTTACCTCTTCATTTTTTCTGGTTCAAATACTAGGACTAATATCCCAGGGACTGTTCTTTCTTTCTCCCTCAAAACATGAAATTTTATCTCTATTAAATATTTGGCTCCGATAAGCAGAGCCAGGAAAACAATATACACCACAACTAAAGCAATGCAAATTGAAATATAATGCCAAAGTAATCAAACTTGAATGTCATGAAAGGATAAATAATGATTGGCCCCAAAGAAGAGATATAAGAAAATACTTCCCCCATCTTCTTTTTAGAGGTATGTGTGTGTGGGGGGAGGGGTCCAGATATATAGATCACTGTATAAATACCAGTATACTGATTAGAAATGCTGATTTTTTCTATTCTTTTTTTTTATTCTGTTTAAAAAAATTTCTAGAAGGTGAAGAGAGAGACCTGCAGGGGAAAAATCTAAAAGGCAAATATGTAAATGAAGACATCAATAAAAATCTGTTCAAGATTTGTCACTCTTAATATCAAAGCAGCTTTCATGGGAAACAGATCAAAGAGGTCTTGCTCTACTTTATGTCAACTTATGGGAAGGAGAGGAAATTGTGTCATCATCTCTTTATAGGATATACTCTCTGCTTCCCCTTTTAGCTCTTTATACAGGGACTATGAAACAATATTTGGTGAATAGCCATAGCTAAATAGCATGGGGGGACAAAAGAAACTTTTAGTAATATAGCTTCCAAAATGCTGAATCTTATCTTCCATGGATAGGAATAGGTGGGGGATGACCCACCTACCTTCTTTTTTAAAATAGCTAATATTAGCACTTTTCAAACTTTCACATATTGTTATCTGATTTGATCCTCAAGCAGATGATTAAACGGGATCAAAGAGGTTGCCACTTTCCTAGGATTATAAAACTACTAAGTAAATTAAGCAGGATTTAACCTCAGCTCTTTGTGACTCCAAAGCCAGAACTCTGTGGACTAGACTACCTAATTAACTTTTCTCCAAGTGCTGATCAGGTGAACACAGTTCTCACTAGGAAAGGGAAGAACACTATAATGGACTGAACAACAATTCCCCTCTACAGATATTTGTGACTGTCCAACTGACTCGCAGTCTCTTGTTCAGACCTGATTTGCATTGCCTTATTATCACGCTACTTCACTGTCTGATTAAATTGGTCTGTATTTTCTGTTATAAGATGGATTGGTCTCTACCCTGTCACCTCTTCTTTGCTAGCTCAGCAAGGGAAGTTAAACTTGGGCTGTGTCTTTCCTCTCCCAATCTGTGGGAAATGGCTATTCTACCTGTATCCAGATAGTCAGTCTCATTCCAAAATTCATTCTGGAGTTGAAGATCAGGTAGAGAAAACTATTCTATGATGAAGGTTTTGTCATACTATTCAAAATTAGTTGGAAAACTCAGAAACCTTTTCTAGATATAATGACTCAGATCTCAATCCTCAGAGGATCTGAATTTATATTATGAATTATGTTTTAAGTTATATTTTAATTATATAGAAATCATTACTGAACTCAAAATTTCCCATGATAATAATGTGTTTGATAACTTTTAAACTTGTAATACTTTTTTTGTATGGTCATTATTTAATTAAACATTTTTTCTGTAATCCAAGAGTTCCTGGTCACTTCTCTACCTCCCCTCAATGGTATCTTTATTTCTTAGGGACCTACTTCCAGGTACACTAGTGGCCAGTGCCTAAGTCACCAGAAGAGTTCTATCTTCCAAAAGATTTTGTGTATAAGCAAACTTCACAACTATATTGCCATGTCTAGCTATCATAATCGCATCAGGATATATATATTTTCAAAATAACAGCAAAAGTTATAGGAGCTTCCAGAAGATTCCATGTACCAGCACTTGCATATAATTAGCAATCCATCACATTGGGGTTTTAGCACCAAAAAAATACATGAAACTCATACCATCTCTGGGAAATGAAACCATAGCTTGAATAGGACAGGAGTGTTGCACAGAGCTTCCAGCACTACTTAACTGTCCACAATAGCAGCAACATCTGTACAGAATAACAGCAATGTAGAACTACCCAAAATAGTAATAAAATATTATTACCCATTAAAAAGGATCTTGTATGAATTCAATGACTCAAAATTGAATTAAGTTAGGAAGTAGGATTCAATTTCTCTTGTTTACTAGTCTAATGAAATATTTCACTGGTCTTGCTACCTTCTAAAAAAGAATATGCAAATGATTCTATTAATATAACACCTGCAATGCTAATATAAACAAATTTATGTTATCTTCTAAATCTACACATATTTAAAACCCCTATTTTACTGGCAACATGTCCTCTTTCTATCTTTAAATAAAATCCTAAAATGTAATCTGGGTCCCAGATCATCTGTGTGTTAAGAAGTATTACTTAGGCTTTCAGATGTGTAATTAAGAATTTATGAGTACATATGTATCTATCTATATCAATATCTATATCAATAGATATTAACCAAATAAAATAAATGAAACAACTTTAATCAGAAACCATTTTCTCTTACCTTTACAATGTAATAAAAAATGTTGATTCGTAGGACTAAACTTCGCACTGAAATATGTGCACTGATCTTTCATAAAACTGCATGAAAGACATTGACGATTCAATAATCCATCAGTGGATGCACTGGGGGTGATGGGGGTGGGGATGGAAAGGTTAGAAATGTTAATATTCTGTGCAAGGAAGCATGTGGCAATCTTCATCAACATTAATGGATATTTTAATATGGCGTAGAGTTTTTAAAATGTCAAGATCAGTTTCCATTATCAATGGCAGTATAACGTTTGCCCTCTCTCTGTATGCACAGTTAACCAAAAGCTTTATGTATATTAAAAGGCAACTAAAAGGTATGAGACTGATTTCACAAGCTATAAGCAAAAACCAGTTTCATTGCTTAATATCCATATTTTACATTCTGACATTGGGAATAATATTTTCAAGGTAGGTACTTAATTTTGTCCCTAAAAATATGTTTATTGAGATCTGATATCAAAGTTTTATTTATACCTAGAGCAATTCAGTTAGAGGTCTAGGATGGCAGCACAAAGGTCAATATGGGGTTGGAAAGGAGAAGAGAGGCATGGTCATATATTGTACAATCCCGTGGCCAGGAGAAAGCAGCATGCCTCTAGAGCATGTGTTCTTAACCTAGATTAAAGAATTCCTTCATTTTCTAGGATCCATAAACTTGGAAGGAGAAAATATACATCTTAATTTTGAATAACCTCTAACAAAAGTCTAACATTTCTTTCAAGTATGAATGTAGATAATAAACCATTGTAATATTATTAGCAAGTGTCTTTGCCACTAATAAAAGTTACAGATATTTTCATATCAACTAACAGTTGGCAAGTTCTCAAAATATCATTTACACTCATCACTACTTTGAAATTACTGTATTTGAAATCAGCCACTAGATACATCACAATATAACAAACTTGTTTGAATATTAAAAATAGAATTTCAATATAATTGGTTTCTTTTTTCAATCCTATGTATTTAATGGATTTAAAAACATTATTCTGAGAAGGGACTCATAGGTATAAGCAGGCTGCCAAAGGGATCTACGAATCAAAAAATCTGGGATTCTTCCTCCAGGATATCTCATATTAAAACTACACCCTGTGGCACCGTATAACTGAAGAAAGACTTGGGGAGGAATCCTTGAGGATGACATGTAGGAGTGATACACCTCTCCCCTCCCCATGCTAAAACCAGAGACAAAGCTCTATTTCCATCATGCTAATTCCAGATGATTCCCCTTGTAGTTGCAGAGTCCTTGATGTTTTGGCAAAACACTTTCACTTCTCTTTTCCTATCCCATCCCCACAGCATTCTTGTGTACATATTAATCCCCCAACTGATAGCTGGAAAAGCTGAGGTTCAGAGAGTTTAAGTGACAATGCTTAAGGTCTTCTTTTATATGTATAGTTGCCTATGACTTAAATAACAGTAAAGGATCAATCCTTTGTTACTGATATAAGGAGTGGTGTGAAAAATATAGAGCAGTGAAGGATCTAAAATTACTGTTTTTCAGCTTAAAATTACTCACCGAAGGAGAGTGTACTAGCTATTTCCTTCAAAAAAATTATACTTTGTTAATATGTTTGCATGTCTGATAAATATGTGATGTTTTCTAGATATTGAAGACAATAATAATAATAGGGATAGTGATGAGGACAATGAAGGGTGTTGATTACGATGATGCTGATGATGACATCCGTAAAAACAAAAGTTCATTTTAAAGGGTGCAAAATGTTTTCCTCACTACAATCTTGTAAGATAATTAAAGGACTTTCATACTTTTCATACTAACTCACAGGGCTATTATGAGGCTCAAGTGAGATATATGTAAAGTACTTCAAATATTTTGTAATGCTATCTGAATGTCAGTTGTTATCTTCATCATTGTTCTGATCATATCTATTTTACTGATAAGAAAACTGAGGCTCTAAGACATAAAGTGGACAGCCTATAATCACATAGCTAGCAAATACCTGATACAAAATTTGAACAGAGATTTCCTGATTCCAAGTCCACCATGATGTGATTAATACATTTGTGAAGGTAAGGGCAAATCCTAAATAACATTTCACCCATGAATAATTGCAGGCTGATTTGTTTGTCTGTTTTGTCCTTTGTATATCCTGATTCTGCTTCCACTGCTACATACCTCACACACTCTTCAGAATTGCAGTTATTATAATTACTCATGTAAAATAAGATTACATTTGAAAACAGAAAATTTAGGAGGCAAAGGTTGCATAATCTGGCAGTCTATATCCTCCAAGAATGTCTAATGTGATAGCAAATGATGATTTTTATGGCCAGAGCAAGACATTGATTGAGTTTTGTGGGTCAAACACTAATATTATCTTATAGTCAAGCCAGATGGAACTTGATGAGCTATTTCAAGGAAAATTTATTAATGCTACATTCTTTTTTGAATCACACAACATGCTATATTTGAGGAGGACATATAAACCCATGCTGTGCTACCCCAATTGCAATGAAAGGTGTCACACACACACACACACACACACACACACACACTTGTCTAAGGAATGATTAGGATTCAAATCACTTTTAGATGAATAAAGAAAAGCTTAGCTGAGACGAACCATTCTATTTGGCTGACTGTGGCCAAAAGTAATCTTCTAAAACCCTTATTTTCCTCTTACTAATGGTTTTGTAGAATTAAAGAAATTAAATGATCATGTAGTTCAATATCTCTAAGATATTGCTCATAGACATTGATTTTTTATGATATATGCTTGAGAAAAATCAAGTCAGATCTCTAAATAGAAAAAAAAAATGAGCTATGATTTTAATTATTACTCCTGAAAAGAAATCAGACACAATATCTCTAGATGACGCCTATTCTAGAAATGATTAGAACTGAGTGAACATCTTTCATTCTGGGAGGAACAAGAAGAAAAGTAAGAAAGAAAAATCACATCTTGGCTTGATGATAAAAAAGAAGCATTTTGCTTCAAGGGGAAGTAAATTTTTACAGAAATAAAGGGAAAAGCTTTTTTTCCCTTAAAAATGTTATTTTGCTCTCAAATTAGAACCAAGTATTTCTCCCAGAATCAATGGTGACAAAGCTTTAAAAAAAGTGATGAATTTCCACTGGAAATGTGTCATGGCAGTTTTGACATTTTAAAAATGTATCTGTGAAAATGTAAATTGGAAAGAATATATATATATATCCATATGTATATACACATGTGTGTATGTACACACACACACACACACACACACACACACAAAAGGATTGGTGAAGAATTATGCAGACAAAAAAATAGATGATTCTTATTTCTAATTCCAGGGGAAGTTTCCTGAATGAAGAGGGGAATTTCCATGTATATAATGTCATTATCTGAACTTTTAATTGATTCAGCTCTGCATTTATGATGTGCTCTACTCCTACACCACTGATAATGTGTTCTATAAATAGAGGAAAAGATGCATGGTCATTCAGAACACACAATATGATCACATTGTGAAAAGTACCTATGAGACCATGAGGTTATTGGTAATCAAAGTCCAAGAATTCTATGATAGCATACTAAATTATAGACATGGTTGACATTTTTAAAAGGGAGGTCATCGTCTAAAAAAATATAGCTCATATACAAACTTCTGTAAAACAAAAACATCATCAAAAGGGACAAAGCATGAGAATATGGCACAGTGGAAAGGATACTGAATTTGGAACAACGTATTCAAACCTTGGATCTGCCACTCACTACTTATATGTCCTCAGTTTTATATGAAATATGGAAGGAGTTGAAGTCGACTTCTAAGATCCATATGTTTTGGCAAAACATAGCTCACTTACTTCTATACCTTTGTATCTAGTGGGTAGCTGGAGGAGAGAGGAATTGCTGCTCTTGATTTGCTAGTAGGTGTGAATTGAGTGCTTTAGACAGAAATGGGGAATGGGATGTCAAATAACAGGCAGCTAGGTTGTGCAGTGAATAGAGTGCTGGGCCCAGAGTCAGGAAGACTCATCTTCCTGAGTTCAAATCTGGCCTCAGATACTTACTAGCTGTGTGACCCTGGGCAAGTCACTTAACCCTTTTTGCCTCATTTTCCTCATCTGTAAAATGAGCTGGAGAAGGAAATGGCAAATTACTCTAGTATCTTTGCCAAGAAAACCCCAAATTGGGTCATAAAGAGTCAGATATGACTCATAAATGACTAAACAACAACAACACACAAAATGTGAGAGGAGATAGCTGAAAAATGTATACTAATATAAGCAACTAGAAGCCTGGCAGAAGGGATGAATGGAAGAAAGAGAAGAAAGAATAGGAGAGAGAAAACAGAGAATGAATGGTCAAGGAGGAGAGATGTCTCCAAGTAGACATGGCGTAGGGGAAAGAGAAAAAAAGATAAAAAGCATTGGGGATTGAAAGAGCCCAAGAAGGAGAACAAAGTGACCAGACTGCAAAGCCTTGGTGACTCTGAGGTTGTGCCAGGGAAT
This sequence comes from Trichosurus vulpecula, assembly GCF_011100635.1. Classification (NCBI taxonomy): domain Eukaryota; kingdom Metazoa; phylum Chordata; class Mammalia; order Diprotodontia; family Phalangeridae; genus Trichosurus; species Trichosurus vulpecula. The sequence goes on along the minus strand of NC_050574.1, from coordinate 296,947,649 downwards.
TCCAAACTAAAGATAAATGAATGAATAAAGCATTTATTAAACATTTACTTTGTGAAAAAAATGCTGTAAAAAATAAGTGAAACAATTTTTGCTTTCAAGAATGATGTCAAGAATTAACCATATCATCCTGATTTCACAAGGTAAGTAGGGATTATCCATGCATTCTTTTTTTTTTTAATGGTGATTATTTTACAAAGCTATGGGAGTCTTTCATTATGTACTGCTTACCTATGCAGTTGCCTTCCTCTTGGAGAAGTCTCTGTGCTCAAAAAATAACTGTCCAAAAATGTGAAGAAATACCAAGTTAGAGAAGTATCTAGTTTTATCAACATTATCACTGAATTTTCACTTAATTTCCAAAATATGCAAATAGCATTTTGCTATTTTCAATGAAACAAAGAAATTTAAGTATAATAATTCTACTATTAATACTACTAATATATTATCTATAATAATAAAAATAATATACTTTAAAAAATAAAAAGCAGTTTTGGATGCCTTTCCAAAATCTTTCATTTTTATTTCAGGAGAGTAACATGGAAAAATAAAAAGAACCACTTTAGGACTGTAGCCATACAGTATTTACTGAGGTGTAGTAAGTAAAATGCTGATTACAAGTAAACACACTCCATTTGACAAACCTGATTTCGAACTTGGTTAAAGAATAAAAACAATGCTCACATCTTTTGAGTACTTTCATCATATGCCAAGATTTTTATGACTTCCCAGTTTCCTGATGTCAGATGCCGCACACTGATTTGCTCACTTTTAGGCTGCAAAGAAATGGAAAATATTGATTTTCATTTTATTTAAACAGCTTCGATTTGGATGTGAAGTATATTTCAAATTTAGAACAGCTTATATTTGGAACATGGTGCTGTTCTAAAGAACTGCCTGCATATGTCACTTTTAGTTCTTTAATCACAGATTCATAGAATGTTAGAGCTAGAAGGAGCATAGAGATCATTGTGTTCAATGCCTTCACTTTTCGCATGAGAAAACTGAGGCTCAGAGAAGTCAATGCTTGCTTGCCATTTAACTTTTTGTTTAAAAAAATCTTAACTTAAAGACAATAAATATGGAGTAAAAGAAAGAGAATTGGATGTGAAATTACAAATCTCTATTAGGTACAGCTTGCTTTTCTTTTTCATAAAGAATTATTTCAAGGTATCATTTAGTTAAGCAAATTTAAGTCCAAAACTACTTTCATATAAACACATACATATGCACACAAACATGCTGAAAAATCCTATTTTCATCTTCCATTTAGACATCTAATCACCTATAGGCTACAGGCAAAGCAGTCAGTTATAGTCTATTTAAACACAAGCATGTTTGACAGGAAATGGGATATAGGCTCCTCTGCTCTAGGTGGATTGTGACTAGTCAATTTAACTAAAATCAGTGACTGGAATGTTTGTGGAACCAGTCAGCAATTAGAACATAGATACCTAGACTATATATCCTTGCTCCTTAATTCACTCATGTATGCATATGTGTGTATGTATACATGTATGGAGATATATATATATATATATATGTATGTATATATATGTATAGTTTTAGATTAGTCATACCTTGAAATTCCTCTTAATCTTGAATTAAGTGAGAATGATTCTATACTTACCACATTCTATCTCACTTACTTGAAAGAAATCTTTCTTTTACAGGAATATCATGTTTGTGTTAAAGTGCTATTTTGAATTTGCCTACATAGATGCTTATCTCAAGAAATATAACAATTAGAAAAATAAATTAAAATAACTTTAGTGTCTAGATCCAAAATACTTTAAACTGGGGATATCTGCAGCACAAATACCTAGTGAGTACTGAGAAAGGTTATAAGAGAATCAGCTGGAACTCTGACAGAGTTTGGGACACAATCCTGGAAAGTACTAACAATGGCTGATGAGAAGAATCCTGAACTTTTGAGATAAGCATTTGAAAAACCTAACTAAGAAGCAAATAGAAGAGTACTAAAGGCAGATAAGCAGGCAGACATCGTCACTGGGAGGTAATGAAGTACAAATGAAGGGTTCCAAGAAGACTTTGGCAGGGGTGTGGAACACAGAAGCAAGTCATCAATTTCTTAAATATCTATTTGCCAGGCACTATACTAAGTATCTGGATTACAAGAGGTAAAAGACTGTACCTGCCCTCAAGGAGCTTACAGTGAAATGGGGAAAACAAGCAACCAAGTATGTACAAACAAGCTCTATACAGAAAAATCAGTAAGTGATTAAAAGAAGGGAGTGAATGAAATTAAGAGGGGTTGGGAAAGGCTTCCAATAGAAGATTGGACTTCAGTTGGGACTTAAAGGAATCCAGAGAAAGCAATAGGTGGAGATAAGGAGGGACAGGATTCCAGGCATGTAGAATGGATGGAGATAATGCCTTGAGATGAGAACTGAAAGATGTAGTACTTTCTATGTGAAATAGCAAGGTTGATGTTGCTGAATCAAAGAGTATCTGGGTAAAGTAGGTTTAAGAAGACTGGAAAGGTATTGGGGGTTGGGTTATGAAGGGTTCTGCATGCCAAACAGAGAATTTTATATTTTATTCTGGAGACAATAGGGAGCCACTGACTTTTATTGAGTGTGGTGGTGGTGGTGGGGTGATATGGTGAGACCCCTGCTTTAGGAAAATTACTTTGGTGCTTGAATGGGGAAGGGGCTGGGTGGGGGGAGGCAGAGTGTGCATTGGAGTGGGAAGAGACTTGAAGCAGGCAGCCTCAACAGCAGGCTATTACAATAAGCCATGTGTGAGATGATGAGAGCCTGCACCAGAATGATTGCAGTGTTAGAGGAGAGAAAGGGGCATATTGGAGAGATGAATCAAATTATAAAATTCAGAGGCCTTGGCCACATGAATTTTTTTTTTTCCTGGAGGGGTGTGGTTAAAGAAGAAGATACAGATAATGTGGCTACAGAAGTAGGGCAAGATCCAGGTCACTATACCGTGTAGAACTGGCAATAAAAATGATCCAGCCATAATGGTTGCCATTCACTACTGAAAGTCTGCAAGGTCCAGATCCCAGAGAGAGTAGACTAATGTGTAGCATACAAAGGAAAGGACTTAGATAACAAGTGGACTAGACAGAGCCCCAAATACTAGGACTAGAATACAATATGGGGATCTTGGTAACAAGGGAAAAGGCAAATACCTAATGACTTGAAAGCTCACAAGTTCAAATTAGTAGGCAGGAAAGGCTGAGCCACACAAGTTCCATATCCACAAGTCATTTTTTTTTCACTGTCTTGATCCCTGAACTTCAGAATTAAGCTCATAGTGAACTTAAGTAGTATTAAGTCTAGGCAAAGGACATGATAAGGCAGAATTCCAGGCTGATTATTACAGTGTTTTCTCATGGAAAATGAAGGGAAAATGAAACAATTATCAGTTCAATTAAACAAACACTTATTACATGCTTACTGTATTTAAAGCACTGTAGTAGGAGATTGATAAGATACTAAGTTTAGACAGAAAAAAGTCCTTCTCTTGATGGAATTTTATAGACTACTGTAGAAATCCACACACATCTGCATGGGTACTTCTAGCAGCAAAACTTCAAATAAAGGTGAAAAATTCAAGGGAGAAAAAGAAAATAAATAATAGTCCCCAAACAAAATCCTCAGATGCAGAATAAGTCAATCTCAACAGGTGTGTCTATTTGAAAACACAGCAACTTCTGAATAATCCGGGCAAATTAAAATTTTCTCTTTCACTTTGTATAATGACAAATAACACACTGAAACAAATTTTGTCTGATATCTATTCCCCATATCGACATTCCCCTTACTATTCAACTCAATTTAGTTCAACAAAAATTTCTCAAATGCCTACTATGTTCCAAGCATTGGGCCAGATATTAGGGATACACAGATGAAAGGAAAATAGCCCCTTCCCACAAAGAACTTAAAGTTTTCCCTGTATCTGTCATATACCTTAGAGCTGTTGCCATCTTCTTGCTGAGAAGAGAATCAAGTCTAGGCATACACAAGCACATTAGGTGTGCCGAATGAGCATACAGTTTTAAAGCTGTATTTATGGTATCAAGTGCTTCTAAGTGAATGAACAAATACATAACAACTCTTCAGGTTTGGTTTGATTATAGAAGAATCCAAGGAGACTATAAATGATTGATATGAACTCTAGGCCTTAGGAAACACAATTGGTTTAATTTGGATCCATGGTATCCATATTCATGAAAGAAGTATGCCCTGTTTAGAGAGAGGAGGGAAACAAAATCACAATCTTTTGGTTTAGAGTGACATTCTTCCTCAAGCTCTTAGCTTTAACTTCAAGTCTTAGTTTTTTTCCTTGAAGTCTAGCACTTCATGGGTCAACAAGGAAGAGAGCATTTTTAAGGGAAAATGAAGCATACTTGTAGTCACTCAGTCTTTATGCTTCTATGAATCAGTATACTCCTGCCATTTCTGTTTTCTATATCACTTCATAGAATCATGGAATCATAGATCAGGAGAAGGAAGTGATTTCCAAGGTCATCTAGTCCAACTTCTTTATTTTACATTTGAGGAAAGTTGGGTCTGGGCAGTTTAAGTGACTTGCCCAAGGTCAGACAGACATCAGAGGTACAATTTGAACACAGGATTTCTGCCTCCAACACTAGAATTCTTAACCCTGAATAACAGTTATGTATTTAATTCACTGGGAATGAAATCTACCCAACAAATATTTATTGCACCTTTACCAGCTGGCCTATGAGTTATGGCAGAGATGGAAGTCTAATCTCAATGAGTTTAAATACCATTACCCTGAAAATTTGTTAGGCCAAAAGACTTGGCCTTTTAATAGGTGATCATTCCTTCTTTCTGCCTTTTCCAAGGAAATTAAGAAAATTATTTTAAGGTTCTAGGACATACACAGTATTTTATACTATATTACAGTAAACTCTCTTGTTATTGAATAATGAAACAAATCCTTATGATGTTATTAACAAACTGCTTTGCACGCATTTTAAAATAGAAATCTTTAAATATTAGAACATATCAATTCATCTTTTTAATGTTTATTAAGCTACTGTCAAATTTTGACAGTGGGAAATATTAAAATATATAAGATAATGGAAAGATTTTGAGGACCTTGATTAAAACCCTGTATCTATTTCTTACATCCTATAATGCCTTTCAAAATTTATTTGATCTACTGAGCTTCGATTCTTCATCTGTGAAATGAGTCAAGTGCACCTGGACAAATTCCCTTCCAGTTTTAAATTACATAAACACATGACCATGTTTCAGTGGCAATCAAATACCATTTTCTAATACATTTTCATGTATTATAAAACATTTTTATATTATTTCAAAAATTGTTTCAGGATCTGAGCCACATATTCTGTATCCGTTGTTAGGTGTTTAGGTGTCAACTGTTGTTTTCCCTTTGATATTACTCAAGAAAGTTATTTGTTAGCTCTGTATCCATAGTTAGGATTTTTTTTCATAATCTAATTAATTTTTATCACCAAGGGGAAAAATGGTGTGAGATGACTGCTATTATAAAGAGTATTGGCCCTGTTGTCATACGATTTATCTTTAAATGCTACCATTGATGTTTAATACTTTTGTTACCCTAGGCAAATAACTTAACCTATTGGAGCTTCAGTGTCCTCATCTAGGACATGAGGAGGAAAGATGAAATTTCTTATGAGGTGCTTTTACAGCTATAGATCACATGATGCTTTCTGCTAGGACCTAGCTGACAAAAGTGACTTCATGTTTAACCACTTATTGACCCACCTATGTATGTCCTGGGAAATTCCTATGTATTCAGTAACTAGTTTATTCATCTTCATTCAGTTAAGGGATGCAAGGCTCTCCAGATCACATTTAGCAAACTTCATCTAACCTAGGTATTCAAGGTTAAAAAACCCAAAACTTCTTAATCCCAATAACCTTGTGACTGATAAAGGTAGAGACTGAACCATCCTGTTGATTGACTGCACTTAAGGTGCCCTTCTTCCTTGGTCCCTGTAAATCTGCCCAGCAACAACCATCAGATATAAGAGTATCTGTGGTTGTGTGTGGTTTCTCCTTTGTTTTCGAAGGGGACCATGATATCAGGGAGATAATGACATGACTTGCAATTGACTTTGATTTGAGTGAGGGAGGGCTATGCAAAGTCATCAGCCTTACTTTCTCCTCCAGAGCAATGGCATCTGTGGTACTGAAGGTCTGGGGAACCCAATACTTGCATGACTGGTGAGTCTTTGAGCACTTGTATTCCTCCTTGGCACCTCATCCAGAATTTCCTCACATTATATACTTATCTTTTAACTGTTCATTGACTTAAAATTATCTTAATATTTAAATTTTATATTAAAAGACTAAAGTTACTAAGAAATGGCAGGCACCCTATTTTAGTGTATATTTTTTCATATTAGGTGATCTCTCTTCTCAGGTAATATATTAAGATACATAGAGACACTTTCATCATTTCCATCCTTATTGGGTTGAAGAAGTGATAAAATTGAGAATGAGGGGTATTGATACTGTATTTTCTGCAAGATTGATAATGTATAATGGCATCTGAAAGCATGCAAAATGAAATCATCACTTCAAATCAGTTGAATTTAGTTTTGAATAAAGAACTTTCTACTGATGAATAAACTAATTTACCAGCATGTAATTTTTAAAAAAATTAATGGAATTTTGGGAGCTGGCAAGCCCACTACATTCTGTCACAAGTCTGAGCTACTTAATCTGATTAAGTCTATATTCTTTCAAAATGTAAGGGGTAAAAAAGTCATGAAGTGCCCAATTTTTAAAGGCTTCCTTGTGGAATCGAGACCTGCATGGATGCCAACTGGTCAGACTTCTGAAGAGAATTGAATTCTTGGGAGTCAGTGATACACACTAGAAATGCAGGCTTATTGAAAATATCTGAAGTGATCAAATGCTTAATGTGCAGTGGTTAATATACTTTTTAGGTCTGTGTTTGCTTTAGAAATTGCCAACAATGAAATTAATGCTGCATGCCAAGCGTAGCACACAGACACATTTTCTCTCCTTTATGGCAAGTCTTATATCATCGTGAGTGCCATTTCCTAATAAGCATTGGTCAGTGGTTATGGAAAGAAGTTTCTCTCATTTCCTTTTATTAAGTTAATAAGACTTATGAGGAATCCATATAACTTCTCCATGTAGTAGATACCCAGCCTACAGATATAGCAGTCCATGAGATCTCTTCAAAATAATACCTTGTAGGTCAATATCTCCTAATACTTAAATATTTTCCTCTATGTAGAGAATATAATCACATTTTTTCTTTTACATATGGATGTGGCGAATATGACCATTTTCTCTTCTACAGAGTTAATTCTTAATTATTCAGAAACTCCTCATAGTATTTGAGAAACACCTGATACTCTTTTCCTTGAAGTGTCTATGTTTAGGGCTTTTCATTTTTCGTCCTTTTCACATTTCATCCTTTTTAAAGAACATAAAGGAAAAAGAGAAGGGGAAGATCGCCAAAGTAATCAGCTTCATCACATTAGCAGTTTTAGGGAAGGAGGCTGAAACTGTGAACTCAAATGAAGTGTATGGCTAAATGTGGATTATGTTTACCTGGTTACTCTTCTTTTTCCCATTAACAAAGGGGAGGAATGCACACCCAGCTAATCTCACAGATACATCACTGCAATCTTCTCACTTTGTAGTGAACTAGTATTTTTAATCTGGATAAACCAAAAGACCTTCCTCTGAGATGAAGCCCTATGATAATTCCAAGTCAGAACAAGAATAAAGGACTACAGCATTTGCAATAAGAGGCCATTCTTACTACCCTTTCAGAACTAATGAACTATTCCATGTGATATTAGTTCTTTCTAAGACAGTTATTGAGCTGTCTGCTTTAAATGTAATGTTGATAAAGTTCATTGACATAAGGTATTGGGTAACCTGAAGACTTTCCATCCTTTATGTGGAAAGGCTTTTTGTAAAATAACATAGTGTTCTCAATCCACAAATATGAAAATCGCATGTATTGTTAGATACCATCATTTGTAGAATTTATATTCCTTCTTCAGGAAATTTCATGGATATTTAGGTAGCATACAGTTTTCTCATATACATTCATACATTTTGTGGCTATCTGTGAATGGCCTATAACCTGGACTTTCTGGATTAGTTTAGACTTCATACAATTCTCTGAATACAACAGATATAACTAAGAACCATAAAAGAATTCAAGGTTCTGCCATGAAAGGAAGAATAAATCATTGGTATTATTTAATTTCTCTCTGCTGGGTCTGCACATGACCTACATAGAGACAGGGAATGGACCTGTGATTTCAATGGCAAAATGAAGTTGTGGGTGAGAAAACTCCTTTGGTGAAAGTAGATTAGCACCTGCTCTACAATTTATAGTCTTAGAGAGTTGCCTAGATCCAAATGCTGAGAGGTAAAGTGTCTTTTCCTAAGATGTGTAGCTAGTATGTGTCAGAAGAGGATTTGAAACCAGCTATTACTGTTTTTGAGACTAGACCACTCACTAAGTCATGAGGACTCTCCAACAGGCATACACAAATTAAAAAGTTGAGGTCCATTTACTACAAAGAATTTTCTCCTTTGCTAGAAATGAGAAAGGAAAATACCCTTGAGGCCAATGGAAAGAAATATCTGACAATTTCTTTAAACCCACTGGTGTATCTTTCAATCTGTTGCAAAGCTACTTCCTTTCACTATTGTAACAACAATGCTGCTTGATGCTATTGTGGCTATGTAAGACCAATAACACCAGCACATGGGAGGGCTGATAGTGCAGGTCCTTTGATCTGCTTCTCTAAGGAAAACAATTTTAAGGCGTTAACAATCTCACTTTAATCAAATATATATATATACATATATATATGTATGTATGTATGTGTATATACATATATACATACATACATACATATACACATATATATATTTCACTTAGTTTAGGGGGAAAAGCCAGCACCCTGAATTTCAGAGCAAATACAAACAGAAATTGCAAACAGAGACAATATAAGCAGAGCAGACACAAACAGTTATCAACAGACAGGCCTCTAGCTGTCTGACCAAAGAATTGCATTGTTACCAGAGAGAGAGGTACTAACATCTGGGTTTTCAAAGCAAGGGGCCTCCAGCGGCTACCTAGAGTCTTGTCTGGTCAAATCACACAACGCTCTTCCAGTGAGTGAGAGCTCCTAACAAAACATGAACCTCTGAGTTTAAATACCCTGTTCAGGGTCAAAGGGCATCACAACCATGTGACTCAAATCTATATGAACTAGGCTTTCTTGTTTCTTAAGCAGGTCACCAAAGACTCCCAATTTAATCAAAGAAACAAAGGCCAGACTCATCAAAGGCAATTGTTTACCTCAGTGCTCCAAAAGAGAAAACAGTAAAAAAAACACCCACCTTAATTACCATTATAACTATATTTACTTGTGCTATAGTTTTTTCCTTCATCTTCCTTTCCCTGAGGTCATACTAAGACTTTTTTCCTTGCAACCAACCAATATAATTATATACCAAGAAGTTTCTTTATATATTTTATTCTCTTGTTATAGAAGTAAAATAGTTTCTTTTTTATTTATAGACTTCATGCTCATCAAAGAGATGGATTGCCTTTGATCCCTTCACAAATGACATGTAGATAGAGTATCTATTATGTGTTCTATACTTTGCAATACTTTGAAGATGGGGGAGAACATGTGAAATATAAGACATTCTCACAGCCAGCCAGGACAAAAATCATTGGGATATCAAAATACACACATGTATGTTAAATAAGTAGGAATGTGTGATCTGATTGTTAAAATTTTAGTATGAATATTTAAACCCCAGAAATCAGCAAATGCTTCCAATGATGGCTTGATTTATTACTTTTATGGTTATCTAGACTTAAAATTGTTAATAATGCAGATTAAACTTAAAATCATGCTATTCTTTTTGTATATATATTTTTCCATAAAGAGCCAGTTGCTAGACATTTACCTGAATACCTTTGAGTAAAAATGAAGTTAAGTTGCATTGTCATTATATGTGTTTCAAAGTATGAAGCAGACAATACATAGAGAGAAGAGAAATATCAACAGGTGATGAAATAATCAAGGGAGATCACATTGAAAAAGTTGGATTTGAATTTGATCTTGCGAGTCAAGTAGAATTTGGATAAGGAGAGATGTGAAGGAAAATAATTTAGACAGAAAGAACAGCATTGTCAAGATTTGGAGATGGTAATGATTATGGTGTGTTCAGAGGATAGTGAGGAGGCTAGCTCAGATGGAATGGAGGATATGTTTTGGGGACCATAAAGTGAATGGTAAAGGTAGGGCAAATTTTAAGAAAATCTTCATTTCCAAACTGATAAGAATGAGTTTATTTCTTTATAATTGTACTAAAGGAGGGTATATAGTAAATTTTTGTTCCATTGAACAAATGGCCATTCATTAACTCCTAGATAGTCCGGATAGTCATACAACAAATGAAAAGAAGTCAAGAAATTGATGACAGTACTGCCAAACTACACAAGGAAGTTATAAGTCTTACCTGAACGATGAACATGGCAATGTGATGGAATTCTCCTCGACCTCCCTGCTTAACAGGGACTGTCATAAAGAACTTGCTGCCATCTTTGGTAAACACAGGCTCCTCATTCTACAAGTATAGAAGTACATGTAGTGATCTAAGATTGACATTAGAAATAAGCATATCCACTTACATTGCCTTAATACAATGATTACACAGAAACTTCATTTCTTGAAATAACTGCGAAAAATCCAGTAAGAATTAGTAAAATGTTCAAATTCTGGGATATTAAAAAAAGAAATAAAGTATTATTAGTTTCAAATGCACACAGATCTATGCATAGCAAATGCTATATAATAGAAGACATTTGTGGGGAAAGAAGTACAGTAATGAAAATTAGAATGTTATACATGAATTTGCAGATACATGTATATGCATCATAAATGGAAATGTAGAGAATCATAATTTTGAAAATCGCAAAGATTCTCAGAAACCAGTTAGTCCAACCTAGACATCATGATAACATAATACCTGTTAAGCATTTTGCAAATTTAAAGCACTGTACAAATGCTTATGATGATAATAATTATATCAATAGCTAACATTTATATGGCTCTGCCATTATTGTCTTATCTTATGCTTACAACAAGTCTACAGGGACAGTGTAATTACTCCCATTTTACAGATGAAGAAATGGGCAAACAGAGTCTAAGTGACCTGTCCAGGTCCACCAACTAGTATACGTCTGAGAAAGAATTTGATCACAGGCTTTTCTGACTACAGGCCCAGTGCTCTATCCACTGTGCCAAATATCTGCCAGAGGAAGACTAAGAGTAGGAGACTGAAGAGGAGAAGGAGGAAGAGGAAGACTACAATATGACATACTCATACTTTCTCGTAGACATCCAGCCTGGGAGAACCTACCACCTCTGGAGGCAGTCTGTTCCACATTTTGGCATCTCTAATTCTCAGGAAGGTTTTTTGTTTTTATGTTATTGGGCCTAAATTGTCTTTTTTTGTAACTTCTATCCATTGATCTTGAATCTGGAGCCAAACAAGAGAGCTCTAATCCTTTTCCTCTATGACAATCCTTCAGAAACTTAAAGACAGTTATTGTGAGTCCCATAATTCTTCTGCAGGTTAAAGACCCCTAAATCTTTCAACCAATATTCAAATGGCACGTTCTCTAGTCCCTTCAAATTTCTCATTTGCACTTCTCTGGGTACTTTCCTGCTTTATCATCGTCAACCTTAAATAATAGTTGCTAGAACTGAACATAATACTCCCAATGAGATGTGACAAGAACAGAATACAGAAGGATTGTTATCTCATATCTGGGAGATATGTCTCTCTGAAAGCAGTCTAAGATCACATTAGATTTCTTCTACTGCTATGTTATGCCACTATTTCACACTGAGATTGTACTCCACTAAAATCCCTGGATGCTTTCCAGATCTCTTCCTGTATGGTACTTGAGAAGTTGGTTTTTTAACCCATCTGTGTGACTTTACATTCATTCCTATTGAATTCTATCTTATTAGATTCAGCCCAATGTTTTAGCCTGTCAAGATCTTTTTTTTTTTTTTGGTATCCTGTCAAGTTTGCTAGTGCAAACTATGCAGGCTAGTGTCTTTTGCAAATTTGATAAGCATACATACAATCTAGATAACATATTTATGCACACATATAGAAATATGTATATGTGTGTACATGCATAATATGTGTGAGTATTTATATGTGTATACGCCCCTATATTATATACATACATGTGTATATATCCACACATAAATGCACAAAGAACCTTCTAAATTTGTTGACAATGATAAAGAAATTTGTGCTCCTACTTTTTTTACACACTTCCATTGAAATTTTGTTTTCACTCTTATTTAAAATATTAGTTTATATATTTATTTTCATAATAGACCTTTAATTTATAGCTACTAGAAAGGTTAAATTTGGCTTCCTATATTAAAAACAATTCCACGTAGAGTCCAAATTAGTAAAGCTGCAATGCATTATTTTAAAATATATATCGTTGTAATAATTATCTTGAGAAGTATGATAATCATTGCAATGAAATGATATTTTAGGAATAATCCATATACATATAGATGTTATTTACTTTATTTTTATATTATTTATTTTATTTATTTTTAATTTCATTTTTAGTTGCAAATTCATTCCCTCCCCAAAATATCTATTTTAAATATTCAAAGGACTTAAAGGTAACTTACAGATTAACTTATTTAACCAATCTAGAAGAGCAGTTACTTGCTCAAAGTCACACAGCTAGCTTTGATAGTCACTACAACCTTATTTTCTTCACGAACCCAATCCAATCAGTTTTATTTTAGATCATGTTGATCTTCCTGAGTGGGATGGTGAAGCCCTCTCATGGAATCTGGATATTGGCCTTTCTGTGAGTGGAGTGGAATGAATGGGGGTGGGGACCTTTCGACATGGCTCAGGGCTTCTGATTGACAGCTAGGCCTAAGTTTCGAGTTACCAAAATCACCTGAACTGTGTCCTCACCAAATAAGGAAAATGTGTTTTTAAGAGTTTGGCATTAGCTAAATTGTACCTGGGGTAGTAGATTTCCACGAAATTGTGAGCCTGGACTCCACCAATAGAGAAAAAGGCCAGTGGTGGTGGGGCAGGGGGATTGTTTACATTAGAGTATAAAGCTGGGTTCTGCCCTCTGGGCCCCGCCTCTAATTACCGATTGTCTATCCATTCAGAGACCACAGGATTGTAATAAAATTCATTTCTACTTTCTACTTGGAAGCCTCTGAGTTTAATTTGGGTTTAGTTTTTGTCCCACACATTCCTGATGAATATAAACATGTTTAAAATATCAACTAATAATATCCATCAGTTTTTGAGGATTGCTTTATGTGACACATTTCTAGTGATGAAACTTTAATTAACTACTTGATGGAATTTGAGATATTTATAATTCAGAATGGCACAATTTCATTTAAATCATGTTTTCTAAAAAGAAATTAAAAAAAACACCTCAGGATTTCTGTTCATTACTTTATTTCAACAAGCACATACACATCAAGCCACAGAAACAGAGCAAGAAAGTTCTGAGTTTGAGCAGCAAAACACTGTGTGTTGCCACATTTGGAATTCTGGATTTTTTTATAGGAATGGGTAGAAATATGAAAATTGAATCTATAACTTCTCTCCATCAATTTTAAATTATCAGAGAAGAGTGTCAGAATGGATCTCACCTGAGGACCAATAAAACAATAACTATTTCTCTGTCTTACCAAAGAACTGTGCTATACACTAGGGATACTAAGACAGAAACAAAACAGTCCCTCCCCTTGAGAAGTTTAATTCAGTTGGGAAGAGGGATAGAGAACATGCACATAAAAATGAAAGAGAAAATATATACATAATAATTTGTAGTGGGAAGATACTAGCAAATGAGGAGAAAGATATGATTATGATAAATGCTTGGGGAATCCTTCCCTTCTATTAGTTTGAAGGAAGTCAGATAGAAATAGTACTACTGCCTAAATAAAGTGATTAATTTTTAGTAATTGAATGAAAATGTTGGGAGAAAAGTTGATTTATTTCATTGAAAGCATTTTTAGAATAACTCCACTGGACATCAGAATGATTTGTGCAATCTACACTTCTTCATTTTCCCATGTTTCTCTAAAAAGTCTAATTCTAGTTTGGTAAATAGGAATATCTTAACAATGATGAGAATAAAGTAAATGGCTACTACATGGCTGGGTAAGTATACAGACTATTCAAAATTACCAACAATAATAGTGAGGGCCATTTCCAGTGCTTCTGATCTATGTCTTGCCACTGGACCCAGATAGCCCTGGAGGAGAAAGTGAGGCTTTGCACAGCCCTCTTACACTTAAATCCAATTCACCTCCTTGTTGTCATAGTCCTCTTTGAGAAGAAAGGACAAACAGCAACCTCTTTTGAGTGGTAATAGGAGCTGCTTCACAGGGGACCCAATTGGAACTGGCCAGCACAGCTCCTTCCTTCCTTCCTTCCTTCCTTCCTTCATTCCTTCCTTCATTCCTGCATTCATCCCTCCCTCCCTCCTTCCTTCCTTCCTTCCTTCCTTCCTCCCTCCCTCCCTCCTCCCTCCTTCCTTCCTTCCCTTCTTTTCATACTTTAAATCCAATTCACTCTGGCTCTCATTGATTGACTAACAATAGGTCTCAGCCCATTGTTTTGGCCCAGATTGCCCAGAGTGAATGTAAATAGCAGTTGTTTCTGTTTTGGCCAAAAACTCTAAGGGTCTTCCCCTTCCAGATTTTTTTTTTTTGACTAGGCCATTCTTTGAATGGGTGTTGCCTCAGTCAAACTGAGACCTGGGAAAGACCTAGCTGACTATCATGGTCTCCCACTGCATCCTGGGCCCATCTCCAGTCCTAATCTATATCTTTCCACCAGACCCAGATGGCTCAGGAGGAGAAAGTGAGGCTAGTGACTTTGCACAGCCCTCCCTCACTTAAATCCAATTCACTTGCATGTCATGGTATCACATTCCTGAGGTCATGGTGTTTCAAGAGAACAAAGGACAAAAAAAAATGATAATAATGAATGAGCAGTACTAGGTTAACAAAGATCAATAAGTTTGAGTTTGCTCTCCACAGCATAGAATGCAAGCCACATGAAAGTGAAAGTGAGAGAGATCTGCTTAACCACACCTCACTTGTCCTTTCCTACCACCCTAGTCCCACTTCATGTTTGGGTGAGACAGAAAAATAGTTATTGCTTTACTGGTCCTTAGGAGAGGTCAATTCTGATACATTTCTGTGTTAATTTAAAGATGGTATGGAAAAGTTACAGATTGAATTGTATTTTCATAGTTCTGATAGAGTACAGGCTCTGGGAACCCCCTTGAACTCTCCCTGAATCTTTCCACTTTATCTGGCATTTGCTTGAGGCCATAAGCCTTTCATTATTAATATGCCCAAATCTCTGTTACCTCTGCATTGCCTTAGGCTATTTCTCCCCCTTGATCCTATCAATCCCATTCTCTTGGTTCCTGGAAACTGATCTCTAGTCACTCCAGGCCCATGGAGATCCTCTTTAGACTCCTCCTCAATATCCTCCCTGGACCCCTCCTCCCATCACCCTAGGCTACTTGACCACCCCTAGATCCCTCCCACAATCTTTCTGTGTATAAATCTCATCTTGCCTCCATGAAGGTGCTCAGATTCAGTCTAGGTCAGAGTCAGTCTAGTTGAGATTGTTCTTGTCAATGCAAGCATCACAAAATGGTGAGATTTCCTAAGAGTCTACCCAATATGGCAAATCTTTAATAAACTTTGTTTTTCTTTGGCTGTAAGAAGGCTTAAGTCGAATTCATTTGGGCAGGTCACAGAGTGTCAGTATTTTGGTGCCCTGAGCACCCCTAAACCTCTCAAAACCTCAACAGCTCCACCCATTCCTTTAAAGAAAGGCCAGAACTCCAAGTATGGCAACATACCATGTTTTGCTACTCAAACCAAGAACTTTCTCACTGTTTCTGTGGATTACTGTACAGCTTTCCACCTAACAGGACAGTGCATTGGACTCAATGGAATCTGAGCCTTATCCAAAATGTTGGCTTGGTTTGGTGAAAATAATTCCTCCAAGGCAACATTTTAAACATCTTCTCTTTCTTTTGTATTATTCCCACAGTAGCTAGTATAGATGTAATGGAATAAATAGAAGTTTTTAATTGCCTTAAAGGCCAGGAGCAAGGTCATAATCTTTTTAGTAGAGCATTTAGCAACACAAAATGTCTTTCACAACAGACTTTGGGGCTTGGGAGTCAGAAGGATCCATGTTGGAATCCTTCTGGCGACAACAGATTTGTTAACCTGAAAAAGTAACATGACTGCTTCAAGACACAATTTGTAAAATCAGGATAATATGTAACATCCTCATAAGTAAAATGAGGACAATAATATAGCCTACTGTAACACAAAAGGTTGTTGTGAGAGTCAAATGAGATTGTATATGGAAAAAGCTTTAAAAATAAAGCAAAATACATATGAGATGAGACCTGAAATAAATAATGATAACAGCAGTAACAATAACATGTCCTCTTTTATGTCTCATGGAATTCAGATAGCAGTGCTACTACTGCATAAATGGATAAATTGGTTGATTTTTTTTAATTCAATAAATGTGTTGGTAAGAAATTGCTTCATTAAGGGCCGGGGGGGGGGGCATTCAATACAAACCCAATGACAAACAGGATTCTAACAGCAATTTTTCAGTACATTTGTTCAGTGCTTCTTTTGCAACACATTGTTGGCTAGGTTTTGTGTGTATTGTCTATGAAATGCCTTATGGTAGCATTAGAGGATTCAAAATATTTAATAGATTCCATCAATTGATAAACAATCTATAACTTCAGTTGAGTATATTTGTTATCAGTGTTTATGACTCTTCTGTGAAATAGTATCTGTTCACTATCTGTATAGCTTTGACTTATCACAGGATTTAATAATATCATTTTGACCATTTTCTCCTTTTTAATCAAAATGTTAACTTAATAAATGAACTTTTATTTTCCATTTTGCATAAAATTAGATACCAAAAAAAACAGAACCCCGTCCCCCCTCCGCCAAGCAATAAGTAAAAAGAATAAAAAGTCATAAGAGTAAATCTTCCCAACTGCATACTCGGCCTCTATATAGCTATGAACTAGCTGTTTTGACTACCCCCAAAAAAATATCATCATGCATGCCTACATTTGCATTAAACTGCAGATAGCACACTCCAAAAGATAATGTATGTTTGTGCTACATTAAAAAAAAAATGAGGCAGGGAAAAATTAGAGAATTTTAAATGCCATGAGTACACTGAATTTATTATTAAAAATTATATAATTTTTTTCTTTGCTTTTTGGTATCCAACTCACTATGAAAACTAGAAAATTGATTATGACTGCTTTTTGGATGTTACTTTAAGTAAGTGTATTTTTTTTTTACAATGCAAGAAAATAGACTTATTTAGCAACCAACATTTTAATTCAACCCTAAAACTTATTATGTTAACTTGCTTACTCCATAAATAAGAATAAAAATAATGACCTTTGCACAAAAACATGAAGATTTAAATACAAAAATGCAACCATTATTTATCTTTTTAAGTACTAGTAATTTTAATAAATATTAGTCCTACTAGTCCTTTCTCCTGAGGAAATAATTATGAAACCCCCCAGGAAATGGTTGTGTTAAATGAATATTTGCTCAAGTCCTTCTTATGTGATGTAGTAGAAATGGTACTGGACTAGGAGTCAGATATAGAGTTCTGACTAGTACAGACTTTATAAACCCTTAGTTGACAAATTATGGTTTTCCAAACAAGAGGCAAACTTGTTCACCAAGGAGGTCCTTCTGTCTAACATTCTTGTATTTTGCAGTCCCCCTGCCCCGTCCCGAGGGTTCATGTATGTAATATGTTGCTATTTCTGTTGGATCCAATGCCCCTTCCAGGAGCCAGAACTTTAAACTATCACAGGATTGCTGTCTGTGTCTATCTGAAGTTGGAGCAAGATTCTCTGAGCCATAAGCCTCCTCCCCCCACTTCGGGTACCTTATTAGTGCATCTTATATCCCCCATTTGCCAATCTTCTCACCTGATTTTGTCCTAGGCACTAGAATTCTTATTTACAGCTTTGCCCAGAAAACCTGGGATCACATCTTAGCTGTGCTACTAGCTAGATGTTTGACTTTAGGAAAGCCACTTAACCTGCCAGGGCCTCAATTGCCTCACCTGTGAAATGACAGGTGGAATTAGATTCATTTATTCTTTCGAAACTGATAAAGCCCCTATTAAGGACATGTGAAGTACTGTTATTTCCTGGGGGGTGATTCAACAAAAGTTAATTTGACTAATGCAGACAACCCATCTGGTTAGGTTAAACTCTATTTTTTTTTTTTGGCCAATGCAGTAGGGTTTCTTTACTGAATTATACACATAACAGCTCAGCTACTTGCTGTATTTTTCATGCCCTATGAAAACAGTAATAAATCATATATTTCTTTTGTATATAACCTCTTCACTGACAAAGCATATAGTAACATATGTGTAAATATTGTTATACATACATATATACACACATGTATACATACGTACATATACATGTGTATATATCAAGGTTGACATATATCTAGCTAGATAAATACCTATATGTAAATATATAACTACATATATAGATATACATATCAAGAGTAACGTATAAAGAAAAATAAAATTAAAAATTAAAAAAAAAACATATTCAAGATCAAGTTTTAAAAGAAAGAGGCTTTATTTCTATTCAACTTTGATTAAATTAGGGAATTTTTAGTTTTGCCTAACTGGTACAGCCTTTAAAATCAGACTAAACAGAACTCATTGGAAAGAGACAGATTAATAAGATAGCTTAAATGCCTAACAATTAAGAAGTTAAGATATCACACATACTGTACCTGTTTAGAAAGCCACACATCTGATGTCATCTCATATTTCTGAAAAGAAACAATTTATTCCATGAGACTTCTACAAACTTATTATACTTGCATTCATCAGTGTGATTTTTGTTGTTGTTAGGTTTACTTTTTCCTATTCGATTACTACAGAGTACTAGAAAAAAGTCTTTTGTCCCTGGTGTCTTTAAAAAAAAGAGCAACTGAATGCTTAAATAGGAAATGGTGATTACATGATCATTTAACTATGAACACAGCTCTTTACTGATTCTTTCAGAATTTTAAGAAGGATACCACCAGATAGAAGGTCTTTTTTTTTTTTAAGATTCCTTTGATTACTTAAGATAAAGAGGCTTTAAACTCCTACGAATTTGTATTTTGTATTTTCACCTCTAGGCTTCACCTGGCAATTAAAAATTGCTACGTTCTTCAAAAGAAGTTGGCACAGAAGTAGGATTAAAATGTAGACATGGACAGTTCTTTACTGTTTCACTCTCAGTATAAACAATTCATTTTTTGTGAGTAATGCTTCAGTTTTAAAAGTTTTAAATACCATACATTCATTTAAAAATCTACTTTATGAGAGATTTATATATTTCTCTGACAAGAGAGAGGACAAAAATGTTGATCTACACAAGATAACGTAATGTGGCAACTTGTTAAAAACTCAGGGCAATGTTTACATGAAGTCTATTCATATTTGGTGCTTTATGAGCAAAAGTTTTATCCTGATATGCTGAAATTTGGCAACAATCTTTAGAAATGTTTATTGTACAAGAAGAATATTTTACCTAATATTTAAAAATACTTATTATTAGTAATGGTTTAGGAAATCATTCTCCAAAACTATCTTTTCACCTCTTACTACATCTCAACTATTATACTATTATATTGAACCATGCATAAATGGCATATTGTTTACTTATGTTTCATTATCTTGTCCAAATCTCTGTTAACCTTCGATATAAACATAGCTTTATCTCCAGGCAAACAATTGCCTTATATAAACTGAACTACTATAATCCAGCATTACAAAGAATATGGCTGAGTCACAACTGTGGCTCTCTGTATCACAGGTGATCATGAACAATTCCAGGATATTGCCAAGCTACTAGCAGCTGTTCCATGAAGGAGATGAGCTCTTTGTCTTGAAAATCCCTTTTAATACAACAGGATAATTTGAGGTGTACATAGGTGCAATGTCTCTCACATCGCATATGTATTTTAATGCTCAGAATATAGCCAGTTGTAGCCATACATCTGTTGGTGATGTCTAGTAAGAAGAAGTAGAGGAGGGTACTTGAAATTCTAGTGGTTCCAGGGATGGGGAAATGCAGCCCTTTGACTGAATCCGAACTTCACAGAACAAGGGTTGCACTTAGGGACCTAGAAGGCCACATGTGGCCTCAAGGCTGCAGGTTCCCCACCCCTGTTCTAACCCTTGAAAATGTTCATTGCTCATTAGACATATTGCTATTCTCCAGCAAATAGGACTATAATTGAATATGCAGCTATGCATATTCATATTTATATTTCTAATCCGTAATAAAAAAGATTTGTCTCTGGCCATTTTCATATGACAATTTTCTAAAATTTTCTTGAACATGCACATTAATCAACAATACATGCAAAACATCATAAAAAGTTGAGCAGTTTAGAATCCTTAATTAAGATAATGTGGATACTTTGAAATAAATAACTCATTTGTGATTGTATATGAGAATCTGTACGAAGCATTAACAACAGCAACAATTAAACCTGAGATGTGAGAGGCCTGTTCCATTCAGGCAAAGTATAAGGGAGAGCTGCAATTGTCCTGTTAATGAAGGATAAATTTCATACTGTCTACACGTATGAATCCACTTTATTTACCCTTTTATTCTTTGCCAAAGCACACAATAGGAACGGGAAAGAAATTGTTTCTCTCTCTCTCTTAATGCTAGAATAATTAAAGTTTAAGGTTTTATTCTGGTTTATTTTTTGTTTGCTTTTGTTCATCTAGTGACTATATACCTAGTTAATAAGTTAATTAGTAAAGAAACAAGAAACTTTTTTAGTCATGATCAGATGGAAACAAAATTTGGTATTGACATACATGCAAATATGTATGTGTATGTATATGTATGTGCACATATGTATACACATATATACCTATTTAACACTTGTTTAATTATATATTACATATATATATATACACTTATGAGTATATATCTTTCCAACTTTTAAAAGTATATATAAATGACATAGATTTATACATCTGAACATATATATTAAATTGTCATGTAGGTATGTAGTTGCCATTTTAAGTGTTTGTAAGCTATAGAGGTGAATGTGTGTATTTCTTTATTTCTCAGAGTATCTGTGTATATTATATGTAAGTGTACATATACATATAAAACATACATACATACATATGTTATATTGCCAACTTTTTAAGTGTGTATCTGTGCATGTCATCTGCATGTAAATATGTGTATGAGTACATACCTGCCCATATACTGCTGCAAAATGTTTGATTAATTGGACATTGGAAGTATTTCTTTTAGTAGCAACAAAAAGTGAAATCATTCAATTTAATTGTAATCTACCCATCTTATCTTCTAGTAGTAGCCATAGGTAATAGAGATGTAGACTTTTCTTATGTAAACTCTTTTATTCTGGTGTGGGCAAGAAGAGGGGAGAATGAATTAAAATGTAATAGCACCAATTTTTAAAATTAAATTCAACTTTTTAATTACTGTTTAGGCCCATTTGAATAATAGTCATTTTCCTCTTTTAAATTACATTTTACAAATATCACCTGCCTCCTCACCTCCTTCCCCCACCATGGCAGACTATACTGACAGCATTTGTTCAAAGAAGAGAGAAAGACAAAAAATATTCTCAGGTTAATTAAATTTCAAATAATTATTTAAGATAATTGCTCTATTCTTGGGAAAAGATTATGAGATCAGAAATCTAGTCCAGGATATTAACAAATGTGGCCTTGCTGCCTATAATCTTTTTTATTAAAATAAAAAAGGGAAAAAAGCATATTCTTTTTGACCCTAGGGGATCATTGTTCTCCATTGTTTCTAGGAAGCTGTGAAGATCAAAGGACTCTCAGTGGCATGGCTTGGAATGTTTTCATTTTGGAGTCCACATTTACTTCCTTTGTGTTTCTGTTTAAAATATTAATGATTTTATAGAAAAAAGTTCCCAGATGTCCCTTTAGAAGGGGACATCAAACAGCCCTAATTCAGTGAAACAAGGAAGAGAACACATACTCACTTTGCTACAAGCTCCTGTAGTTGTCTCGCAGACAGTCAGAATGGAGATGTTCTGAGGTCTGTTTAACCATCTCACTACAGTCTTGGTATTGCTCACCCACTTCACCATGGTGATATAATATTCTCTAGTTTGGACACAAATTTTGAAAGAAAACATTCAGCATTGTATAGGAAAAGTTATAATATATGTCTTTCTTTATTGCCTATTATAGCAGAACCTTAAAGACAACATAATAAAATTTAGCCTATGCAAATTTCCAGCAAAAAAATTATGTAATTTTGAGGAAAAATAATAATAAACATTTAAGTTTTTTGGGAGGAAACAAGCATTTATTAACCACCTACTACGTGTCAGGCACCATGCTAAGCATAATATTTTCTCATTTGATACTCACAAATATAGGTGCTATTATTATTCCCCTTTTACCGATAAGGTTAACTGAGGCAGACAGAAGTTAAGTAGTCCACAGTCACATAGCAAGTATCTGAGGGAAAGGAAGGGAAGTGCCTACTATGTGCTAAGCCCTTTATAAATATTATTTCATTCGATCCTCATAACAACTCTGAATGGTAGGTGCTGTTACTGTTCCCATTTTACAATTGAGGAAACTGAGGTGAACAGAGTTTAAGTGACTTTCCCATGGTCACATTGCTAGAAAGTGTTTCAGGTTAGATCTTCCAGCCTCCAGACCCAGCACTCTATCCATTATACCAACTAAATGCCTAGAAGGCCCTGTCTGTTTCATGGTACAGTGGCAAGAGGGTTGGATTTGGAATCAGAGGAAGCTGTTCCAACAACAGCTGGAATAAACATTGAAGTTGAGAAAGTAAGAAGAATTTTAAAATTAATTGTGCAGAAAACTAGTAGTCAGTTCTTTGTGTCTAAAGTGAGAAAATCCGCTGGTTAATATGAACATTTTCTATGTATTATTTATCCAGTATTAATTAATCCATTAATCAATTAAGGTAAAAATTGTATCAGAATCAACATAGATAGATACATACATCTACAAATTACTATTATTTCCTCTACCAAAGATGTTTACTAAATTCATTTTAAAAGAAAGACAAATTCTGCAGTCAATACCACATCTCAAATGAAGATACGAGGTTCTTTAGGCATCCTAAATAGTTCACAGGGCTTCTGGGTTATGAAGAGCTGTTTGGTGATATCAATGGCAAATTATAAGTTAAATGAATGGAATGAGTCAGTTTTGTCCACCTGCTGGCTTTCACCATTATCTATATCTCTGCTATTTTTTAAAAGTCTAATAAAACATTGAAGGGCATAAACTGAATTTTGCTCTTTGTTTTCTGGTAGAGTAAGAAAATAGAGCAAGGTGATATAGAATTATCCTCTATACAGTATTATGATAATGGAAAAAAATTGACAGTTTCTGCCCTAAACTAGATTGTCTATAGTACCATTCTAGGAAAACTCTATGTTATAAACATACTAGGTAAATCAAATACAGACCAAAGAAAACTCCAATGCAAATGATGCTAAGTTAAAACTTTACTTTTGCCACAGAGGACTCCACTTAACAAAATGACTGCAGTGGAATCATGCCAAAGATGACCTGGAAATATCTCTAAGATATTGGGCTCCACTAGCACAATTCCTAAGTACTGCCTTAGAACCAATCACTCCTCAGATGTGATGGAGCCGTTAGAAGTCATCTGTAGTAGAGAATCACAGATCTAGATCGTATATCTAAGTCATCTCAATCTTTACTTTTCCAATGTTTCTACCTATCTTCCACAGAGGCCTATTAGCTAAGCAAAGCAGATGTCATTAGGAAGAAGAGAAAATAGCCTGTCACTTATATAGGCATTTTTTTGCTTTTATTGTCAGAACATTTGTTTCTATATATGCATCCCTTTATCAAGTACATGTTCTTTTGAATACTCCATTTTTTTGAGAGCAAAGATGTTGGCAAAAAAGGAGTTATTGTCAATTAGAGGATGGATTTGTACTTTCTGAAGCATCTATTAGCGAGAGTTCAAAGAAGATAGTGATTAGGATAAAATTTGTCCTAAGTGACATTACATAATTATTTTAGTGAGAAGTATTATACAAGTATCATATTAAGCTGTGGAATCATTCTGATATAATAAGGTATAGTAATAATCTTCCTTATCTATAGAATTGGTAGGGTAACTCCTCCACTCAAAAAATATCAGTGACTCTAAATTCTCTCCAATTCAAATTCAAACTTCAATATGCATTTCCTAGTTCTTCATATTCTAGGATCAACTTATGTTTCCTGCTTTAGTTCATATTATGCCCATTGACTCACTTGATATTCCAGTTACTTTTGACCTATGTGCTTTTCCTTACCTACTAAATGATACTAAATGGTATTTTCTCCTCCTTTGCTTATAAAATTCTAAAATGTCCTTCCATGAAGCCTTCCTGATTCCCTCTATAGAGACCTTTCCCCTATGAGTCATAAAATAGCATTTTTCTTTTGTATCTTTCTACATATAACTGTTAGTTATCTTTTTGTTATATATCCCTATAAGTTCCATTAGATCAGGGTCTCTGTCTTATCTAAACTTTCTGTCTGCCCCAGCACCTACCACTCTTCTCTGTAAATATTTATGTTATCAATAAAATTAAACTAGAAATAAAGTGATTCAGTCAATGAACATTTTTGCATACAATAATCTTAGGTGTAGTGGAAGGGCAAGTTGAGATGAGTAAGATCTTATAATCAAGTATTGGAGATAAGATATATATCTAAGAATTATGATTTTTTAAAAAATAAGACATAGCAACACATTTAAAGATACATAAATCTTTGTATGTCATAAAATTCTATTACTTTTATGTAAATGAAGTCACATAAGTTCAGTAAGATTCTTTTATTTTATATTTTAACATATTATTTTAACATTTATGAACTAGAAAGCATTCTGAGTACTGAAATAGACTAGAGTCTGCCCAATTATATGGTCTTCATAACAAAACAGCTGGCCCCATTTCATACCTACTGGGGGAAATCTGAGTGGTGATAAAAAGCTTTCAAATGAGATTTGTGAAATCTATGAATGACCTCAAATCTCTCCAATATTTTTTAAAAGATATTTATACAAAGGAAACAACATTAAAGCTCTAAGTTAATATATAGTCTGACAAAAATACATACAGCTAATAGATTCCCTACCAGAAAGCCAATATGCAGCCTCCTGGAATCCCCATCTACTTGCTCTTTTGGAATGCACAGACAGAGCTCTGTATATTTATCTGAAGGAAAGAGAAAGACAATGTCTTTCCTTGTAGCCATAACACTTTTTTGGTCTTCCTCTTGGGAATACAGGTTTCCTTTGAAAGCTTCATTTAAAACAGATGCTTCCTTTTCTTTCATATTGACTTCCCTGCTTGTTTGTACTCTATATGACTACTAAAGCCTCAAGAAGTTTTGTTAGGATTTGGTCCTCTTGAGTCATAGAGATAGAAACAAGCCGTTTAAATGGGGTGGTGTTCAAGTCCAAGACCTTTATTCACTAGGGGCTGGGGGAAGAAATGAAAGAGGTCTGGAAAAGAAAAATCTAAGCAGTCTATGAAGTCTTGTGGAATAGAGGAAGTTCTGTTTTCCCAGTAGGTAGGCTGGTAGGTAGGTAGGGTTTCAGGCAGACCAGCAGTAAAACTAGTATCCATGTACTTTACAATCCATTATCAATCTAAATTCTCAAGACCAATTCTATCCACATGCAATTATGCTGCCAGAGATTACAACAAGGGCTTTTAACTTTTTTTCTTCTTCTTTTTGGTCTATGAGGATATGAATCCTTTGGAAGCCTGTTAAAGCTTATAGAGCCCTTCTCAGAATAATGTTTATAAATGCATAAAATAAAATACGAAGGATTATAAAAAGAAACCAAAGATCAGTGAAAATAGAGTTTCTTTCTCATCCAAATTGATTGGCCTGTGGAAATCTATCAAATGAAGAACCTTTTGGTTATAATTTGATTCTCTCACTCTTCAGTCGATTTGATAAAAAATATGTGTGAATGAGGAAAACCTAAATGGCTGGTTTGGGAAAATATATATTTTATTATGGTCTTTTATTACTTTAAAGTTATGAGAAATTACCACAACATTAAAATTTAATTTGAATTTAAATCTGAATAGATCATAGCTCATTATATCATTGGCAGGAAATTTATACTAAATAGGAAAGATACCTACTAGGCTTAGCAGATGATAGGAAAATAATATTTAGAACTTAAGGGGACTTTTGAGATCAAGTAGAAGAAATTGAGTCAGAGATATTAATTGACTATTCCAAGATGAAACATATGTAGCACAAGCACAGACACTAAGAATCAGTGCTAGAATTTATACTATACTTGCTACTATATAAGGCAGGTAGCAAGCTCTAGAGGAAAAAGTGGTGAATTTACCTTTTACAATAACTAGCAATGTGATATTAGTTGGATGAGTCACCTCTCTGAGAAAACATTAGTTTTCTCATTTGTAAAATGGAGGTATAAATAAATCAGATACTGCTGACAGTTATACCCACTCAGAAATCCTGAGAAATAGATCAATGAAACAACATAGAAAGTAGGAAAATACAGCAAATGTATAGTTCTCCAAAATCTTGAATTACTTTCCAAGGAATCATAGTATAATATAGAAAGGGAAAGGGACCTTCAAGGCCTTCAAGTCCAATTTCACCTTCTGTAGATAAAGAAACAAATGTAGAGAAACTAAGTGACTTGGCTTTGACATGATTTCTGGCCATGACATTGGGATAAAGAAGAGAAACAAGAAAGGGGAATCACCAAGTCACTTGATAGTTCATGTTGGTCAAAGTCAGTGGATGCTGTTCTGAAGGAAGACATTTTTGACACTGCCACTACAGTAACAATTGCTAAGATCTATACATGTGTTAAATAAGGGGCAACCCACATGAGAACTGGTTCTCAGACATACTACATTGGTTGTAGTTCCTGAAAAGTATATTTTAATGACCATTATATAGGTTGCAGTAGACATTGCTATAGAGGAAGTGAAGCACTTCAAGAAGCATTCAAAGACACAGGGAATAGCATGATCCTCACTGAAAAATAACAGAAAGTACACTTGAAAACAAAAACAATAGCATTAAGAACTTACAAACTGTTATGGCAAAAGAGTCTAATTATCCTTAGAAGATAAGCAATGGCTTGGCAGCTCAAATGCCTGTTGCTAATTCCTCAACATTACTGTAGGCTTCTTGAAATTAGAAAGGAATAACAGTCATAAACCAAAAAAAAGCTGGACTGGTAAAAAAAGAATCATTTTTTAATTGATGACTTTTTTTTTCATTCAATACTATGCTGAAACCAATATCAGAAGAATTCCAGGTGATCTGGGTATCTCCATCAGACTTTACAACTTTCCCGCCAAACTGTTTGTTTTACAAGTGTTTTACAAGCCCCTTCTAGGACTAAACTTCCATTGTATCTGGGATTTTCCTCTGTTGTGGAAAAAATGAACTCTGATAAACTCGTTGATATATGAAAATAATGCTGTAACACATCCTGGCAACATATTATACACAATGAAAGGCTAAGAAATTTATCCTAAATATGGAAATAAAAATGCTTCAAAAACCTAGGAATTAATTTGATTTAAAACCTGTTGAAAATCTATAGTCTATGTGCAAATCTAAACTTGGAAAAATAAACTACTCTTCAAAGGTATGTATAATCTAGAGGCAATGTGATCATTCTCACTCAATCAAGGACTGAAGAGAACATGTGTGGAAATTTGGTGAACTCAATGCTAAATCTGAAAAAGCCAATGAATGCAGCAAAAAGAGTAATGGCATATTATGTTTTTAGACATAAAAAGTTGTATGGTTTATTGCACACCAATAAATTTACAGTTTTTACTTGTTCAATATAATTTACACATCCCTGCAGAAACATGAGCAACTTTCTATGACTTCAGGCATCGTCAGTGTCAAGACACCAGGTAAAGGAGAGAGGTCACGGGTGGTTGAACTGGCAGTTTTTAAAAGACGTATCAGTTGGCTAGAAAGAGAAACGGTAACCCCCTCCAAATTGTGTTATGTGCTTGTGGTTGATTTAGAATACTGATCCCAGAAAAGGGGCTTCAGGCATATGACACCTTTTAATAATCCTTTCACCATGCATGGAATTGGGAATGGCAGAAAAGGAGATTTCCATTTTATAAAATTGTTAGGAAAATCCCCATTGTTATTTTTGTCCTATGAAATAATGTATGTGTAACCAAAATGCATATTATCTACATTATAATATTAAATATAAAGATTTATGAATGCAAATTACAGACTCAAAACTGAGAATAATGATTTGAGATCAAAGATGAGAGATTTTCTCTTTTCTGGTAAGTTTTGGTCATATTCTACATCCTTGTCTGTCATGCCCTGGAATCCAAAACTAGGCCAAAAAATTCCTTCTTGTCCATTCTTTCTTTAAAATTCTGATCTTAATAAACATCCAATAAAATGAGCATGCCCATACACAAAGCAGAAGGGTAAAAGAATTGTATACATGAAACCATAAAACTCTTTTACATACAGATAGTTTTTCCTTTTAAGTATGTAGTAAATTCAACACAAAGCTTTCAAAACTGTCCTAGATTGTTTCTGGCCTTTCTTCTATTTTGTTTGTGTTTTAAAAATATGTGTCAATAATCTTTTTTTCTCTTTCTTTTTACTTTATCTTGCTTTCAAATACCTTTTCCCCTTTCTCTTCTAAACCCCTTTAATTTGGAAGAAAAGAAAAATAGGAAATATATCATTTGTAGCAAACATGCATAGTCAAACAAAATAAATCGCCACATTGGTGATGTCTCAAATGTATTCTGATTCTCCAATTTAAGCACATCACCTCCCTGTCAGTAGAATAGTAGCTTGCTTTATCACTCCTTTAGAATGGTAGCTATTGATTGCAATGAATAGAAATCTTAGGTCTTTCAAAATTGCGTCTTTAATTATGTGTGTGTGTGTGTGTGTGTGTGTGTGTGTGTGTGTGTGTGTACGCATATGAAGAGGAGGCTCAACCTAACAGAACCATAGGCTCATATACATTCCTCTTTTATATGTATTTTATATTATGATTTTTACATTCAGAACAGAGTAATATGTGATCCTGCTTTTTTGGAAAGATTATAAAAATGAAGTGAACACACTTTTCTATAGCTTCCCTATCTTTTCGGCTCCCTCTGTCCCAAAAGCAATATGGATACTTTTTCTTTAATAGTTCCTGGATGAAAGCATTTTGATTTTGAGAGAAACAATTAGCTATCTTAATTAGTAATAAAGATAACAGCATATATTTTTGAATTATTATGTTTTTAAAATACATGCATAGATTCATGTTATTGAAGTTTTCTAACAATCTTTTGAAATCCAAGTTAGTATCATAAAACCGATCTTATTGACAAATTTTGGTGCAGATGTGGGAATGAAGGTATACTATGAAAATCATTTCTAAATTACCTGATCATTGAAAATTATGTCCATATATCATTTAGTCCAATGAGTGAATTTATTTTTTCTAAATATGTCTAGAGCTCCCATTCTTCTTATTTTTTTCAATATCACAAAGGTCTGTACTTTCACTGATTGGGGTACTCTGTTCACTGATGCAGATATGAGCCCCTTTTTTCATAGTAAATTATTATCAAGGATTTTTACAGCCTAAAAAAATAGGATCCTATAGGTAATCTAGTGATAAGCCTCATAGATTTGGCTAGGCTGGTCCTCAAAATGGAAGCATATACTCCATCATTCTGGGCCTGGACTCAAACTCTTTCCAAGTAGGGAAAACATAGTGTAGCTTATGCTTCAAGAATTCAGGGTCATCACAGTGAGGTATCAGAGGAGAATTTAAACAGAAAATCTCCACTTTTATTGGATCATTAAAGAGCTAGAATTAGGCAATAATATTTCTCCTCTAATTATGGTTACCTAGCTCCATAATCCTGGTCATGTGGAAAATATGATGGCAGGATGCTTAAGAATTGATTGTTTCCTTCCTGTAGACTTCACCCACATTTCAAATTAGGCTTTTTTCATTAAACCTAAAAGGTTTAATGACATTCTACCCCTTGAATGATTATACTCACTGCAAGTAGTATGCTTGTAGCTTCTAAATAAACTCCTCTTAAATTATTCTGGACAGAGAAAAATGGCAATGTTGACAATAGAAAGCTCTAGCCAAACATCTGGGAAAATGTTTATATTTTGGTGACTGTGCTTTTTCAAAAGAACATCATTTTTTAAAAAAGATGCTTTTTTAAGCCCAGTATTGTTTTCAGGAAGAAATGTCAATTGAAAATTACTTTTCATAACAACTGCTCCAGTTCCATCGGTTTACCTGTCAACAGGCATAGTTCAACATGTCCATAGCACTCTTAAATTTATAGGGCTGCTAATCACATTGAAACTCAAAATTCATTCTAGATGTCTAGGTTGACTTTATTTCAGAACAAATGGAGAAAACTTCAGTTGTTTTGGTTATATTGCCTCTTAAGCTACAAATAAATATTAATTTAAATAAAAATATTTCCCCAGAAAAGTGAAATTAAAATGGCATACCTTGATTTAAAACTGTCAGGTGGCATAAGCTCCAAAGTATGAGTGGGTCCATATAGGTTCACAACATATAGTTTAACTGTTGGGTTCACTTGACCAGCCTTTGAGAAAATGAAAGTAGTGACACATATTTAAAGCATTAGAAAATGTAGAGAGAGAATAAAAGAAATAATAATAGCTTATTATATACTCTTTCACCATTACAATCTTACACACATCTCATTTAAGCTTCACAACATCTGTATGAGCTAGGTAGTGAGCATACAATTATGCCCACTTTACAGCTGAATAAACTGAAGTTTGGAGAATTTAAGAAGTCCATCTGTTATCTTACAACTAGTAGGCAGCCAAGTTAGAACTCAAATTCAGGTCTCCAGGCTCTAAGGCTAGTGTAAATTTCATTATACAATGCAGCCTTTCAAGAAAACTACTTCTATATTTTCAATACTCTTTCCCCTTAAAATGCATAACTAAACCATGCTAGAAACTATTCTAAATTCAGGCTTGATGGGTTTCACTACTTTTGCTGGGTGCTACTCAGTCTTTTTATTCAGTCATTAATTTAGTCATTTAGTAATTAATGTTGATTTGAAATCACTAAAGCTACTCAGTAGATATTGTGTTTCTTCCCAAGAATGGCTTCTATGAAGCTGGTCCTATAATCAGACAGTCAAAATATGTGTTGACCCAACTATTTTTATTTGTGGGCTTTCAATAATACTTAATAGAAAAAAATATCACTCTTCCCAGATGCCACAGTACCTGATTTCTGGCAGAAATGAGAGATCAGATGATGAACTGGACTTGGTATTGGACAATTATGTAGGGTTGAAGGTTAGCTCAAACTTCATAATTTATGTAACGAGAGGTAAGTCATTTCAACTCTCTGGGCCCTAGTTTATTCACTTGTAAAATAAGGGAACAATACTAGATGATCTCTAAGAGCCCCTTCTAGGACTAAACTTCTATAATTTAAAATTTGATTCCTTTGGTTTCTTTCTTATATTCTTCCAATTTAAGTACAAATATTTGTTAAAATTGCAGCATGAACAATTTGACATTAATGTATGTATTTTTTAGTTGTCTTTCATCCAGGTTACAAGACCTGAGGGCAGTATCAGAACATGGATTGCCAGCAGGAATTTAGTGTAATAGGGGAAAATATAATGGGTAGATGAGGGACACAAAGTCTAATTTCATCAACTGTGCAATTTTGTTGAAGAGTACTTCTGAAATCAGCTTCAGGTAATTGACTAATTAGGTAGTTTTGTAATAATTTTGGTTACTATATTCAGACAATTCATTAGTATGATCGGAAGCCTTGATGGAAGAATAGTTCCTATGAGGCCAACTAGGATTTTTTAGAGAGGGCAGAGAAATGGGTATACTGGGAAGTGTCCAAGAAGGAATTGTATGCTTTGCGATGTAAATGAGTTGGAAAATATCCAATAGAGGGGGAAGGGGGAAATGATGCAAGTGTTTAAAAGAGAGATCTATGTTAACAGAATTGGGATTACTAAAACAGAGTCTAAGTCAGAATATAATGCTCATGTGGGAGAGTTAAAATGCTGCCATCATTGATAACCATTAACAGCTTGGCAAATTTATTGATAAGCGCTTTGAAGGACTAAGGGAAATGGGTTATATGAGAGTTTAGATTTCAGTAAATGCTGAATTAATGAAAATTAAATGTTGTGAGGTCAGTCTGTTAGAAGGTTACAACAAAGTTTTCTTACCTCACTACTCTACCAAAGGAAGGTTCTGATTAAAGAGTCTAGAGAATACTTTCTGGTGATTTTGAGAAATACTCATTTGTTGCTGTCTTTTTCAGAAAATTCTGAATATCACAGTAGTAAATGGCCTTTGGAGCCACTAACAAAACCTCTCCAAACTCTGAATCTTTAACTTTATTTGGTCAATAAGAATTCCATTTTTTTTTTTAATCTGCTAGATGCGACCGAAGACTTGGTGGGAGTTGACTTTGTTGGGGACAGTTACTCTGTTATCATTAAAATAAATGAATTTTCTAAGATCATCTAATTTTATATTTGCTATTTTATTAGGAATTTGTGGGTACATTATGGAGTTAAAGATATCGTTTTGTGATACAATTTTTCAGATGAGCTTGCTGTAATATTCATATAACAGACTAATATAAATAATCTTGGAAGATAGCACTTGAACAAGATACATAATATAACTTCTTTATACACAGATGTGTAACCACATGGCATAATGGTCAGGATGAGTGACAGAGTTCAGTCAATCATCTCTGACTCATTCCATTTTGTATTCCCTGGCTTTCTTCAAGTCTCAGCTAAAATCCTAAATATAAGGACCTATACCTATAAAGACCCCTTCCTGATCCACCTTAATGTTGGTGTGTTCCCTATGCTGATTGTGTCCACTTTATCACCTTTGTATGTGGTTATCTGCCAGTCATCTCCTCCATTCTATTCCAAGCTCTTTGAGATCAGGGACTGTCTTTTACCTTTTTGGATCTCCAGTGCTTAGCAGAATACCTGGCACATAGCAAGACCTTAAAAATACTTGTTGGCTGACTGATTTCACATGTTCTAATGTGAAGGTGTTTGGTATTCTGCATTGTTGAGCACTTTGTTTCATCCTCTTACAATTCAGGCATTGTTGGAAATAGGTGACCAGATGACAGGGCAGCAAGGTGGTGCAGTGGACGGAATGCTGGGCTTGGAATCAGGAAGACTCATCTTCCTGAGTTCAAATCTAGCCTCAGACACTCACTAGCTGTGTGACTCTCACAAGTCACACAACCAAGTTTGCCTCAGTTCCTCATCTGTAAAATGGGCTGGAGAAGGAAATGACAAAACACTCCAGTATCTTTGCAAAGAAAACCTCAAATGGGATCAAGAAGAATCAGGCAGAACTGAACAACAACAACAAAGCACAAATGAGGCTTGCCTTTTAAAATTTTTGATCATTTTACACTTTTGAAACTAAGGGTCATTCATCTATTTTTCACCTCAATGTGACATTTGCC
Source organism: Trichosurus vulpecula (assembly GCF_011100635.1). NCBI lineage: Eukaryota > Metazoa > Chordata > Mammalia > Diprotodontia > Phalangeridae > Trichosurus > Trichosurus vulpecula. The sequence goes on along the minus strand of NC_050574.1, from coordinate 296,913,821 downwards.
ATAAAGATGTCAAATAAACATTTTTCTTCTTTGATTCTGAAACACAAAACTTAATGATAATTGGCTATGATTTTCATAGCAATTAAAATTAAAATTAAAGAGATAGTCTTAATTAAGAATGCTAACCTGAGGTTAGCAAAATAGCCTAACACAAACATTTTGTGAAGTGCTAATGACTGTTGCTGTATAGGTTTAGAATCTTGCTGAATTAAGAAAAAATTCAATATGTTTATTGGTGCAAGAGTTTCATCAAATTGGATATGGGTTAAGTACATCCTACTCTAAACCTCTCTGATGTATAACACTATGCATTCTTTTATTTCTCTTTTTTCTCAATGTAGTTTCATAAAAGTTTTTAATATGAATAAGTTTATTTTTCAAAATCTTTCTCAAAGGGGTGGAAAGAAATTCTTTGCTCCCTAGGCTTAAAAAAGATTTCTAGCATGAATCAATAGAGAGAAAAGACCATGCCCTATCTTTGTAATCAAAGCCTGAACTTTTAGACCTCCTGGTAATATACTTGAGAACTTAACTCTATGTCTTTTTATGCCCTGTATTCCTACTTGCAAGAATCTGCCGATAGGCACACATGCTTAGGGCCACATGGTTTAATGGAAACAATACTAGATAAAGAGGCAGAAGATCTGAGTTTAAATCCTGCCTCAAACACTTGCTAATTGTATTGAAATGGAAAAGTCACATTACCTTTCTGGGCCTATGTTTTCTCAACTGTCAAATGGGAATAACAACAACTACTCTTCCTACTTCAGAAGGTGGTTGTGAGGATAAAACTGGATTAAAAAAGTACTTTTACAAGCTCAATTGTGGTGGAAATAAGCTGAAAAGTAAAAAGATGCCCATCAATTGAAGAATGACTGAAAATCCTTTGGTTGTAGATGTAATGGAATAATGGAATACTATTGTGCTGTATGAAAGGAGAAAACATGATTTCAGAGAGAAAAGGAAAGGTTTCTATGAATGGATACGGAGTGAACTAAGCAGAACTAGAAGAATAATCTAAAAATAGCATCAATATTACTAACATAAAAATTTTGAAGACTGAAAGGAATATAAGGAAAATAATTTTTACAATGATAATGTTGTAAAAACAAATAACTTCAAATGCTGTAAAAACTATGATCAAAACAAAGACCATCTAGGATTCCAGAGGAACCAACATGAATTATGTTAGCTACCTTTTGATGGGTGATAGATTTACAGTACAGAAATAATGCATACTTACATATATATACACACATATGTGTATGTATATACACATAGATACATACACATTCACACACATAGTATGTGAACACGTATATATGTATATATGGATGCATGTATGTATACACACTTATTACAGCCAATGAGGGAATTTATTTATTTGACTAATGCATATTTTGGATGTATGTGTGTGTTTTTACATTAGGTTGAGGACTGTGTAATAGTTTCAGAAATGATATATGAAAAGAAAAAAATACAGGTCTTGAGGGGAATGAAATGTTTCTGAATAGTAACACTCTCACACAGGTATGGCAGTCACAGAAATAGGAAAGATACCAATGGGAAATAGCGCGGGAGGGTAACTTGACCCACAATCTCCCCAGGTGCATAGGGAGGCTAGTGAATCAGATATTGAATAAGATGTGTTCAAATTTACATAGAATTTCAGGGAAAGAGTTGACGTAGTTATTGTCTTGTCATCTGAGGGAAAAGACAAGGTTGGGTAGTCTAGACCACTGAAATCACTACATTTTCACAAATGCCAAATAAGGAATGAGGAATAAAGGGCAGGGGCCCAGGAAACTTAACTCTAACTCTAACCACAGGAGGCAGGTGCCTGGGATGTGGGGCAATGCCCATTCTCTGCATCAGATAAACCTTAGGCTATATATATCTGGGGCAAGGGAGTGGCATGTCTAGTGACATATCAATAAACCCAGTTTTCACAATCTCATAAAAATCATATTTCCAAATACTTCTAATTTTAAGGTATGCTAGCGGATTTACATTGAAAATCTCTATATTAATTTATTACTATCTGTTTTGTGCATGATTAATTATAATCAATATTTTTTGAGAATACTACTTTACGTCCAAGAGGGTTTGGAGAATGACAAGTATTTTATCATTCTTCTTCTTTCATTAACATTTTTGTGCAATATTTCAGAATGGGGAACAATCACGAGAAAAATGTGTCATAATCTCCCATTAATGATCTTTCTCCCATAATGGTTACAGTGAATGCTTTGAATGTGTAGGTGAGGGAGTGGAGGGATAGAATTTGGAAGGTTTGGCAAATCACTCCCTTTGTTGCTATCCCTAGTTGAGAGAATGTTCAAATTTGACCCTTGATCCTGATATCACTCACTGCTGATCAGCATTGTTTGCATTTGACAATGCGTGAGACAAAAAGAAAAAAAAAAAGAGAAGAGTGAGCAGAAGGAGAAACAGGAAAGAGGAAAACAAAAGGAGAATCATAGAGGTCATAAAACATCAGAGCTAGATAGGTCCTTTGAGATCACCTACATTTCCCTTCTCATTTCCTAGATTAAGTGGGAAAAATTCTGGGAGATGACTGAATTGCCCATTTTCATACAGCTAGCTCATTGTAAAACCTGCACTAGACATTATGACTCCTGAGAAAAAAGGAAAGTGGGAAAAAAGCAAAAAAAAAAAAAAAGGAAAGGCGAAAAGGATCTCTAAGGGGAGAGGAGATATAAGAAAGGAAAAATCAGAAAAAAGTTATCATAACAGAACACTAATGAAACTGTCAGGATGAATTTTGGCTCTCAAAACAACTTTCATGCTGGTATCCTCCCTCACCCTCTATCTCTACTAGAGATCAGTGTAAGATATCAAATGTCAAGCTGAAAGCAGAAGGAATTATAGTTTCTGCTGCTCTTGGGGGACAAATCCTCTAGGTATTAGCAATACTGTCATCATTCAGTTCACTAACCCAAAAAGACAGGATTAATGGGCCAATTCCACTTAACTTACCTTAGGATATGGATACTGTTTTGCTTTGGGATACAGCCCTCCAGTAAAGCAAGGAATAACCATGTTCGGCACCAAAGAGTCATTTATCATCAGGAATGCAAGTCTTTCTCCATCCGGGGACCACCAATGAGCAATGTGGGAATGTAGAAGTTCCTCTAGAACAAATCAAATTCTTTGACATCACTTCTGCAGACACGGCCTCACTAATCCAGAGATATCTGTATTTGAATTCTGAATGATATCTTTATTTTCCCCTTGTACTCAGGTAAGCTTTTTTGATTAAACCTAGGACCCATTATTTTTGTCCTGTCACTTTCTAATTTAAGGGTAAAATGGCTATAAATAAACTAGTATATAAAGAAAGTAGTCAAGATTTCATGTTCATTTGGTAGTATAAATGGAGGACATAAAAGGATTATGAAGAACAAGCAGAGAGAGAGTAGACTGATGGAAGCTTTCATTCCAAATTGATTTCTTTGGATCAATATTAAGTTCATTTCAACATTCCTTTATTCAGCATACAATACATATGTATTGAGCAACAACTTGATGACCAATACTGTACTAGCCAGCAAAAAATAGTATTTGAGGGGCTAAGAATTCCCTTGGTGGCATATATACATGTGTACATGTATATGTGTATATGCACACATATGTACACATGCATATATGCATATGCATGTGCATAGGTGTGTATACATGTGTACATTTATAGTGTATGTAGATATAATGTATACAAAAGTTTCTTGCTAAACTACAATATGCTTAGTGAAAAGAGATTGATATAAACACAAAGTATCATAATGGATTTAGAGGTCAGAAGGAAAGCATGGGCCTAAGTATTCCTAGGTATTCAAGTAGAGGTGAAATCTGTCCTATTCCAAAAGTACTCATAAACCACTTGTGCTTAACATGAAGCATGTAGCACCCCAGCCCATTTTGAAGATATTCAAATGTGCTTTTTTGATAATTATCACTCTTCAAAAAGATGTATTCCCAGGTATCCTATGCCTAAAATAAAATAAAAAAGAATCCTGCCAATTGTTGTAGAAATAAAATATATCCAGTGAGGGAAAGGGGTCATTTTTATAAGTAAACACATACACACACCCATAAGTCATGATAAAGCAGTGAGGTAAAGTCTTTAAGTTATACTAGTCATTAGAAATAAAAAAGGAAAAATAAAAACAGAAAATTATAACTAATGGATTTAAAAAATAAAATAAATATATTATGTTATAATATTTATACATTGTATTTTTATAATCATATTGTCTCCACTGTAAGTGTAAGTTTCATTTTTGTTCTTTTGACAACACTGAATTAGAAAGCCTCTTTGCAGGGCAGATGGAGTTATCAACATATGTAATGTTCTGGAGACAATTATAAAAAGAACAAAAAATAAGGAAAAAAACAAACTTTGGCAGATTGACTTAGAAGATGCCATAAAGTTTAGCTTAGCATTTGATATTATGGAGTGGATTTTGTCTCTTTGTGGATTACCTCATGAAGCAACACAGGGTTACTAATGGTATCAGATTGTAAATATTCTGTACACATAGGCAACACAGTACCCTCTTCCTTTTTATTCTCTGACCATTTATGTATATGTTCAAATGACATGAAACATCAAGTTCCTTATATTTAAGCAAATCTGTGAAAGTTTGCTGGTGAGAACATTGAGCACACAAATAAAATAGCACTACACTTTCAGATAATCAGAAATGATTGAATTTTTAATAGAGAAAATGCTCTGGAGAATGCCAAATGGCATGACCTTGACATCTTTAAACTTTACTTTCATAAAAAAAGATGATCTGATATGTCAGATTTAATTAAGTTGCCATGTTAATGATGCTAATTTATATGCAATAATATTAGATTGGATTTGTTTGAACTATGTTTAAATGGTCTTTCATTTCAAAGATTTTATTTTTTCTTTGAAACTTCAGTGACCAATTTTAATAATTATACATTTCATTTGTTTTGGCTTCCTTTGAGTGTTGCATGGTGTTGAGTGGTCTTAAAAAGAAGGTTTAAAATAAAATTAATCTTTTAAAGCATGAGTAGTACCAATCCCTGTTAATAGTTCTGACTTGTCACTCTTACATATAACATCCTCCCAAATGAATCAATCCTTCAAAAAAAAAAGATGACCTACATTTCTCTGCAGAAAAATCAACCGGTGATAACACACATGGCTCTTCATTGAGCTTGTTGTACTAGATATTTAGAGAAGGGAAATTTTAGTCTATAAAAATTAATTCCAATGTTACCTTTAGTTTTCATGATTTTGTGGCTAAGATGAATTTGAATTGTAATATATTTACTAAATACAAAAACAATCAACTCATTTGGGCTCATTATAGGCTAAAGACTGAGCCTCTGGTAAGTACTGGTAAGTTATGATAAAGGTAAGTGGTTAGGTACAAGTTTCAGTGTTGAGAAAAAGCCCTATAGTTAGGGGGCATCACAAATGGGGCTCCAATGATCAGCATGAGATCATGTGATGCCTTAGGGTGCTGAAAGAAGTGTGACTGGTATGTTTTTTAATCCCATTCATGTGGTAGTGTTCTAAACTTAGAATATTGTTCCACTGTTTTTCCTCCCACTCAGACACATTCTAATATGAGAGTGAGCCCAGAATTTGTGGTCTTATTATCCTGAGGAGTTTAGCTTCTCTCTTTGAAATGGAGCTTTTACTACCTTCAAATGCCTTCAATGACCATCCAACATAGAATTACAGAGTATAACTGGAACAAAGTAATGGGCCCTATTATCTTTATAAGTTGTGGACTAACAAATTATATCACTCATTTCTAAACTCCTTTAGAAAAGAGATAATATTTGCTAACCTTATAATTGCAATAGTAGAGTGTGAAGACATTGAAAAGGGAAATTAGAGGCCACTGAAGACAACAATTATGTCTTGGTAGGCCTTTCAAGGCAGCTTCCCAATGCTTATGCTTTAAATACGCTATGAAATGTAACTTATGTTGCACTGACCAAAATAGGTGATTCATATGTAATCATTTCTAAATTTTCTTATCCTATGTTTTCTGATTTTAAATGGAGAAATAAGGAAATAAAAGAGAGCCATTATTTTTCCTTCCTTCCTTCCTTCCTTCCTTCCTTCCTTCCTTCCTTCCTTCCTTCCTTCCTTTCCTTCCTTCCTCCCTCACTCCCTTTCTTCTTTCCTCTCACTCTCTCTCTCTTTCTCTCTTTTTCTCTTTCTTTCTTTCAAATTGTTGTAGTCTCCAACTGTCCTGGCCTCCTGTAGTGGCTCAGCTTAGTAAACCTTAAACAATAAACCTCACCACTTATATTGTTTGTCCTCAATATCAGTTTAGTACATAAGACCTATGAGTCTTGCTCACTTTATAGAACTTTAAAGCATCAGAAAGAGTGTTATAGTACACAGTGCTGCCATGGAGATAGAGATGCTATGTTTAGAGGCAATTCCTGATTTTAGAGTTTTCAATTAAAAGTCTAGTCATTTTTCAAATCCTGAGACATGCTGCCAAGGCCATTTGCAAAATAAGGTTTTGTAATGGTGTGTGGGAAGAAGGGAGGAAGAAATGGTGAAGTTTTGTGTCCAGGATAGGTCAGCTTTCCTATCCACAAGCCTAGGCAAGAATGGGAATCTAATTATCAATCAAAATTTGGTTTCTTGTGACACATGAATCTTTTAAATACTATTGTACTTAAAAATTAATTTGATTCTTATCATCAATAACTTCTTAGGTGGATTACACTTTCTCCCATTATGATCTGTTTTTAAATATGATAGATTATTCTCAATGAGCATGATTAAAATCAGGAGGTGTTCATAAAGTCTGACTATTGTTAACTATATAGTGTTTTTTGTTTGTTCATTTTTCATCTTTCCAGGACAGTCAGAAAAAAACAACATCCAATTTCCAGCCTGATTATTTGTAAGACTGCCATTCATTTTATTAGCTAAGCCTTATCTCTAATAAAATCCATCTAGCTTGACCAAAAAAAAGGTTGGGAAAATATAAGTAGATGCAAATCACAACAGAAGATACATGAGCATATAGAAGTTATAAAAGCATGAAACCAAGTTAGAAAGAAATGAGAAGAAAACAGCTAAGAGTATTCTGAAATGAATAGATTTCTTCTGTAGACTTTGTATAACAATATGCCATTTGAATTCTTTCAAAACTAAATTCACTCAACTCACCTTCATATAACCAGTCAGCAATTCCATTAAAAATAATTCCTTCTTTTCCTGAAGATGTCAGTCGCAATGAACTGCTCTTTACATCAGGTTGGTAGTAGATGTTATTTTCAAAAATGTAAATCTGGATCAGAAAACATTTCAAACACACAGTTGTATGATCTATGATCATATTTCCCCCTTTTTCTGACTGACAGGATTAGCAGACAAGTTTACTTCATTTTCACCTTAACGTTACAATAAAATATGCCCCCATGGATGGATGGATGGATGGATGGATACATACACACACACACACGCATATATATACATACATACACATATACATACATACACACATATCTAATACAATAGCTAATGACTGTTAAATGTGAAATTCTTATTAGCCTCCAATTTTCATTTGGACATGTGGGCAACACCCAAGTATTGACATTTGTTTATGCATGTTTTTGAAAGCATTGTGTCATCTACTTTGGTATCCTCTCTCATACATTGGGGAATTAGTTTAGATATCAGGTTAGGCAAAACTTAAATGGATGCAATTTTTACCTGAAATATAATAGCCTCCTGATATTTAGACAATATCCATATGTCCATCTTATTTGGTGTATATTCTTCTACCTCCACCTCTCTTCTACACTTTGAAACATACTACATTGAAACATTCTGTTTATATAATTTATTCAGCCAGGATTCTCTAGTATTTGCATCAGAGGTGGGCATGTCATATAATCTTATGGGGATAGAGTTAGGAGAGTTTTTTCCTACTTTTTATTTTTCCAGACAGATTAAAAAACTCCAGGCTATCTTGCCTTCACAGAAGAACCCACACAAATCAAGTAGTATCATACATTAACCTAAAAATGTTATGACAAAAAAGTTACAGTCAAGACTTTTTTTAACCATTGTGATACCCTGAAGATCTCAAATAAGAGATTGTATCTACAAAGCATTGAAAAAAAATAACCAATTTACAGAACTCCAGAGTCAAAGTAATTGGGCTTATTTCTGACCTCTAATTATTACTATTATTATGACCTTGGGTGACTCTTTTATAGCCTCCAATGGCCTCAGTTTCCTTTTCTATAAAATAAGGAAATTGGACCAAGATACTCTCTGAAGTCACTTCCAACTCTAAAAATATGATTTATTGGACTTATATCTGGATCCAAACTCACTGTTTCACTAAAAACTGGGAAGTACGCTGATTTGGGAATCTAGGAGATATCCATTTCAGTACAAACTGCAATAAGAATTATTATAGAAAATAACAACAATTTACTCATATTTATACCATGCTTTATTATAGTTACAATGTGCTTTCTGCTTTCCAGTATCCAGTTCTCTGACCTTCATTGTGAAAATGGCACGACAGAAAACAGTGTTAGACTTGGAATCAGTAAAGAGATTTGAATTCCGCATCTAATAATTATTAAATGTATATGACATGAACAAGACATATAAACTCATTGGGCCTCATTTTTTTCCATATATAAAATGGGTATATATATATATATATATATATATATATATATATATATATATATATATATATATATATATATATATATATATAGGACCTGTTTCCTGGGGTTGCTGTGAGAACCAAAATGCTTTATAAACCTTAAAATGCTTTAGGAATAATGATAATGATGATGGTGATGATGATGATGATGATGATGATGATGATGATGGTGTTCCCTTTAGACTCAGCAATACTCTCATTCCTGGTGCTAATGGCCTTATTCATTGCTTCTATTCTGTTCTGAAAATGCAAATTATAAAGACTAATACACAGTCTTTATTGAACTCTTGGAAAGCATTTCTCTCATAGGCTTTATTATTGTTTGGATGGACAAATAGCAATGATGATTTGATTGGCTATCTTCCTATGATGGAAACAGCTAGCTTTGCATCTCCAATGGAAAAGAAGAAATAAAATGGATAGCCAAATATATACTTTTGGATAATTCTGAATATTCAAATTTTAAAAATTGAAATAAGAAATAATATCTCTAATCCTTAGTACTCTGTTGAAACTTTTCTCAAATAACCCTTGTATTGCCACTCCACTGGCTTTTTCTGAATTGTAATTCTCCTTAATTTCATTGTAGCATTTGGTATTGCTGACAGTCTTTTCTTTTGTTAAACATTTTTTCTTCTATTTTCCTCTCCTCTGATCTCTCCAACTGTGTTGTTTCTTATACTGATTCTTTTCAATCCCTAATTGTTGTATTCACAAGACCCTCTCCACAGCCATATCCTATTATCTCCCCTTTTAGTATGCCATATACTCACCTTAATCCAACAACAATCTTTATTTAAATAACTCAAAAATAAGTTTCTTCAATATCAGCCTCATAATCAAGTTCCAGTTATAAATTTCTAGCTAGCTAGTAATAGCTCTGCTGAAGTGTTTGAAAACATATTTAAGACTAAGAGAATCATTTGCATGGAGATTATCATTGACACCATAGAAGCTGCAGAGGGTGAAGTAATATAGGTAGAAATGAAGAGGACACAATACAACCCTGGGAAATGCCTATGTTTAGGAAGCATGAAATAGAAGAAAAATTTGCAAATGAGACAAAGAAGGAGCCACCAGACAGACAGAAGAAGCAAGAGAGTACAATGTCATGAAAACTAAGAAGGGAAAAAATATATCAAAGAGAGGAGGGTAATTAATGGTGTCACATTTTGCAGAAAGATCAAGATGGCTGGAGATAAAGAAATGACAATTAGAATGGAGTTCATATATGAGATCATTTAGTAGATTGCAGAATTTAAAAGTATGTGATAGAAAAGCAACAGCAGCAAATACTGTAGATGGTCTTCTCAAGGAATTTAGCCACGAAGGGGAGGAGAGGTATTGGATAATTGGCAGAGGCAATAGATGAGATAAATGAGAGATTTGGGGGGGGGGATAGTGGAGACATGGACATGTTTGTAGTCAATAAGGAATCAATCAACAATAGGAGTGATTGCAGATTAGTGAGCTAATAGGATTCCTAGAGGGGGCAATCTGCTAGAGAAGATGGGACTGAATGGGGTCACTTGTGCCTGTAGAGGGGTTTATCTTGCCAAAGAGAAGGGTAACCTTGTTGTTTGAGACAAGGTTGAAAGTGTGATCCATGGTTCTATCTTATACCATTTTCTCTTCTCTCAGTTCACTCCTTCCCCTAAGTGACCTCATCAGCTCTCATGAGCTTAATTGTAATCTCTATGCAAATGATTATCAGATATATGTAGTTATTATTAGATTCTCTTCTGAGCTCTGGTCATGCATCACCAATTTCCTATTGAGTATTTCCAAATGTATGTCACAGAAAATATGTCACTTAACAAGTCCCAAAACAGTACTTACTGCCCCTCTTTCCCAGTCCGATTAAATTTCTGTGTCTCTGCTGAAAGCACCTCCATCCTTCCAGAAACAGAATTTCACAACTTCATTGTTATCACTTCCTCCTCTCATTCACCCCCACAAAGCCAGTTAATTTTCAAATCTTGGAATTTCTACCTCTATACCATCTGCTACACTCACATGGTTACTACTATAGTTCAGGGCTATTTTAATATTTTTATAGCAATAGGTATTTTAATAGCAATAGGTAACTCCTGAAAACCATCAAAGTGAGTTTTCTAAAGCATCGGTTTAACCATATTCCTCTTCACTCCAGCTCAGTAAGCTCCAGTTGCTCCCTATAACTTCAAGGATTAAATATAAATTTATCTGCCTGGGATTTAAAGCCCTTCAAAATCTGGCATGAACCATCTACTTCATCTATCTGTACTATAGTTCAACCAAATTGGCTTTTGACCTCCTCCTGATACATTTTACTTCATCTTTCATCACTATGTTTTTTTGTTTTATTTCACTCCTGTGCCTTCATGCCCAGCTTTTGGAATGCCTAGTTTCCTTCAAGGCTAAGCTTAAATGCTATCTTCTATGAAAGGTCTTTTTATTATTCTCCCCTTCAGGATGTTAATGCCTGCCCTCCAAATTAACTTGAATATTTTAAAATCTACTTTGTATATTGAAATATATGTACAAATCATCTCTCCTGACCAGATTGAAAGCTCCCTGAGGGGGTGGGTAGATGGCTACAAATATGTATATGTATATGTATGTGTATGTTTACATATATATGTGTGTGTATGTATACGTATGCATGTATACACACATACATACACATACAAACATATATAAATATGTATATATACACACACAGACATATATTTCATTGTATCTCTCTAGCATTTAGCATAACCCACAGCACATAATTGGCATATAATAAATGTGGCTTTTTGGACTGTTTAATTGTTGTTGTTGTTGTTGTTGATGATGATGATAATGACCATGATGCACCACAACTTTCTGGCAACCTGTTTACTTTTATTATATTCACATAAATTTTTGTCCATTTAATTTTTTTTCCATAGCCTATTCATTTGTCTTCTCACCTTGTGTTTCTCCCCATTCTAGAGCACCTTGCAAAATTTCTCCAGATGAATCTTATTAATGAACTTTGCCTAATTACCTTGTTCAATTATATTAAAGGTTTTCTTGGTCATTGAGTAAATCACAAGCTCCTTGTTTGACATCCACGTCTTTCCAAAATATTTTATCAGACAACATTTCAACCTTGCCCAACATGACATAACCTTGTCTGTCCTATTATTCCTGTCCAAACTATATCATGTGATATTCCACAACTGTGCCTTTGGATCAAAATGTTCTCTACACTTGCTTCTCACAGTGAATAAGAACACAGAAAGTATGGAAAATGCAAAAAAGAGACCATATGTACAGCTCTGTTATATATGACCCATGCCATCTCAGAATATGATTGCAGAGGCAAAACAGAATGACCTTCCATTCCTTCCTTACCCCCCTTAACCTGCTTTAATTTATTTTTGTTAGATATAATACTCGCCTTATACTTTGATGAACTGAAATATAAAAGAACCTACATCATCCTCATATCTTCAAATTAAAAATGGCATGCATTGCCTTCCCCTTTTGCTGGCAAATGTTTCCAAATTATAATATTTCAAAGGAAATAAAATTACTCATATGTATTAAAGAAATATGTTTCTTTCTCCTGGAAAAGAGCCATGTGAGGATCAAATCTGATATTGACTACATTTGTTCCACAATTAGTACAGGAAATAGATTTCTAAATTCTTCTAAAATAGCAGATAATCTTTTTCTTTTCCTAAATCCATATATACATACATATATATGTATATACATACATATATACATATATACATACATACATACATATATACATACATACACATATATATGTAAAACAAATGTAGAGGTCATCCATTACCTACCTATTGATGCATATACAGTGTACATTTTCAGTAGGCAGTACTTCAAGACAAGGAAACTTAGTAGTCAGACATCCCAAACTTTCTGTTGGTTTCAAATTTTGAGTCAAAATAATTGCTGATACTTTCTATGGGTTCAGCAGATATATAAATTATCCAAAACTCCTGACCAGTAATTACATTTATATTTGAAGAAAATACTGGATGGAGTTCAGAATCTATATGAAAGTGATATACACTTGAATTTGAAAGATAAAAATATGGAGTCAGAATTTTAATGATTTCAATATACTGAAAAATTTAATAGCAGTTTTTATCAACAATGTTCTTTTATGTATCAAACATTAATAGCATTAGTAGAAACAGTTTAACACTTAGCCATGTACATCTTTTAAAATTAAATATTTCTCTTTATAATAATTTTAAATACCTTAAACATATTCAACATTTTTGCAAATAATTATTCTTAAACAAAAAATGTAGCTTAGCTTGATGGTGAAATCAAACCTGTGGATCCTAATTGATTTGTCATAGGAAGAAATTGGGTTCAAATTCTGGCTGTCACTACATATTTATTCAATTTGGACTATTGCATAACCTCTCTGATTTTTCTGCAAAAAATGAGGGATTGTCCTATAAAATGTCCTTTCAGATTCTTTTCATGCATAAATCGATGAAGCATACGAAGAGGCTACTGTGTTTTCATTAAAATGAAAAAAAAAAACCTGAAAAAAATCTTCCTGACAATTATATTGCAATGCTTCTGATTATTATCAGTTGTCTATTTGCTATTATCAATGCACTGAATTAATCTAATTATATCAGTACAGCTAATTTGTCTGCCTATCTCTTTGATCATGTTAGTAATCATGTTTATGTAGTAGATAGCTGGCCAACCAACACTTGTTTCAGAATCTGAGATCTTAACCTGTCCAAAATTTTACCAATGTAGGAAGGCAAGTCAAAGAAATAAAGGAACTACAAAATTACCTGATTTTAATGAATATATTAGTGGTTGATTTCTGTTAATTTGTTAAATATGTACCTTTCTGTGACGTAAAATAAATTCTCAATAAGACATATATGGACAGAAGAAGAAAAGCCAAAGCTTCCTCTGGTAGCAAAATCATAGGGCTGGAACCTTATCAATTTTATTTTCAAACAAAGAGGAAGAAGTAGGCTTAGGACTTAAGCAAAGTCTAAACATTAAAGGAGAATAATGGAGGCTATAATCTTAAGGGTTTAAAGCTGGAAATGAGAATATTGGACAGGTCTTGACCTGTCAAGAACTAGTATTTATTTTAATATTGTTTTATATTTTCCCCAATTACATGTAAAACACTGGTTTTTTTTAAAGTTTTAAATCCCAAATTCTATCCCTTCCCTATCCCATCCCTGAGAGGATAAGCAATCTGATTGTGGTTATACATGTGCAATCATGTAAAACATTTCTATATTAGTCATTTTGTATGAGAAGATTCAAAAAAGAGAGGGGGGTGAAGCAAGTGAAAAATAGAATGCTTCTGTCTATATTCGGACAACATCAGTTATTTCTTTGGAGGCAAATAGCGTTTTTCATCATAATATTGCTGAGAACAGCAAAGTCAATCATAGTTCTTTGTTGTACAATATTTTTGTCACTCTGTACAATGTTATTCTGGTTCTCACTTCACTTGTATCAGTTCATGTAAGTCTTTCCAGGTTTTTCTGAAATCACTCTGCTTGTCATTTCTTATAGCACAATAATATTCCATTACAATCATATACTACAATTTGTTCAGCCCTTCCCCAATTGGTGGACATCTCCTTAATGTACAATTCTTAGCTACCACACAAATAGCTGCTACAAATATTTTTTTTTTGTATAAATAAGTCCTAAGAACTAATATTTTGGAAAACATTAGCAGCCACTATAACTCTGGCCTTTTAAAAGTGCTGATGTTCCAGGTGAAAGCACATTAAGTAATGAAATATGGGGAAAACAGGCTTAGCATTGTTTTCTTTATATTGTCAAGTAAATTATATAATGACAAATAATAGAAAGAACAATAATTTCCAAGTTTATCATGCTTTGAGTTTTGCATATCATTTTATAAACTTCTCATTTGATTCTCAAAACTGCTATATGTAGTAGGTACTTTCTTATTGCCATTTAAAAGCTGAGGGAACTGAGCTTAAGAGGTATTAGATAAACTGTCTAGTGTCATAGAGCTCATTAAGTGACTGACGCAGGATTTGATCACAGATATTCTGATTTCAACGTTGATAGTCTATCCATTTTTAATTACTAGAGTAGATTATACAGATATTTGTGTTACCATATTTCTAGATCATTAATTTTTTGAAGTATTACAATACAACATAACACAAATTCTGATGAACAGCATTTAAAAATTTCTAATGTTTCAAAGGACAGGAACTTTTGATGATCTATCATCTCTTATAATTTGATATTGACAAAGTACGAATGGAAGGATTATAGATAAACTGGTTTTTTAAGGTATTTGTTTGTAAGGGAGAAATGAAAATCTCATAAAACATTACTTTCCCCATGAGTATTGACAATATACTCTGAAAATAAGTTATATTCAATAAAAGCTAAGTTTGTTGAACAATACTCTATTGCAGGATTTTTACTTGTATAACAATTTGATATGGAATCTAAACAATGCCCTATGTTATAGTTCATCTCAACAAAACTCTCATATGATTCATATACTTACTCTGAAATATGGCAGTTCAAATGATTACACACAAACGATTACTTTAGTTTTGTTAAGGAAACAATAAACACAATTATAATCAGTGTCATGGGTTTAAATGACAAAAGGAAAAACACTTGTCTGCAGCTTTGTAAAGAAACACTGCCTTTTTCAGAAATGTATTGTCAAAAGTTAAATTATAAAATAGTGATGAGATTCTTTAATTTCCTGTTTTCACCATATGTTCAGGGGTAATATAATTTGCCCAACTAGTAAACTTTAACTTCAACTTGTGAGCACAAGTTAAGTTTTTTGATTGTCTCTGACTTTTGGCCTTGAAAAAGACTTTTCTTTTGTCTGTAAGGCAATGCATTGACTTTTTTTTGGCAGCAAAGTCACTAGGATAGATCATAAATCACCAAAATCATTGAAGTCACTTTTGCACTTGTACCTGTCATGCGAGAAAATGAAAAACTATCATAGAAAGCTCCCACCCCCTTGCTACTGGGAGCTGTTTAAATGTACTGAAATTCATTTTTCAGATCCATTTTTCTTCTAATTTCTACTCTATCATTGAGCTTCTTTTTTTTAAAAAAATATTTATTTTAACATTCTTTTATTTTAAAAATTTTAATACTGGATTCTCTCCCTCTCCTTTACTCCTCCTTCAACCACTGAGAAAGCAAACTTATCCATTATATATGTGAAATCAGGCAAAACATTTTGTCATATTAGTCACACTGGAAAAAGAACAAAAAAAGGTGAGAAAATTGACATCAATTCACACTCAAGGTTTCATCAACTCTCTCTCTGGGGGCGAATATCAATTTTTTTTTCATCTTGAGTCCTCTGGAATTGTGTTGGATCATTGCTTACGACTATAGAAAGCTTTGAGTTCTTCTTCCTAAACTGCCTGTTCAAATCTTTTGACCATTTATTAACTGGGGAATGGCTCTTGTTTTTAGAAATGTGATATAGTTGCCCATATATTTGAGAAATTATGCCTTTATCAGACAAACTTTTGTAACTCTTTTACATTATTGTCTATGGTATTTTTTTTTTCAAAATGTAGTTTCCCTGATTATCACTTTTAATTAAGTCCATTTTTGCTTTTGCATCGTCTAAGGTCATGTTGCTATTACTCCAGCCCTTTATGATAATTCTGTCTGTGTCTTTTTTTTCAAGTGTATCTTTTGTATACAATATATTGCTGAATTCTGCTTTCTAATTCATTCTGCTTTCTGTTTCTTTTTAATGGATTAGATCATACCCTTCACATTCACAGGCATGATTACTACTATGTATTTCCCTTCTGTTTATTCTCTCTCTCTCTCTCTCGTCCATCCTCAAAAGTTTATTTTGCTTCCGACGACTCTCTCCCTAATGTACTTTTCTCTTTATTATCCCCTGGCCTTTATCTCTTATCCCCTTCCTCTCCCATATCCCTATTAGGTAAGATATATTTCTATACAAAACTGAGTGTGTGAATTATTCTTCCTTCTTTGACATAATTCCAATGTGAGGTTCAAACATTGCCTGCCAACTCCTGATCCCCATTTTAACCTCTACTAGAAATGCTGTTCTTGGCACACTTCTTTTACATGAGAGAATTTCCCTCATTCTCCCTTCTCCCTTCTCCTTGCACATCCCTCTTTTTCAACCTGACTTTTTTCGGAGATCATCTCAACATAATTAATTCAGACCTATGCCCTCTGTCTATGTAGTCTCCTTCCAACTGTCTTAATAATGGTAAAATTCTTAGGAGATACATATATCATCTTCTCATATAGGAATGTAAAGATTTTACCTTTATTTAGTCCCTTATGATAACTCTTTCATGTTTATATTTTTATGTTTCTCTTGAGTCTTTTGTTTGAATATCAAATATTGTATTCAGTTCTGTAATTTTTTTTTTCATCAGGAATTTTTGGAAGTCTTCTATTGTATTAAATGTCCATTTTCCCCTGTAGGATTATACTCAGTTTGTTGTGTAGACTATTCTTGTTTGCAATCCTAGCTACTTTGATTTCTAGAATATCATATGCTAATCCCTCTACTCTTTTAATGTGGCAGCTACTAAAGTCTATGTGATCCTGACTTTGGATTCATGATATCTAAATTGTTTCTTTCTGGATGTTTGCAATATTTTCTCCTTCACCTAGGAGTTCTGGAATTTGACAATAATGTTCCTAGGAGTTTTCATTTAGGGATTTCTTTCAGAAGGTTATCAGCCAGAGGTGATCAGTAGAATCTTTCAATTTCTATTTCACTCTCAATTTAAGATATTAAGGCAGTTTTCCTTCATGATTCTTGAAATATTATGTCAGCTTTGTTTTAATCATGACTTTCAGGGGATCCAATAATTTTAAATTATCTCTCCTCATTTTTTTACATGTCAGTTGTTTATCTAACGAGATAATTCACATTTTCTTCTCCCCCCCCACTTCTGACTTTGTTTTATTGTTTTTTGATGTTTTATGGCATCATTAGCTTCTGTTTGCCCAATTCTAAATTTTAAGGAATTATTTTCTTCAGTGAGTTTTTGTACTTCCTTTCCATTTGACCTATACTACTTTGAAAGGAATTATTTTCTTCAATGATTTTATACTTCTTTTAAGATTAGACTAATTTAGTTTTTTAAGGTTTTATTTTCTTCAATGTTTTTGTTCCTCTTATATCAAACTATTAATTCTCTTTTCATAATTTTCTTGCATCACTCTCATTTATTTTCACCATTTTTCTCTACTCCCCTTATCTCTTTCCTTAACAGTGCTAGGAATTCTTTCTGGCTTTGGGTCCAAGTAGAATTTTTTTCCTTTGAGGCTTTGCTTGTAGCTGTTTTCACATTGCTATCTTTTGAATTTATGTCTTGTTACCATAATATGTCCTGCCACCATAATAGACTTTTATTGTAAAGCTTTGTTTTTATTGTTTGCTCATTTTCCTAGCCTAATTCTTGACTTCGTACTTTATATTACAGTTTGGCACCTCTCAACTGTGGTTGGGGTAGCAGTACAAAATTTTAGGCTTTTGTTGTGTTGCTTTTTTCAGAGTTAGTTCTGGTGGCCTGTGAGTTTTTGGTTCTTCCAAAGTGGTGTTACCTTGGGAGAGTTGTGGTCACTGTTCTCTTGGACTATATTGTGGTCTTTACCTAGGAAGGGCCCTTGTTCCTCTGCAACCATGGTTACTAATGTTCCTCTTGACCTTGGAAGTGTGATTGGGGCCCCTGCTCCCTTGTGACTGATAGCAAACATTGTTCTTAATCCTGGAACTGTGACCCATCACTGAGTTTCAAAGGGATAAGGATTGACTTTCTTTGTCCTAAATGTATAATTATTTAAGTCCTTCTTAATCCTGACTATAAAGCAACTCACAGAAAGAAAACAAGAATTCCCAAGGAAACTATAATCTATCAAATGTAACATTGCCTAGATTCTATTATGTCTATGGTCCCTTCCAACTGTAACTCTATAATCCTATAATTTATATGTTGAAAAGAATCAGTTTGAGACCATTTGCTAACTTACACTAGAGGAGAGTGTTCCATCATTTAGAATTCCTTTCAGCAATTAGGTCACAGGTTAGAATATATTTTTGAGTTAAAGGAAGAGAGAGAAGCAGGGTTAGTTTATGTGACCTGTGATTTTTGGTTTATATGCAAACATTAGACCCTAAATTCTATATAGCATGGGACTCGAATATTAATTTAGCTTTTTACAAGGAAAATACAGATAAAAATGTTGAGAAAATCAAATTAAATTATTAAAGAAAATACAACAATTTTTCCCAGCTCATGTTGGCCCAGAAAACATATTTGGAAAAAGAAAACACTTTGGTAAAACCTGAGAGAGAATATAATTATGCATAAAGGATATGGAGTGGGACAAAAATCTCTTTAAGAAATT
This sequence comes from Trichosurus vulpecula, assembly GCF_011100635.1. Taxonomy (NCBI): domain Eukaryota; kingdom Metazoa; phylum Chordata; class Mammalia; order Diprotodontia; family Phalangeridae; genus Trichosurus; species Trichosurus vulpecula. The sequence goes on along the minus strand of NC_050574.1, from coordinate 296,894,673 downwards.
AGTTCCGGGGGACAGAGCCAAGATGGCGGCTGGAAAGCAGGGACTTGCGTGAGCTCCCCCCCAGATCCCTCCAAACACCTGTAAAAAATGGCTCTGAACAAATTCTAGAACTGCAGAACCCACGAAATAGCATATGGAAGCAGGGCTCCAGCACAGGGCAGCCTGAACGGTCATGGGGTAAGGTCTATCACATGGACCTCAGAGCATAGTGGAGCAGAGCTCGGTGCAAGCCGCGCCTGGACCAACCAGACCAGGAGCTGGGCAGAACAGGCCTTAGTGCCCTGAATCAGTGAGCTATGTCAGTTACCAGACTTCTCAACCCACAAACACCAAAAACAACAGAGAACGTTAGTGGGAAAAGCTGCTGGAACAGAGTGAAAGGAGTTCTCTGCTTGGCCACCACCCCGGGGGCAATGGAGGTGGTGCAGCTCTGAGGCTGCTTCCAGAGCTACAGCTACAGTTGCTTCAGGCCCCAGGCCCGCCTGGTGGGAGGAATTAAGTGGCAGATCTGAGCGGGAGTGCAGAGCCAGCTTAGATCTGAGTCAGGTCCAGGTTGGCGGTTCTTGGGGGAGGAATAGCACTGGTGTGGCAGAGCTTGCTGTATAGAAATAGCTCTGAAAACAACAGCATGGCCACTCAAGCTTGGGACAAAGTACTCTATACTCTACAAGTAGTCATACCCCGATGAAAAACTCAAGGGTCAAGTAAGTTGGCTGGGAATATGGCCAGGCAACAAAAAAGAACTCACATTCAGACTCAGACTTTGGAATCTTTCTTTAGTGACAAAGAAGACCAAAACATACAGCCAGAAGACGTCAACAAAGTCAAAGAGCCTACATCAAAAGCCTTCAAGAAAAACATGAACTGGTGTCAGGCCATGATAGAGCTCAGGAAGGATTTGGGAAAGCAAGTTAGAGAAGTAGAGGAAAAACTGGGAAGAGAAATGATAATGATGTGAGAAAACCATGAAAAACAAGTCAATGACTGGCTAAAGGAGACCCAAAAAATACTGAAGAAAATAACACCTTAAAAAATAGACTAATTCAAATGGCAAAAGAGCTCCAAAAGGCCAATGAGGAGAATGCCTTGAAAGGCAGAATTAGCCAAATGGAAAAGGAGGTCCAAAAGTCCACTGAAGAAAATATTACCTTAAAAATTAGACTGGAGCAAGTGGAAGCTAGTGACTTTATGAGAAATCAAGATATTATAAAACAGAATCAAAGGAATGAAAAAGTGGAAGACAATGTGAAATATCTCATTGGAAAAACCACTGATCTGGAAAATAGATCCAGCAGAGATAATTTAAAAATTATTGGACTACCTGAAAGCCATGATAAAAAAGAGCCTAGATTTCATCTTTTAAGAAATTATCAAGAACTGCCCTGACATTCTAGAGCCAGAGGGTAAAATAGAAATTGAAAGAATCCAATGATTGCCTCCTGAAAAAGAACCCAAAAAGAAAACTCCTAGGAATTTTGTCACCAAATTCCAGAGCTTCCAGATCAAGGAGAAAATATTGCAAGCAGCCAGAAAGAAACAATTTGAGTATTGTGGAAACACAATCAGGATAACACAAGATCTAGCAGCTTCTATATTAAGGGACTGAAGGGCTTGGAATACGATATTCCAGAGGTCAACGGAGCTTGGATTAAAACCAAGAATCACCTACCCAGCAACTGAATATCATGCTCCAAGGCAAAATATGGATTTTCAATAAAATAAAGTACTTACAAGCTTTCTCAGTGAAAAGACCAGAGCTGAATAGAAAATTTGACCTTCAAACACAAGAATCAAGAGAAGCATGAAAAATAAACAAGAAAGAGAAATCAAAAGGGACTTACTAAAGTTGAACTGTTTTGTTTACATTCCTATATGGAAAGATGATGTGTTTGATTCATGAGACCTCAGTATTAGAGTAGCTGAAGGGAATATGCATATATATATATATATATATGTGTGTGTGTGTATGCATGTATGTATATATATATATGTGTGTGTGTGTATATTTATGTGTATATATACACATATATATACACATATATGTATATATATTTATAGACAGAGGGCACAAGGTGAGTTGCATATGAAGGGATAATATCTAAAAAAATAAAATCAAATTAAGGGATGAGAGAGGAATATATTGAGAGAGGGAGAAAGGGAGAGATAGAATGGGGTAAATTATCTCATATAAAACTGGCAAGAAACAGCAGGTCTGTAGGAAGGGAAGAGGGGGCAGGTGAAGGGGAATGAGTGAATCTTGCTCTCATTGGATTTGGCCTGAGGAGGGAATAACATATACACTTAATTGGGTATCTTACCCATCAGGAAAGAAGGAGGAAGGAGATAAAAAAGGGGTGATGATAGAAGGGAGGGCAGATAGGGGGAGGAGGTAATCAAAAACAAACACTTTCAAAAAGGGACAGGGTTAAGGGAGAAAACTGAATAAAGGGGGATATGATAGGAAGGAGCAAAATATAGTCAGTCTTTCACAACATGAGTATTGTGGAAGGGTTTTTCATAACGATACACATATGGCCTGTGTTGAATTGCTTGCCTTCTTCGGGAGGGTGGGTGGGGAGGGAAGAGGGGAGATTATTTAGAACTCAGTTTTAAAAACAGATGTTCAAAAAAAGTTTTTCCATGCAGTTAGGAAATAAGATATATAGGCAATGGGGCATAGAGATCTATCTTGCCCTACAAGAAAGTCAGGGAAAAGGGGATGGGGGGGAGTGGGGTGACAGAAGGGAGGGCTGACTGGGGAATTGAGCAACCAGAACATATGCCATCTTGGATTGGGGGAAGGTAGAAATGGGGAGAAAATTTATAATTCAAACTCTAGTGAAAATTAATGCTGAAAACTAAAAATATTAAATAAATAAATAATTAAAAAAAATAATTCTTCTTTAAGAGTTGCAGTGGTCAACCTTTTAGTATGAAGGATTTTAATCAATAAAGACACTTTTATTAAGCTTTTCTAATATTCAAATCACTGTGCTAACTACTGAAGTAAGTAAAATGTAAAAATCATTTATTGCCATCAAACAACTTACACTTTAATAGGAATCACAGCCTGTATATAAATAGATATATACAAGATACATAGACTAGTTGGATAATAATCTGCCATGTGTTGGTAAATTTTAATTGACACTCAAAGGGAAAAAAAATATATGTATGGCATATTTTTCAGTCTAATCTGCATTGTTAACATTTTATTTATCACTTTCTAAAGTCAGGACAGTCAACAAATAGTAAATCTAGTTTCAATGTGTAGTACTTGCTTATTTCTGAGGTATGAATGCTCACACAGTATGCTCTCACAAGCTAGTTTGAGCTGGCTCCAGCATACCTCTGGTTATAAGCTTAAAGGAAAAGAAGAAAATAGAAAGAAACTAGAGGGACTTAGAAAAGTTCCTGCAGGAGAAGGGTTTTGAATTTTAAAAGAAGCCAGGGATTTTAAGACATGGAAATGAAGAGAAAAAATATTCTAGCCACAGGAATCAGGCAGTTTGAATGCACAGAGATGGGGGATTGCACATATATATGGGGAAGAGCAAACACTCCAGTATGGCTAAACTATGGATTAAATGATAATACATTTGTAGAGTGTTTAGTATTGTGCCTGAGATATAATAGGCACTTAGTAAACACTTATTTATTGCTTCCCCCTTCCCCACTCCAACCCTAGAATGAGAATAATATGAAAGAAAGCTGCAAAGAGGTAGGGCAATTTGCAAAGTGCTTTAATTGAAAAACAAAGGAGTTTATATTGTCTTTTTTCCTAAATGTGTGTGTGTGTGTGTGTGTGTGTGTGTGTGTCTGTTTTAACCAGATTAGTGGTATGATCACACTTATGCTGTGAGAAAATCACTTTGATATCTTATAGAAAATGAACTGGATTAGCGAGAGACTTGAAGCATGGAGACAAATTAGAATGCTATTGAAAAAGGCCTAAACTATGGCGAAAGCTGTGTCTTTGGAGAGAATATATATGTGCATGTATGTATGTGTGTATGTGTGTATACACACATACATACATACATATATAGAGGTATATATATACATCTATATAGCAAAGGCATTTGAATATACCTATGTGTGTGTGTGTGTGTGTATGTGTGTATTCGTGTTTATATGTATGTTGTGAAGGGTGATATAAAATTATTTGGCAATAATTTACATCAATGGTGTAAGAGAGAATGAAAAGTTCTGTATGACAACAAGGGTTTGAACCTTGGTGATTCAGGGAATAGTGATCCCCTTAATAGACAAATAACAATTTGGAATTTGGGTGGATTTGAAAGGAAAGCAATGATTTCTGGAAATAGTTCATCACTAGATCAATTTTCTCAAAACCTTTTCAAGTTGACACAACAAGGCCAGCTTTGCCCTTAGCTAACATAGTTTTTAGAAGACAGTGCTGTTTCTATCTAAATAATGCATTTTATTTGGGCATTGTCACTGAAAAAACAAGTATTAAAGAAACACTATAGAATAGGGTATTCATTAGATGGAATAACTCCAAATAACAACCAATATGTTTATGAAGAAAAAGCGTATCATATAATGATTCATATTTGGTATTGTTCTAGATAGGATACAAAAAAGCAACACCTGTCATCTGGGAGATTAAGATCTATGAAAAAATTTGTTGTAGAGAAATCGATCAACCAATAAGCATTGAGTACATATGTGCAATGTACTTTGCCAGCTACTGGGATACAAGTACAAAGAATGAAATGATCTCTACTTGAAATAAGCTTATATTCTAGCAAGGAATACAAGTTCATACAACTCTATACAACTGAAATAGAACATTAGTAAATACACACATAAAGTAGATAAATACAATGTGGTTTACAACAGAGGACACTAGTATTTAGTATGTTTATATATCCAAAAAGAAAAAAAAAAACAAAAATTCCCAAGTGATCTATAATGAGGTGGCAAAATAGTATAGTTTTGTATTAGTGGATACAAATTTAGGGTAGAGATGTAAAAAGCAACTAGATTTAGGGAGGGGATGCATTAGGCAAGATCTCCTAGCTCATATGCACACTTCAGAGTGGTTTCCTCATTCCATTCGATTAGTATTACTTAGCCTGAAAGAATATGAAGATAGCTAGCAGATATTTTGACGATCATGTGGGGGAGCAATCTTTCACTCTTTGAATGCACAAAGAGTTTCCTTATTTCCTCCAACTCACAGATCAGAGAGAATCAAGGTGAAAGTGTTTTTAATGTTAATATATTTTCCCTTTACAACTGTGTTCACTACAAATAAGCATCCAAAATTCTTAGAAGAAATTCCATGAAAGTGGGATTGCAGAAATGGAAAGGAGTTCTCATATGTTTATCAATGGCTTTGTGCCTAATGCTTTCCAGTTTTTAGCCATACTGATAAGAAAACAAATTGAAAAAGTCACAAGGTGGAACCAGCCTTGGCTATCTCACATGAACATTTCCCCCCACATTTGTTAGAGACTTCACTTCACCTGATGCAATTTTAAGAAAACTTTGGTCATTGCTCAATAAATATATTTATATTTGAAGTATAGAACTACCCAAAGGTCTCTTCCAATTATGGTTATAAACAACTTGATATAATCATATTACGTGTTTATAGTAAAAGTAGATCCAGAATTATCATCTCCTAACCAGATATGTTCATTTGGTGCTCAGCAGAATTTGGATTTAATTGTTCCAATAACATGCTGAAAATGGAGAGTGGTTTATAGATTAATTGGCCTTAAATATTAAGCAAATAAACTGAGATTTCACAAATTTGACATTTATTAGGTTGCAGTGAAGAATAATGCTCCTCCAAATAGCAAATAGATTACTTATTTATCTATATCTTCAACTAGCAGATACAACTATATTCTCACTGTGATATTTAGATATCTACTATGTGAAACAAAGCTTTATTAAATTCATGAAAGAAATACTGAAACAAAAATGTATGTTTTATTTTATAAGGAACAAGTTCATAGTTTTATCATCTTATGTTTAGACTACTGAAATTGACTTCAATCTGCCCCATTTCCAATTTACATTTTATCAATTTATGAGTGCCTCATATTAATCCTCTTAAAGTATTTTTGTCATGTCATTGACTTGTTAAATACATCACCAACTCCCCTTGGATGATAGAATTAAATCAAAATTAGTTTACCGAGAATTTAAAGACAATCATATTCTGACCTGTTTACCCATGTTGTCTCCCCTCTCACAGCACAAGTTCCTTGAGAACAGGGACAAATTTTTTTTTTCTTTTTCAATCTTCTCTCCCTTTCTTTCCTCTTTTTTACTCTTCTTTCTGTCCTTTTTCTCTTTTCTTTTTCTTTTTTTTTCATTCTTTGTGTCCCAGGAACTTTGCACAATGAATGGAACACATTAAAAGCTTTATAAATGTTATTGACTGACTGAATTTCAATACATAGTATAATCTTTCCCACAATAAAACCTGAATTCCAGCCAACCTGATTCACCAGTGACTGAACTCTATGTATGCTTTTCACTCTCCTGATTCTTCATCATTTTTCATGCCACTATTTTTTACCTAAAAAAGCCACAATCCTCTTTGTTAGTTGTAAAAACTTCATAATCTTTCAAGAACAAACTTAAATCCTACCTTCCTTGTGTGAGGTCATTTTCCTGACAGTTCCAACAGAATTTGATTTACTCCTTCTCTGAACTCTATTGCTAGAATTTTTTTTCATGCATTATCATATATTCTTCTACTTTTTTTGTTTTTTTTCCACATATGTATGTTTCATCTTGCCAACTAGATTATAAGTTCCATGAATGTTAAAAATATTTCTTATACAACTCTGTATTTCCCAGGACTCATGACCATTCAATGACTAAGGGCTAGGTAAGAATAAAGACAAAAGATGGTCCAATTTACCATTCCAAAGATGTCAATATAGGAAGGGAAGATCCTTAGAGTTTCTGGGGGGGAGGGGAAGGGCTGGCGTGGCTGACTGCTATTTATACTCTTTCTAAGTCATCAAACCTAAACAATGAGCCACAGAGGCTTGGGCTAGGCCTATTATTGGCCATTCAATGAAGCCAGAATGATTTGGGTTTAAAGGCACAGTCAAGTAGCTCTATTTAAAACACAAAGGCCTAAAGCCTGTTTCTTCAGAGCTATATTTCAAAAAATAAAAGTGAAAATTATGTAGGACAAAAGTAAGTTGTCCCAGCTTTTAAAAAAATAAAGAAGGAGCAGGAGAAGGAGGAGGAGGAGAGGAAGAGAAAGAAGAAGATGAAGGAGGAGAAAGAAAAAAAAGAGGAGAAAAAATAATAGTAACATTTCCCAACTGTTTTGGTCCCCCAGAAGGCAGCTACTAATACTCTCAGATGACATAGTAAAGACAGTTGATGCAAAATTTTCTCCCACAAATACACATAGCATCCATGGGGGGAATAGACTTAAATTTATTCTGTCTATCTCTCTAACTGTGTATAAATTTAGAGTATACATATACACACATATATGTGTACATACACACACACATATGCCTTCTATACATATGATATATATGCCTTCTATACATATGTACATTAATTGATTACAGATAATTTGTATGGATATTTGAACAAACCCTAAAATACAAAGTTCACAGTATTTACAGATTACTATAGAGTATGGAATATTATAGAGTACAGTACTCTATAATGGAGATTTGTTTCATGAAATCAATAAATCTAGTATGAGTTAATAGAGTTGTTATGAGGTGATAAATCTCCCATTTCATGATCCTTTTGTTGTTTTATTTTACAATAAATAATAAATTTTACAAATTACTTTAAAAAATATTCTACTTCTATGCTTCTTCTTCCGACCTTCCTACTATTATCTTCTGTATATTTGAGGGTAGAATATCTCTCTTTTTTGGCACTGCTAATGCTAACTCCCTTATTAGAAACTGAGGGAAGAAAAGAAAACATAATTGTAACCAATGTGAAACAAATAAAGCCTTATAACAAGCCAAAGAATCTATACAATGATTGTATGAAAAATTTTATCTTTTTCCATCTTGTGGCTATTTGTAGTCTCTCTGTGAGGAGATATTTATGATATGCTTTATCATAGTTCTTCTGGATATGTAATTGGTTAATTAAAAAAATATAAAGCATTTATTAAGTCCTTACTATATGCCAGGAACTGTGCTAAGCACTTAGAATATAAATAGAAACAAGAAAGAAAACCTTTTTTATTATGGCATTCCTAATGGGGGAAAGATAGTACATCTAGGGGTACTAGAAAAAGTGGGGGAAGTGTACTGACATGGGAGCAATAGGGCATGCAAAGAGAAATGAGTGAAGTCCACTAAGAATCAATATGATAGAGAAATAAAGCATTTATCTCCTTCCTCAAATGATGGTCCCTGGGAAGAATTCAAAAATGAGGAGAGGATTGTACCAGATCAAGGTTTCCCAGTTTAGCAATATACAGAAAAAATTAGAAGCCAAAGAACATCAAGGCAAAAGGGAGGTAATCAGGATTCCTAAGTCTTTCAAAGTTATTTTTCTGTCAGTTTTGCTGTCTTGTGTGAATTAATCTCTAATAGTTTTACTCTACACCAGTTCATACATGTTTATACATACATACATTCATTCATATAGTTCATTTCTGGTTACATGAATCACTGAAGTCATATCTTTCACCAATTCTTATTCTGCAATACTATTTCAATAAATTAACATAACCCCAATTTTTGAGTCATTCCCCTTGTCTAAGAAACACTCTGATCCATACCTTTAGATTCTAGTATTTTGTTTTTCTTTCTCTCCCCTTTGAAACCCCTGCTCTAGTATCAGGAAGTTTGTTTTTCTTGTAACTATTCCCTTATTAGAATTACCTTCCTTTTTAACCTCTAATCCCATTCCACACTTGATTCCCCATTGTGTTTGATGAATTTCTACAATAAACTAGTGGTTTGTATATTCAATCCTGTTTTTTATTTTTTTTTTCAGATGAGTGAGATTCATTAATTTTCATCACCTACCCTTTGTCCCATGTTTTTATATATATTATATATGTTGATATGTAATATATATATATAATATGCAATATACATATTTCCACAGATTCTAATTATGAAAAGTAAAAAATACCCCTCTCTTTATACTTTAAACTCTATCCATTATTTTGTTTCTGTTTTATTCTTTCCCCAATGTGCTCTTCAGGCTCTCAGAAGAAAATTAATCTACAGAGGCTCTGTCTTTATTAGAATACTCCATATTCTTTGAAGATATCATACACATTTGAAGACATGATTTTGAAGAGACATGTTTCTTTTCCCCTATTAGAATGTTAACCCTATAGCATTATATGTTTCCTTCCAATTACTTAAAACAAATTTACCTCTATAGGTTTCTCTTGACACTTTTCTTTGTATTTCAAAATTCCTACTCACTTCTTTTAATCAAAAATACTTAAAACACTCTGTTCCCTTAAAGTTCCACCCCCTGTCCAACCTCTCCTAGAAGAATTATACTCAGCTCTTGGGACTTAGTTATTCTTGGTATCTTTTGTCCTTTTGAATATTGTTTTCTAAGAATATAGTATACTGAGATCTCATTTTATTTAGAGTAGAAACTGTCAGGTTTTCATTGGTTATGCAGGCAGTTATGTATTACAGTGTATAGGATGCTAGAGTGAAAGTCTAAAGAAGATCTGAGTTCAAATACAGGTTTAGTCAGACCTTACAGGTATGACCCTGGACAAGTCACTTTAGTCAGCTTCAGTTTCCTCATCTGTAAAAATGGAGTAATAAAAGCACCTACCTCCCTGGATTGTTGTAAAGACAAAATAAGCTATTTGTAAAGCACTGTACAATCCTTAAAGAAGTATATATATAATGTATGTATATATTCCAATTATTATGATTATTATTATACTATTTGAACTGTTACTTTACTGATGTTTTCTTTATTGTGGGAGCTCTGGATTTTGGCTATGCAGTTCTTATAATTTTTCACTTTGGAGTTACTTATGGTTGATGATGAGTGAATGCTTTTCATCATTTATTTCACACTGGTTCAAATAGATGTATAGTTATTCATTGCTTGTGGGTGATCTTTAGATTTTCAGTATTTTCTGTTGTACTTATCTTCCCAGCTTTAACACTTGAACAAGGGTTTTAAGGAAAAGCCAGGCTTCACATCATTTTGATGGCGTGGTTAACCTTGTTTGGCTTTGTCCAGGCTCCTCTCAGTTTTTTTTTTGTGCTGAGCTTCACTGCCTGGGCTTAGCCCTGTCACCCCTGGATTTTTTGAGGTCCCGGGGAGCTCCTGATCTAAATATTTCAACTCTATCCTGTCTGTGCCTCACTGACCACTGATACTTCCCTAGACTTGTAAAGTCCTCACTTTCATACTTTCTTAGAAGAGCATCTGCCATTGCTACCTCTAGATACAGGGTATAAGGGTCTCATCTCTGGTTGAATTGGAAGGATTGTGCTGGTACTGGAATTTCAAGGGGGGGGGGAAGTTGAAGGGAACTTCCTGATTGTGTGTGGGCTTTTAGAAGACTTTTGTGAAGTTCTGTGGTAGAAGAAATTATATACCAGAGGTTTTTATTTAATTTATTGATAATTATTCATGTATACATAAACTTCAGGGTATTCATTGAGTAGGTATGTAGGAGCTAAATTGTTTGCCTCCTTTACAGGCATCCATCTTATCCAGAAGTTCAAAGTATTTATTAATAAAATATAGGCCTTGAAATATGAGACTTTTGTTCAATAAAAAAAAATCAGGCATACTATGAAACTGGTATTCTGTGAGTAACAGGTTAAATGTATACTATATCTCAGCAGAAGATGGTCTACAGAAGGTAGGAGGGTAGAACCATGAATTATAAATAGAGGTAATCAAGACAGATTGATAAAAAAAATGCAATGAAAACCCATCCATCACCATCAACATCACTGTCATCACTACTAGCTTACATTTACATACCAGCTAAAAGGTTACAAATCACTTAATACATGTTATTTTATTTGAATCTCACATTTATCCTGAAAGTTCAATACCACAGGTACTATTTTTACCTTACAGATGAGGAAACTGAAGTTCCAACTGAGCAAGTAGCTTGTCCACAGTAACATAGATCACAATTATAAAATACAGTCATTGAGCCCATTTGTCCTTACCTTTAAGTCCAGCATACTGTCCCTTAGGAAACAGTGACAGATAAGGCCAAGAAAGTAAAAGATAAGGAAAAAGAAAATGATGTAATACTCACTGAAGACAGAAGGAAAGGCCAATGTAAGAGCAAGAGAGGTATGCATTTATCAGCAGTTTTGATAATCAAATTAAGGAACTCTCCCAGAATCTTCTGTCAATATAATATAATTGTGGTACATTTATGGAGACAAAAAACGTATGAGGACAATGCTTTGGACAATGTCTAACTATGACAATACAATTGCGTGAGAGAAGCATCTCTTTTAAAGGCTGCAAGTCTTCAAATTATTGTGTCAATGTTTTTAAATTGCTTTGGATCAATATTTCTGTTCAAGAATTAGAAAAAAGTCATAGGGTATTAAGGATCACTTTTAAGACAGACATCCTAAAAGCAAAGACCAGATCATACCTTTACTATCAGGTTCCAAGTAAGCCCTCCTATTTGTGCATCTTGAGTGACATAGGCAAGGGGACCTTATAGCATATTTTAATATAAGATTAATTTTTCACATTAGCCTTTAGAAAGGAATCTATTTTCATGACATTTGTTGTCTGACATGATTTTATTATAATCTGGAAGTAGCAGTAAAAAAGAAAAGTACATTTGATCCTCCAAAGACGAGTACTGAGGGAGGGCAGAGAAGATGGCAGACTGACACGTCCAAAGTCCTTAACCTGGTGTCTATGGAGCCCTAAGAGGTCTGTGGGTAAGAAGGTTCATAAATTTGTCTGGGAAAATGATCTTTATTTTCTCTCTCCTAAATGATATTTGATTGTGAATTAAGGACAATAGAAGAATAAAGGTCACAGACACCTTCCCACAGGGAGGGATGGAGAGGAAAGGGGAAAGGAGAGGGAGATAGAGACAAAGATGGAAATGGAGGCAGAAGGGGAAACAGAAAAGGAATGGGAGGGGGAGTTGGAAAGGGGGAGGCAGAAAGAGAGAAAAGGAAGGAGAGAAAAAATTAAGACAGAATTGACATGATAATACTCCTTATACTGAGATTTCATTTCTATTAGTAAGAAGCACATAACAGCATCAGTAAAGAAGCAAGTACATAGGAACAATAGTATCTCTGTTATGTCCAATAAGAAAACTTGCAAAGCCATCTTGCTAACAAGCTATTCATTGTGCTGTTGCATCACCTGCCTCATATATGATGGCAACTGGCATCATGGGTGCAATTTAAACAATGTCGGATCTGGAGATTGATTCTATCTCTGGCTCTACCTCTTATAACATGTGTGACTGAGCAAGACACATATCATTTCTCTGCTTTAAAAATTGATCTGTCTCTGTCTCTTAAAAGTAAGGGGATAAGGTTAGATGAACTCTGTTGCCCTCCAAGAACTAAATAAATATGTTCCTACTATTTGTATTTCTGATTTCTTTGTTTATGTCCTTCTGTCTTTGATTTAAAGATCCCAATGGGCAAGGGAAGCTATCCTGAATAAATCAATGTTGATTTCATCATAACTTAAAAAAATCAATGCGACCCTAAAGTTTCTTATCATGACACAAAAGGGAGAATTTTTACAGTATCAACCCAAATTTGAGGGGAATATTTCTTCCCCAAGCCTTAAATATACAGAAGTGACAGATTTTGGAGTTTTACCCCTACATGACACTTGCAATTAAAATATACTGATGAGACATATCACTCTGCAGGATTGAATCACAAGATTCAACGGTATTGGGAAATAGGTTTCAAGTTTCTATGATTTGCAATATCACCTTACCTTAAAATGCCACTGGAAATTAGCATTACAATTCAAGTAAAAAAGGCCAATACTTGCTAGTGAACAGTTTAACACATCAATGATCCAGATGAAATTGATTCTATTTATCAAACTGTTCACTATGTTTTGTACTGTTGATATCACCTAATTTCTGAACACTAATTAGCATTGAAAACTATACACCAGGGAATAGTTGTGGAGAAAGCCTTAAGCCCATAAAGTCTTGAGCTGGAAGTGACAGGAGTCAATACAGCCCAAACTCCTATTCCTTACAGGAATCCCTCCTCAGCATCTCCGAAAGGTAGTTTTCCAGCTTCCATGTCACCATCAATAGTAACAGATAGCTTCCTAGGCCAAGTGAATATGATACTTATTAGACAGACAATTTCAGTTTTTTTTTACATTATAGTGATAGTCAAAATCTATGTTCCTCCAAGTGATATAAACATTTTACTTTTTCCTGCTTCTCTCAATAATTTCATTTGATTCAATTCCCCCTTCCCTGCTTCCTAATTTTCCTTTTTCTTTTTATTACCACAATTCCTTTAATTAACTAGTTTCACAACCTAGGTGTCATTCTTAACTCAAACTTGGACTCACCAACACCATATCCAATAAGTTGTTAAGTCTTGGTGATTCTTCCTTGTGTCTTTGTAACCATTCTCTTCTTTCCACTCATGCCACAACTCCCTTAGTTCCCTCAGTAGATGGATCATTGTAAATCCGGATGATTAAAAGAACCTAATTGGTCTCCTTGCATCTACTATTTCCCCTATTGAATCTATTTTTCACAAAGCTTTCATATTCATATTCCTAAATCTCATGTCTCACCATGTATTTTGTCATTCCTCTGATCAAGAAGTTTTAGAAGTTTTTAATTCCAAATAGGATTATTTAAAAATTCCTGTGACTGATATTAAGGCCCTACACTGGCTTCAGATTTTCACTCCAGGTTGATTGTATACCCCAATTGCTCATATACTCCACATTCAAGACAAAGAGTCTACTTGCTTCTCCTTACTATGCCATCCTCTCTCACACTTCTTCAGGTTTGCATAAAACATTCCCATGTGGCATGCTTATCTCTGCCTCTTGGAACCCCCAGTTTTTGTCAAGGCTAAGCTCAAATGCCATCAAATTAAAATACTGATTCCCTCATTATTCAGTAGTTTTCAAAGTAAATCACTTTCTTTTATATCCCATATTTGCTTATCTATGAACATGGATCATCCAGTAGAATATAAATTCATGGAGGACAGGAACTAATTTTATTCTTCATATCTTCTGTAACTTATACAGTATTTCGTACATAACACACATTTACCAAATACTTATACTTTCATTAATTTATAGAAATGATCAAAACACATTATGCTGTGGGACTTATATGTTCCATGAATTTGAGAAAAAACACAAAATATTATGTATTTTTTTGAATCCACACATTTTAATAACCTTAGGACATATATTTATGATATTTAGGAAATGTAGCAATATCATTCCCCTTATTAGGTTAGCACAATAAAATCATAAAATTAACAGTTGTTATTTTGCTATTTTAAAGACAATAATTATGCTACATTAGTAATTGAGAAAATGTGAATTCTCATAGGAGACAATAATTGAGGCATAAAAGTATGTGGAGGGACTTTATTGTGTCTCTGTACATAGTAACAGATTTTTTTGGGTTGAATTTACAAATTTGTCATTGTTTTCTCAACACACTCAAGCCTTGTTAAATACAATAGTGGTCTCAATCTCAAATTGTATATTTTTTAAAGTTTCCAATATTATTTCATTTTCACTATTATCTTTTTTTCCCAAAAACTTAATAACATATTACCTATTTTTCTGGATAAATATTTATTTTTTTGTTTGTAGGTCTGTCTTTCCCTCCTCTATCCCTAGCCTATATACTTATTTGACTAGTATCACCAGATGCAAAATAGTTTCTATGTGCTCATGATAACATCATCAGTTTTAATCTAATGATTGTTTCCTTTGTATATCAATAGGAATTCAAACCTAATGAATTTTGGAACCAACACTGGTTATACTGACTCTTGCTGTGATTTCACTCTGTATTACTTGATACAATGCAATAAATCATGATTGTGAACTACTGAAAATTTCCTATTAAGATCTAAGATTTCAGCATTTGTGCAATGCGACATATCACAGAGGAACTATTTTGCTACCTTTTAAAATACTTTATGAAAATTGATGTACCTTTCATCTTGGTTAAGAATTACTTTGCTTATAAAAATAAAGAACTGCCCATGACCCAATAGCACCTCTCAGTGAGGATAGATAAGGGACATAAAGACAAAATTTATGACACTCATGGAATTTTCATTTACATGTGTCAACAGTGTTAATAAAAATAATGAATATCACTTGTGGATTGAATGAAAGCTACAAAAATAAAGATGGTATAATAAATAACTTCCTGGGTAAGGGCTTTATCTTCACGGACAACAATACCCTCACCTTATTAGGGGATATATTTAACTTAGTGGCTCTTAGAACCACTAAAAACTGTTCCCTGTTTTTCTTATTACTTTGACTTCTTTAAATAAAAAAATGCCAAATTGAAGTTAATTTTAGGAGAGTCATTGCCTCAGCCATTCTTATTCCCCAAGGATGAAAAAAATGGGTACAAAGTGTTGTTACAGTAATGGCTATTTTAAAAGTTACATCTTTTTTATTGAAGTAGAATACACTAATTTTAAGTAGAGAAATAAAACAAATAAGTCATTTTCAGCCAAATATACTAATATTACACAATGTTCTGAAGGAAAATAAATTGAGCTTATCTTTTATATTCATAAAGTAATTTTCTCA
This sequence comes from Trichosurus vulpecula, assembly GCF_011100635.1. Taxonomy (NCBI): domain Eukaryota; kingdom Metazoa; phylum Chordata; class Mammalia; order Diprotodontia; family Phalangeridae; genus Trichosurus; species Trichosurus vulpecula. The sequence goes on along the minus strand of NC_050574.1, from coordinate 296,878,887 downwards.
AATTTAGAAGAAAATAGCATATTATCTTTCTATGTGGTTAAAACAAATGAAGGCATAAGAATTAAAGTCCCTATTTCTTTATAAACCTAAGATATTATCTACATACAATCTAATCTCAATATATATCACAAAAGCTTACTATGTCTAGCTGTAAATATGGTTCAACCTCCCAAACAATATTGGACTAGATGAAGTCTAAATGTCCTTCTCATTAAGATGGTAAATGTAAGGTCAAAAATAAATCCTGGAAACAGTTGTATATAAAGGAGAGAGGACTCTCATTCTCCCATCAGGATTTCAAAGAGGTTCTGCTAATATTTTCACTCAAGTAATGTTCTTTTTTCACTGATTACTTTTATATAATTTATCTTTAATAGATATTTCTAGAAGTACCTTTTTACCTTTGAGTACTGACTTCATTTAAGATTTTTTCATATCTAAACATGTCCTATAATTACCCAATGGCAAACACTAAACCACATTTTTATATCATAAATTATCTTACACTATTCCCCATAGGTATTATGGACTTCTAGGGATTTGTAGTACTCAGGTTTCTGCTGTCAGGGTTTATAATCTCAAAGAGTTTCATTGGGAATAATATGTTGAGTATGTCTATTATCATCACTGTCAGTTTAAAACCATACAGACATAATTCAGTTTCATCTATGTACCCATCCTTTTCCCTATGCTACATGCACAGTACTAGCTAGAAGGAAAATTGACTTAGGGAATTTTATTTTGACAAAGTTATTCCTTGTCAAGTAGCAGAAATCTTTTAAAAAATATTTAGTAACTGAAACAGGGTTGGAAAATATGGAGATTTCAAATGATTATTTCTGAGGACCTGTAGGTATAGGGAAGATCCTTGAATGTCCAATGGACCCATTTAAACAGAACTTGGTATATTTAGGACTATATTCTCAAAATGTATCTGAGGCTTGGATCTTACAGAAGGATATGATTTTAGTTCTTACACATCACTGTCAGTTTATATTTCTTTTAGCTGCACATTTTCTTTTATTGGCATCTTCTTTTCTGACAACACAGGTATTTTCCCTTAACTATCCACCTTATAACAAAGAAAAAACTGACTCATACATTTCCTGTGCTTAACAGTATGTATCATATTCTACCTCCACAATCCCTTTTTACTTTAATAAGAATGAATAAAGACAAAATTTAAAATGAGCAGGAGAAAAAATGGCAGATGCCTCAGATTTCTATTGCTTCTCAATCTTGTTTTCATTTACATTATTGGCATCAGATATGAGTGTGGGCACATTTTCCCCTCACCTTGTTTACTATGCTCTGCATCACAGTCTTCATGAGTCTTTCTGTTTCTCCGAATTCTTCATATTATTCATTAGGTAACCATAATGTTTCATGATATTCATATACCTATCCAGAAATTCTGCATTCTATTGTCACGTAATATGTTTCACCTCCTTCCTTAAATCACATGCCTATTCACATATATATGCTCATGTATCATTGTTGAGTGATATATGTTGAAAAAGGCATTGTAGTTTCTTAGAAAGATCCCTGACCTTAGAAAGCCCTGATGTTGGAAACAGAAGACTTAAAATTTAATTAATGGTTCTACCTCTTGTGTTTCTATGAATAAATTACTCTCTTTCTTTATCTGTATAGACAAAAATGTTTACTATGTACTTCACAAGATTCTCATGACAAAGGATTTTGATAAGTTTTAGTTAAAGTTAGTTTCATTATCATAAGTATATGTTATTCTAATAAAGCTAACAATGATAACTAGCTCTGAACTGATACAACCAATCTGGAGAGCAACTCTTTCAGTCCCCACCAATCAAGCTTATTAGACTTTTTATACTCAAAGTCCCAGAGACTTCCCAAAGTCAAGATGTCTAAAACTGAACTCCTTATCTTTCCCCATTAACAATCCTGATTCCAAATGTCTATATTTTTATCAAAGGCATTACTGTGCTTCCAGTATCTTAAGTTCATAATTCTGGCATTATCCTGGACTGCTCATTCTTCTTCATCTTGTTTAACAACTTACTTCAAGTCCTAATCACCTTTCGCCTTGATTATTTCAAATGCCTCCTAATTTCCTTCCCTGTATCAAGTTTCTTACTCCTCAAATCCATTGTATACAATGCTTGCTGTCAAAGTTATTTTTCTTAAATGAATAGCTGACCATATCACGGCTTCTTATTTTGTTTAGGAGAGGGATCTTAAAATTGTGTTCCATAGGCATGGTAGGGGCCCATGAGTCATTTTTTAGGGATTCTTTGATGTCAAAATTAATTGTGTTATAATACCAAGAAGTTACTCACCTATTAAAATAGTCCCCTCTTTTCCAACTATATATATCCATGTGAGGCTGGATTTTCTAAATATACTCCAGTCACAACAAAGTATCAAAATAGATTGAATGTGGAAATAAATATGAGAATCCAGAAATCTTTTATTAAGGCAGACACTAAAGAGATTTAGAGAAATATACACAAAATACCACTCTTCTTACTACTTTCATTGCTTTGGAAAATAAAATCAATTAAAATATAAACAGAGCATTAATATTAACATGTAATTGGTTTATTATAATTACTTTGAATGAATTAACACATACTTATTTATAAATGTCCATTTTAATTTCTAGTATGATAAATATCAATGAATATAACCCATAAAAAAGATCTTTGGGATTATAAAAAAAATTGAGTGTATAGGGGTTTTCAGTAAATTTTGAGAATGTAAAGGGATCCTGAGACCAAAATATGTAGGATAAAACATATTTGTAGTATAAAATGCAAAATTTTCTGTTTTATTTAAAGTACTACACAGCTTAGATACAACCTAACCTTTTTTTCTTTATTGACACTACTTCTCCTTCCACAGAAGTGATCCAGCCAAAATGGCCTTCTCACTTTTCTTTAATACATGGCACTCCATCTCTTGTCTCTGAGTCTTTGTATTAGCAGTGCCCTATGCCTGGAATTCACTCTCTCCTTAACTCTGTCTCACAGAGTTCATTTCTTCTTTTAAGATGCATCTCAGGAACTATCTTCTATATGAAGCCCCTTCTAATCTCCCTAGTTACAAATATATCTGTGCTGGGTCATATGGGTGTGTGTTTGTGTGTGTGTGTGTGTGTGTGTGTGTGTGAGTGTGAGTGTGTGTGTATGTATATATCTGTGTGTATATCTGTATATATATCTATGTATAAATACATATATGTATATATCTATGTGTATAGATCTGTGCATATGTGTATATATCTGTGTATATGTGTGCACGTGTGTTTATATATGTATACATATATCTGTGTGTATGTATGTGTGTGTATATCTATCTGTGTATAGCTCTTGGTGTGTGTGTATACACATACAAATATATATATATGTGTGTATATATATGTATATATATGGAGAGAGAGAAAAAGAGAGAGAGATGGTAGAAATATAAATTCTACCAGTTATTTCCCAAATTTGGACAGTGTGCTGGCAGTTGATAGAGTATAAGACTTGGAATAAGGAAGAATATAAGTTTAAATCCTAACTCCTATACTTACTAGCTTGTATGACCCTGGAAAAGTCACTTAACTATGACATGCCTCAGTTTTCTCATCCATAAAAAAGTAACACATAATTCCATGGATCATTGTGATGATAAAATGAGATAATAATTGTAAAGTGTTTAATGTTCCTCCTCCTAACACTACTAACACCACCACCATTACCACCACTACTACTAGTAGTACTATTGCTACTGTGGCTGCTGCTGCTGCTGCTGCTGCTGCTGCTACTACTGCTACCACAATGATTTATTTTGAGTTCTGAGTAGGGTTAGTTTCATTATTATACCTTTATTCTTTGTCCCTAGGGCAAGCAGGTAATTAATTTTCACTCATTTATTCCTCCTTCTCACTATCTTTCAGGACCCTCAGGTTCCTTTAAATTCAAACTCTTCGTATAGTTCCTTTCTGAAACTTTTTCTGATCCCCTTATTCCTTAGTGCACCATCATTTATTTGTTTGTTTATATACATGCTATATTTTCCTGATGACTGTAAACTCACTAAGAGGAACAGTTATTTTATTTTTGTCTTTACAACCTCAGGGTTAGCATAGTGTCTTACATTTTATAAACATTTTGTGCATTTCTGTTGAATTGAAGATTGTCAAGATCTCTTGATGAGATTTTCTTTGTCATCAAAGCAAAGAGAATTGATACTTGGTTCAGATAATCAACATAGAAAATTGCAAGCGCAATGATCAAAATAATCATAACAAACTTAACAAATGAAGAACAAACTCTAGATGAATGACAAACCAAATTATAAAATATGCACATAAAATATGACCTGGATCAGATTCATGGAAATATTTACGTCCATTTGAATTGTAATGAAATTAGAAGGCCGATTAAAAAGGTAATAAGGAAGCTGTAGCTACTTCATTTTGCATTGGAAAAATTGTCTATGAAGCTAAACAAACTGAAACTATTGGAAGTTAAAACCTACATGTGTTTATTTCCAAATTCCCATACTTTCATGACTATGAATTTTAATTTTTCATATTTTATGAGGCAGTAAGAAGGCATCTTTACCATTTCATCATAAAAGACTGAGTCAATATTAAGAGTAAGGTAGACTGAATGTATGATTTAGTCAAAATATAGCTTCTCTAATATTTGCAGAACTTAATTTACATTAATGAGAAACAGTAAAAAAGAAAAAAAAAACTTCTGAACAGCAGCCACATATAGACATCAGTGAAAAAAAGGTAGTCTTTTGTTTATCTCTTAAATTAGTATTACTTATCTTATCAAGGTTGGACTACTGAAACAGTTTCTAATTGGTCTCTCTGCTTGCATTTTAACCCCTTCCTGGGCAAATTTATCCTGGATAAATGTACCAGATTAATCTTCATAAAATCATGTTTTCATCATTTCACTTATATATTGAAATTCATAAAAACCTTCCTACTATTTAAAAGAATATATTTAAATCTAACAGCCTGGCCTTTCTACAATCTGGCCACAGTCCACCTTATCAGACTTTTCTCACACTACTATCCCATTTAAACTAATTTAGCATACCATTTTCCTTGAGCATTCCTTGTGATTTCTTACATCTAATATCATGGAATCTTTGAGTTGGAATGGAAAACTACCTAGCAGGAGTAGTAATTATCCTTCTACCCATCCTTCTTTCCTTCCTCCCTTCCTTCCCTCACAAGATTGAAAGATTAATAGAACATGAAAATGTGATTGATGTACTTTACCTAGATTTTAATGAAGCATTTGGCAAATCTTTCATTTCATTCTTCTGGGAAAATGGAAGAAGGAGGGCTAGGTGATATTTCACATAGTTACCTGGATTCAGTGGCTAGATTCAATGCTTGGAAGGAAGAATTCATTGGAGTTCTCCGTGGGTCTGTATTACATAGCTTATTTTTATCCCTAATTTAAATATACAATAACTTTATAAATTTTTCAGATAAAACAATGTAGAGAGACAGTTAACTCATAAAAGAACAAAACATTAAAAAAAAACCCCAATGTTTCACAAGCCAAAACATAGGACTAAAATCTGTCTAAAGCTTTACACTTATATTCAAAAGAACAACATTAAATTATAATATAAATGATGGACAGGGAGTTATGAGGTCATTTTTAAAAAGATCTTAGGGTTTTTGTGAATTTAAAGCTCAATGCCAGTCAACAGTGCTTCATAGTAGCTGAGAAAAATAATTGAAATTTATTCTGTATAAAGAGAGGTGAGACTTCCAGGAATTAGGAGATCAGATTCCTGTCATAAACTTTCCTGGTCAGATTATATTTGGAATATTTTATTCAGTTATAGAAACTACTTCTTAGGAAAAATATCCATGAGCTGGTTGTCCAAAGGGAAATGACCATGACATTGAATGAGACTCTCATAAAACCCTAGTTAACTGAATTCAAGATACCCCTGGATACATAGTCTCTCAGTTAAAATGGGATGGAATCACTAAAACATAGACTATAAGAACTAGAAGGGTCAATGGAAATCATATCTAACCTCGTTTTCTAGATGAGAAAATTGCAGCCCAGAATGTAAGTGATTTGTATTTTCTTTACTAATAAAGTAATACCTTGAAGTAGTAACCATTCTCTTTTTAGGGTCTTTTTCAAGAGGCAATTGGTGGATTCTTTCAATTTCTATTTTACCTTCTGGCTCTAGAATATAGGGCAGTTCTCCTTGATAATTTCTTGAAAGATGATGTCTAGGCTCTTTTTTGATCATGGCTTTCAGGTAGTCTAAAAATTTTTAAATTATCTCTCCTGGATCTATTCTACAGGTCAGTGGTTTTTCCAATGAGATATTTCACACTGTCTTCCATTTTTTTCATTCCTTTGGTTCTGTTTTATATATCTTGATTTCTCATAAAGTCACTAGCTTCCACTTTCTCCGATCTGATTTTTAAGGTGGTATTTTCTTCAGTGGTCTTTTAGACCTCCTTTTCCATTTGGCTAATTCTGCCTTTCAAGGCATTCTTCTCCTCATTGGCTTTTTGGAGCTGTTTTGACATTTGGGTTAGTCTATTCTTTAATGTGTTATTTTCTTCAGTATTTTTTTGGGTGTCCTTTAGCAAGTTGTTGACTTGTTTTTCATGGTTGTCTTGCATCTCTCTCATTTCTCTTCCCAATTTTTCCTCTACTTCTCTAAGTTGCTTTTCCAAATCCTTTTTGAGCTCTTCCATGGCCTGAGACCAATTCATATTTTTCTTGGAGGCTTTTGATGTAGGCTCTTTGACTTTGTTGACTTCTTCTGGCTGTATGTTTTGATCTTCTTTGTCACCAAAAAAGGAATCTAGAGTTTGAGTATGAGTCTGAGTTTGTTTTCACTGCCTGTTCATGTTCCCAGCCAACTACTTGACCCTTGAGCTTTTTGTCAGTGTATGACTGCTTGTAGAGTAGAGAATACTTTGTCCCAAGCTTTAGGGTCCAAGCACTGCTGTTTTCAGAGCTACTTCTACTCCACTGTCACCCCAGGCTCTGTCACAGCAGCACTCCTCCTCCCCCAAGAACCACCAACCAGGAATGCAGTTCAGATCCAAGCAGGGCACAGCAAGAGAAGCTTCCTTTGTGCTCACAAAGTGCCCCTTGAACTCCCGCTCTGATCTGCTGCTAGATTTGTCCCACTGTGTGAGCCAGGGACTTGGGAAGCAGCTGACACTGGAGCTCTAAGAGCAGCCTCAGGAGCTTCCTGCTGCTGCCACTGTCTCCGCCACACCAAGGGCTGGTGGCCGGACTGGTCTCAATTCGATCCTGTAGTTTCCCACTAACCTGCTCTTTGGCATTTGTGGGCTGAGAAGTCTGGTAACTGCCACAGCTCAATGATTCATGGCCCTAGGGCCTGTTCTGCTGGCTGGCTGACTCCAGGTCTGGTCTGTCCTGGTACAGCCCACACTGGGCTGTGCTCCACTCCCAGCACTGTGCGATAGACCCTTCCTGGCGACAATCCAGGATCTCCTGGGCTGGAAACCTTTTTCCCTCTGCTATTTCGTGGGTTCTGCAGCTCTAGAATTTGTTCAGAGCCATTTTTCACAGGTGTTTGGAAGGATTTTGGGGAGAGCTTAAGCAAGTCCCTGCTTTCCAGCTGCCATCTTGGCTCCGCCCCATTAACCATTCTCTTTACCAATCTACATGGCTTTCCACATACAGAAAATGGGAGTTATTACTCCTGATTATATTATGCCCACTAAAAATGGCAGAAATTTTGTTTAAGTGTGTATGTTCAGATATGATTTTTATTACTTGTTTACTACTTGTTATTACTTGTTTTATTACTTGTTCACTATTCCAGGATATAAGTACTACTTATACTAATTGTAAATATTTGCTTTAAAGTCTGTTTGTGTATGTTCTGACTATAACGGATAGTTAAGTCCTATTTCCTTTTTCTCCTCAGAGTGGAATTTTCCATTCTTCTGGTAGGTAGAGGGTTCATTAAATAGGCAATTTGTTCATTATGATGTCTCTAATCATCTTTTCAATAATCAACAAATACTAAGCATTTTTTTAGTATATGATATTGTGCTAAGAAAAAGTAGGGAATCTATTATTATCTAGTTGGTCCCTTCAAGGGGTTTGCAATACAGGAATAGGTACCAAAATTTTAAGTATATCTCAGAGAAAGAATTTAAACTGTAGTCATCCTGGTTTCCAAGGCTAGCTCTGTGTCTACAGGTCCTTGTTGCTTCTGTTTAAACTTTGTTTTCAATTGACTTGTATTTTTTTCCTCTCTCTTCTGCCATACCCACTTAGAAAAAAGAAAGAAATATGCATAGTCAAGTAAAACAAATTCATAAATTTTCTCATTCTACTACACACACACACACACACATACATCCTTATCCATCTTAAGACTATCAAATCTCCATCAAGGTAGCATTCTTCTTTATCACTCATCTGAAATGTTGTATGGTCATTTCATTGATGAGAGTTCTTTAGTTTTTCACAGCTTTTCATTGATATAATATTGTTGTAGTGTCAATTGTTCTCATATTTCTGCTCACTCTGTATCACTTCAGATGCATCTTCCCAGATTTTTCTGAAATGGTCACACTTACTGTTCCTACTGGCACAATTTTACATTGCATATGCATGTGCCATATTCAGCCATTTCTTAATTGATTGGCACCACTTAAGTATTCACTTCTTTACCAATATAAAAAAAGGATCTGATATAAATATTTTTGTACATATGGGTTCTTTACTTCCTTCTTTGTTCTCTTTGGGGTATCAACCTTACTTAGAGCTATTGTTGAATCAAAGGAAATGCCTAGCTTAGTGACCTTTGAAGCCTAGTTTTAGCATTCTTTTAAGAAAAGCAGAAGTGATTCACAACCTCTCTTTCAATATTGTTGGACAAATGAGCAAAAAAGGAGGGCACCCTGCACTGTCTATAGCTTCACGGGCAGGACTAGTGGCTTAGATATGCAGCAAGTCCCCAAAGTTCATCCATGTCAAACTTATATATAGTCTTACACAAAGATCTGCATGTTGTATAAATAGGAGACTATCCCATCACCTGGGATATAATGCAGAAGTTAGATTTATTTTTCTGAGCTGCCTTATAAGGAATGAAGAATGAGGGACAGGGACTTCGGAAACAACTCGAAGCTAAAGAAAGTAAGAGATCTATGGAGGGGGACAATGCCTTGTCTTAGAATTTGTTAGGCCTTAGCATGCATACAAACTGGGGGTTGGGGCTGTACCAATCAAACCAGTTTTCACTGGCTCACATGCACAAAGAGTTAGAGATTTTTTTTGTGTGCTGAACTGTGTGTTAAAGATTGACAAAAATGCAAAATGAGGTTTTTTTTAAAGATAGAAGCCAGTATTGATTGTAGTAAACATCTGCACTTACATCTATGAAGTGGGCCTTGATGGATGGGTAATATACAGAAAAGCATAGGAGGAAAAGGAGAATTAAAGGCAAAGGCTTCCTCTGTCATGGTAAGAAAACAAGGAGAGCAGCCTGATTAGAGAAGCAAATTAGTAATATGAGATAACTGCGAAAAGTTTGAATAGATAGGGTGGGTCTAGATTCTGGAACAAGTAGAAATCCAGACAGAGAAATAAGAACTTTAGGAACAATTTACCAAATGTCTTGTAAGCACCTACTTTTTTATAGTAAGTAAAATACAGAACCTCCGCTAATGGAGTATAGAGTCTAATAGAAGGATAAGAGACATCATCCATAAATAAGTCTAATATAAAGAAAGTATGATAAATGCATTAGGGAACAAAAAGTACCATGAGAAATCCATACGGCATTATTGCCTAAGGTCACTAAGTAAATCACCTGGTGACTAAGTCATATGAGTTGTGATTTGAAGAATGGAAATTCAAAAAGTGGAATTGTGATAAAGATGAGCCAAGAGACAACACATCCAAGTAAAACACGGTGTCTATAGGGTCTCAGGAGATGACAAGGGGTCCACTGGAAAGAAGAACAGAACAAATAGATGAAAATATTATAGCATAAATTAGTAAATGGAAAATGGCATTACAATGTTGGCGGCCTTGAAGGCTAAAATGAATGTTAGCTATGTTGTTGCCTTTGTTATTTGTGTACCCTTGAGTAAATTCACTAACCTCTTCTGGGCCTCAATCTTGACATGTGCAAAATGAGGGATTACCCTAAATTAGCTCTGATTTCCTTCCAGCTTTAAATTCTTTGAGATTATCCTAAGGTTTATACATGCAGTCAACTGTATAATAACCACATATACCTACAGTACATTGCATTATCCCTCAAAGGGAAGAATTAGATTAAATATATTACTTGCTTTTATTAACATTTATTCATTAATTTTTTTTTCTTTTTCCAAGCTTTTGAAATTGTTTCTAAATTAGTCAAGAGAAGATGATTGTAACTTTGGGGAAGAGGGATAATACAGTAAGAATTATTTTCTAACAAAATTAGAAATCTGAAAATTAAGCATGAAAATTAATTATCCATATTCTACCAAGGCTATTTGGATATTTAATTTATTTAATGGCTAAGCCAATTAAAGTATTGTCATGGCTCATCTCCAATGCAATTCAGTCAAATCATAATGCTGTATTTTGCTGACAGTACAAAAAAAGGACAAAACTCCAATGCTTACATGAAATGGACCATTTACTATTTATAAATATATTTCTTTATATGAAATCTGTAGGATAGAGAGAGGCTGACATGGAATTTCATTAATATGGAGCACTCTTTATGAGGAAACCCCTTCTACTTCACCTTTTCAGTAACTTACAGCCGTATATAGTTGACTACAGACACCAAGAAATTGATTACATAACCAGTATCTCAGAAGCTGAATTTAACTCAAGTCTTCCTGACAACAAATTTAGCTCTTTATCTACTATGTCTTAATTAACTACATATATAACACACACACATGCACGTGCGCACGCGCCCACACACACACGTATTCAACAAATATTTTCCAAGTGCCTGTTATTTGTAAGACATTGACCTAAGTGCCCTGAGGAACACAAAAAATGAGGAAAACAAACAGCCATTCTCTGCCCTGACCTCATGAACTTTATAGTTCAATAGCAAAATAAGATATGACATTAATAACTATGATACATGGTAAACTGAAAAATGAAACAAGAGTTACATATAGAAGGAGTTTGAATTTCAGAGGAGAGAGATATTTCTCTAGAAAGATTATGTAGTTAGTTACTACAGTGAATTTTCCCATAGCATATTAAACTTATCACAAAACAACAAATAATTTCATACTTAATTCTAGGGAGAACATGCAACAACTTTTGAATCTAAAAAAATACCCTTGGTTCTAATATTCTGGTGGATAAAATCCACTCTACATATGTGTAATTTTTGGTAGTTGTTACTTTTTAAAAGCCTATAAGTTTAGTATTTGAGTTCATTAAACAATCTACCATATATAAATTTTTAGACATCAAAATTAATACATTAAATGCCTTTGTTATTTTTATAACGTTTTTTCTCCTAAAAGACCAAAGAATATGCACATCATTTTTTTTCGTGCCTTCATTGACCCATATTAGGAACTTGATCTTTCACAGGTCTATATGACACTTCCAAGTTCACAACACCATTAAAAGACATTCAAAAGAAAAGTATTAAATCATTTTGGAAAAAAAGGTAATAGTGAAGTCACAACACTTTCAATTTCCCTTGAATAAGGAGAAACTACTTTCTCATCCTTGCTAACCCTATAAACCATCTTAGCCAAATGCTCATAGACATCTTTGAGTGTAGTAGATGCTTTTTTTATTTTATGATTTTATGATAGACACCTTTGGTATTCTGGCAAAAACCCTTGAACTAATTCTTTGAATGCCGTTTTATTGACTTTTCATAATTAAAAGAGATGCACATTTAATTAGAAATAGTTGAAAATTAAGATTTTTTCCAATATTATAAATACCCCTACTATTTGAAATGTATCCAAAGACCAGAACTCAGGTTAAGAATTACTCTTCTAATTGTTTCATTATTTTGATTCTTACAGATTTAAATAGGGCTTAACAAATATTCTATCACACATTCAAAGATTCATGAAAGGTATGAAAGGCAGATATTAGTATCTTCTTTATAAAAGTCAGCCAACAATGTTCAGTTAACTGGTCTCGAGAGTGTACTAATCTATGCTGCATTTTTACTTGAAATACATGCAATTCTGGCTCTATACATCAAAAAAGAAATAATAAAGTTAAAGAAGTTTCAGGGAAAGTAAATGAAAATTATGAAAAGGAAAATGGGTGCTTCTTGAAGTAGATTAAGGAAAATAGAAATATTTCACTTGATGAAGTTGTCTTGACTAAGAGAATTAGAATGAATATCCTTAAATGGTTGAAGAGATAATTTATAATGAAAATATGTATATCTTACATGGAGTAGATTATCAGTAGGAGAAAAAATATAAACTAACAGAAGAACTAGAGAAAGGTAAATTTTGATTTGTGTTAGGATTGAGTTCCACCAATCAGAACTATCTAAAATTGGAATAGACTACCTGATAAGTTAGTGAGTTAGTTCATCATAACTAGTTGTATTCAAAATGAAACTGGAAGATCACTGTTTTGTGTCAGATTGGAGACTGAGCAAGCTTGACAAATTATTTCCACCTCAAAATTCCATAAGTATATGTACATATATGTATCACATATACATATGTGTACATACACTGATGTGTATTATGCAAGTGTGCAATACACTTGTACATATGGACTCTGTTTATGTGTGTTTGCATGTGTTCATTTATCTATGTATTTAAAGGGGTCTTTGATAAATGTCCAGAGTACCTCGGATGGAAGCAACAACATGGGAAACATGAGAGTACTGCTTCTGTGAGAAGACATTCTGGGTTCCCTTACAATGTATAACATGGTGTGATACAATATGATTTGAGATAATATGATACCTTACCATAATATACATAAAAATTCATTAAGGTCATGCTTAATGCTAGGAACTATGCTAAGAGCTGGGGATACAAACAAGAAAAAGAAAGTTTCTCCCCTCAAGTAGATTACAATCTAATGGAAAAAAACCACACAGAATGAAGTTTAAAAGCATTGTGGAGGGTGGTGGTGAAGAAAAGAGAGTATGCAGCACAAGGTTAAGATAATGGTAGGGTCGATTACAAGGAGTACTGTTGATGGGAAATAAAGAGTTGTCTGGCCTTCTGAGCCCTCTTTAAATGGGAACTTTGGGAATCTTTTTCTCTGCCCTCCAACCCTTTAATCAGTAGATGGGAGTAGTTTTTTTCCTTAGTTACATAGCTGGACTAGGGTGAATACTTAAAACTAATATACTGGAACAATTTGTTTCATGTTCTTTCTGACAATGTCCAGTGGGTTTATCCTTTTCTTTACTCACAGCATATATACCATGGGCTGAGCTATATGGAAAGAACAACATGTTCTAAAATATTAGGAATTTGAGGTCTGGAAAAGGGACAACTAAAAATAATGAAATCACAAGAAGAGAATGATGAAAATCTTTGAGTAAGAATGAACAACATAAGACTTTTTAGCAAGATAAAGAGTCCTCTAAAATATCAGTCCTGATATGAAGGATTCAAGTAAGGAAGAAACTAGTTCCTTCTAAGGTAGCCTACTCTAGTTTTGGATAGTTCTAATTACTAGTAAGTTCCTCCTTACATTGAGCTCACACTTGATTCTCTTCTGTTTTCATTGATTGCTCCTAGTTCTTTTATCTAGGGCTGAATAGGTGAAATATAATTCATTTTCCATGTGACAACTATTCAAATATTTAAAGCTTTCAGATATTTCAAGACCACCACCATCCTATTCATTCAACCAATTTTTATTAAGCACCTATTCTGTATAAAATCCCATACTTTTCCATCAGAATTGCTTAATAAGTAATGGTTAGAGTTTAAAAGTAAAAATCAAAATCAGAATTTTGAAGGAAGATGAAAGTATTAATGTTACATGTCAAAGTAACTTCAGTTAGAGTTGTGTCTTTTTGTGTAGAATATTATGTCATTCAATAAGATATTTGGTGCCATTGTCAAAAAGAGAATGCAATGAACTGTTATCATGAGATTTTTATTTCATTAAATCAAGGACTTTCGATTTTGTCAGTGCAGTAACTTTCTCTCTATCCATATAGATCTAAATTTGTTCCATAACTCATGGTCTTGTGGAGTTCTCTGGCACTCCTGGAGACATTAAATACCCTACTCATATTCAAATAGCTGGGAAATAGAATTTGAATTTAGGTATTAATGACTCCAAGTCCAATACACTATACATTATGCCATGCTACCTCTTCTCAGATACCACACAATCTACATAAATATTCTACTAATTCTTTTAATTTCCTTTTTAAGTCAAACGACCCAGCATTAGAATACAATAAGTTTGTCAGGCATGGTGTCACATGCCTACAATTTTCTCTACTGGGGAGACAAAGATAGGCTGGAAACTTTGAGCTCAAGAGTTTGAGCTTCAGAGATTTAATTATGCCACCAATATTGTGAGTCTTAGGGAAACAGGGACCACTAGGTTGCCTAAGGATGAAAAAAATAATATAGGTTGGAAACAGAGCAAGATAAAGCTCCCATGCCAATCATCACTGAGATTTCACCTTTAAATTTCCAGCTAGGGTGACACAGGAAAGCCTAGTCTCATTAAAATACAAATAAATCAAAAAGGAATATAGTAGATTTCTAAATAAATATTGTAATTAATATAATTGTGTAGAATATGCTAGATTTCACATTTTAATATAACCAAAATAATTTGATTTTATGTAGAAGTAAACATTTATACTTATATATTCAAGTTTCATAAATGTTTCTATGTTTTATCTATAATAATTAGAAATAGCCGACCTGTGGTTGTTTCAGTATCTAAACAAGAAAGCAATCAATTCAAATGCATTTATTAAACATCTAACATGCATCAGGTACTATGCTAACTAATGGAAATGAAAATAAAAGAATAAATTCTCCACCTTCAAGGATCTTAAAGCTATTGATGAAAGGCACATGTGCATGTATAGTAAGATTGAAAGTGATTAGAGAGGGTGTACTAGTGCCTGTGAATGAAATGGAGAAAGGAAATGTATAACTGGCACTTTAGTTGAGCTTAATCTAGTATATACCATCTTTAATTGTAGAGTCTTATATTTGTTGGTCCAGGCATTCTTTTGTTACAACTTAAATTCCATAAAATTGAACCTATGACATGTTAAGTATGCCTGAAAAATTTGTTACCAAAGAAATCCTTTTGCTTATGTCTCAGACATAAAGAGAAAGTAGTTCAATAAGGGTGATTTGATAAGATTGAGTAAGTACATTATGAAACATTCTGAAGCAAAGCAAATACTCTTTAATTTGTGCAGAATATGATGAGATGTGCATGAAGAGTTTGAAGGACTGAGGTTAGATACGATGAAAACTCCTTTAACTTTGAAAGTGATTAAATATAGATAAGAATGGATTGCTTGTCAAGGTTAATGAAAAACTTGCAGAGAAGTTTACATAAATGTGCTATAGGGAAGAGTGCTGAATTTGAAATGAAATAACCTGTTTAGATTCTGCCTATGGCAGTTACTACCTATGTTACTGTGGGCAAATAATGTAAGTGCTCTGGTCCTAAGTTATGGTTGTTTAGTGATTGAGTCATGCCTGACTCTTTGTGACACTGTATGGAGTTTTCTTGGGAAAAATATTTGAGTGGTTAGCCATTTGTTTTCCAATGGATGAAGGCAAACAGAGGTTAAGGAACTTGCCGAATTTGAACTCAGATCTTCCTGACTTCAGGACTAGCGCTCTATCCACTAGCTGCCCTTGGTCCTAAATTACATCATCTGTAATATTAAGGGTTTGGATGAAATGATCCTTAAATTTCTTTCCTGTTGCACATCTTCATTTGATAATTGTGCTGTTGCTCTGATGTTTCATTCATGTCTGACTTTTCATGACCTCGTTTGGGGTTTTCTTGGCAAAGATACTGGAGTGGCTGGCCATATCTTTCTCCAGCTCATTTTACAGAGAAGGGAACAGAGGCAAACAATGTTGTATAATTTGTCCAGGGTCACACAGCTAGTAAAGGTATGACACTGGATTTGAACTCAGGTCTTCTGATTCCAGACCCAGTGCTCTACTATAGGCTCTGTTGACAATTATTTACCAATTATTGAATGTGGTTATACCATTTGGGTGGTTTTCTTTGTCAGACACAACTTTATAGGCTTTGAAGAATGGCTGTAACATATATTCACAATGATTTGGCCTCCACATATGTGAAGATTTGAGGATGTGCAATTGGACAAATTAAGATCCTTTCAAACTGTTTTCCCTTCCATTTTCTAGGTTAAAGTAAAAATCATGGAAAATATAATTAATTTAATGTGACTATTTTAGTTTTTTTAAATTTAATATCCCATCTACAACCTACAACCACCAGAATTCTTCAGGATAATTGCCTTTAATCGTTCCCCAAATATATTTATTAACATATCTCTATTAATCTGGATGAATGGTACAATGCATAGAGACTTAATCATAAGTGTATGAAGTCCTCAATTTAAGTCTCACTAATGACACACACTGGTTCTGTGACTCTGGGCAAGTCATTACATTTCTCAGCATTCCAAAACAACTTTATAATAGCACACTTGCAGAGAAGGTGCTGCCCGACACTAGCAGAAATAGTTTCTTACTGTTAGCTCCCCACCCAAAAGAAATCAGAGATTGAACATTTTTTACATCTTATTCAATCTACTATTTTTATGTGTTTAAGAATTATACCATGAGACCGTACAAAAATGTTCATGTTTAATACTGTGTGTGCGTGCATGTCTGTGTGTGTGTGTGTGTGTGTATGTGTGCGCAGGCATGTATATTTTGGATTTGTGATTTGATCATTTTCCAAAACATTAATCCATTGCATAACAGTCTGTATATTTTCCCACAGTGGTAAACTGTAGTTAACAACAACAAAAACTAAACAGAAATAGAATGTCTTTCAAGTGCTACACACATTTTACTTAGTTATCAAATTCCTTCCCTCCTCTCAGCAGTCACCAGTCCACTGAAATCCAGAGAATTACTTCACAGATAATGTACATATTTGTTGTATTTATATATTTTAACAGTTAATTGGAATTTTTAAAAAAATCAACCGTTGATGGAAAACTACCGAATTTTCAAACACAGATATCTGCTTTCTGCTACAATTTTAGTATTGGAGTTCCAAGTACCTCAGAGCTATTTTCCTGAGGCCTTAGGTAAGTCAAATTACATAGTCTTTTCTCAATTCAGTACAAGAAGGGGCAGATAATATTTATGTTCAGAGAAAGTAGGTTTGTGAAGAATAGTTCACCATCTTGATTTCTCCTAATCTGACATTTTATGCTTAAAGTCTCCTGTTGTTTCCTGGTATTTTCAACCTAGAATTGGGAACTCACTTAAATGTGTAATATATAATTTAGATTCATATTTTTTCATTGACTCAAGAACTAGAAGAGCCAGGGATTTATTTCAACCCTCTAATCTGATGTATGCATACTGTCTACAATGCTCCTGGCAAAAGATTACCCAATCTTTGAACACTTTTAGAATGGGGAGGCAATATGCTAGAGAAGATGTTCTGTGTAGAATTTTTTCCTTTAATTGAGCCCAAATCTGCCTTAGTTTAAAATTAGTTTATTACTTTTATCTAGGTAGTGATGCAATATCAATCTAAAGCCTCTCCTACATGCTAATACTTTAGTTATTTGAAATAATAGGAATCACATGTCACCAAAGCCATCTCTTTTCCATGGTTAACATTCCAGAATTCTCTCCTCATATAAAATAATGTCCCCTCACCTTCCTGATCATCTTCACCTAGATATGATCCAATTTATCAATATAGTTCTTGAAGTGTGGTCCTCAGAACTGAACACAAGACTTCCCACAGGCTCTGACTACTGGAGGTGACAATGGAATATTGTTACGTTTGGGCTTCTTGATACAGATATAGACAAAATAATGTTTGTTTTCAGAAACTTATTCATACTTCTGAGGCACATTTAGCTTGCATTCCTAGTCTTTTTATACAGATTTTGTCTAATGATTTCTGTCACATATGCCTGTGATATATATGTTTTCTCTTAAATTGCAGGTGTTTATTTTGCCTCTATTTATTTTTACCATGTTAGAATTCATTCCCACAGCCTGGTCCAATTTTGGATTATATGAAGAGGTAGTAGGGCATAATTGATAGAGATTTGGCCCCATAGCCAAGAAGATATCAATTTGAATAATTCCCTTGTCATGTGTTGTCTGACTATGAGCAAGTCAGTTATCCTTATGGTACACACGCAACTCTGAAAGGTGGTAAATTGTGGAGTACTTATTTGCATTTGTTGTGATTTTTTTTTCTGGGAGTTCCATAAACTAGTGAAAATACTGATCGTGGTAAAAAAAATAACTATATTTCCCAATTTATTTTATCCTCAAAGTTAGGTTAAAAAAAACCATTACATTAATTGATAACTATGCTGAATAAATAAAATTATTTGAAATTATTTTACTTCCATGAAAAATAGAATTTAAAAAAAGACTGGGAGGAACCCTCATTTTCTTCTGAGAAACTTTCCCTCTATCTCTCTCTATCACTGGTGTCACCGATTAAAAAACTGGTTACATCTGTGGGCCAAAAAATAATAAATTTCAAATACTTTTACTTATATCTTTCAAGTCTGGAAATATATTTTCACAATATATTATCATTTCCTTTCATCTTTTTACCCTGCCTTTACTCTCCTATAACCTCCTCTCTAATAGAAATTAGAATTCTCCCATCCAACTCCCTACCAAAGATCATTCTCCCAGTTGTGATATGTGAGCTTTTTGTTATTTCAGGTACCACACCACCACACTCCCTAACATGGGTATCATCACCTTCCCAGCAACCCTTTGCGCAAGGTCATACCCTGTTAAAACGGTAGCTTCTTGAGAGCAGAGACTGTCCTGTTTGCTTTTATTTCTATCCCCAACAATTAGCAGTTTCTGGCATATATTTAGTGATTAATAGGTCCATCTTTCCTTCTTTCCTTCCTTCGTTCCTTCCTTCCTTCCTCCCTCCCTCCCTTTTCCTCCCCAACAAAAGAAAAGGAATTGGAAAATCTGAGTTAGAGTCCATGGTCCCTTATTTCCTATCTGTGTAACCATAGCCCAAACTTGCAATTTCTCTATCTCAATTTCTGCATCCGTAAAATGAAGCAAATGATAGTATCTCTATAATATAGGATCAATTTTAAAATGCATATGAAAATGACCTGGAAATTATAAAGATCTATGCCAAATTTAATACTGCCACTTGAATTAAAGATTTCCATCTTTGACAAAGCCATATTTCCAAGCCACTCATTGTCACCTTCTTTTCTTACCAGTTGCTGCCCTTGTACACCCCAAGCTGCATACTGCAAAATGGAATCCTCGACCTCTGGAGGGTTTAACTCCCAAACTTCCCTTGAAAAAATACAAACATTTTACATGAATAAATTTATTCTAATATAACAAAGAACAGACAATTGGGTACAAGGATATGGAAAACCAAAGAACTTACCTTGTATGTATGTTGTAAATCACATATGAGGCTGTGTATGAATAATGATAAACCTGAAATGACAATTAAAGGATAATTAGCCATGCTGCCGTATAGCAGGAACATCCAAAGATACAGATGTATGAGACAAGTCAAAGAAATCCAGGTATCCTCTACCAACATTTGTTTGCAGGTGAAATCAGTTTTATTTGACAATTAAAGACAGGTATTGGTGGGATTTTAGGGGAGAAGAGAAGGAGGAAGGTTCTTGGAAGTTGTTCCATTAATATTAGAGATTGATATGGTAAATATTGTGTTTAATTTTTGTGCATGAACCTTACGGTGCGCTCTCTCTCACTCTCTCTCTCTCTCTCTCTCTCTCTCTGTCTCTCTCTTTGTCTCTCTCACTCTCTCTCTCTCTCTCTCTCTCTCTGTGTGTGTGTGTCTATGTCTCTGTCTCTCTGATCCTCTCCTTCCCTTCTAAGCTCTATCTTTCTGAATACCTGCCTACTATTCATCAGCAGTGAGGGAAAGAAAGAAGCAATAAGAACTTTGTTCTAAAAGACAGCATAGAATCATGAAGAATGAGAGAAAATCAGAGTTGAATAGGACCTTAGAAGTTATTTAGTCTAAACTGTACCAAAGAAAGAATCCCATGTACAATATTCCAAGGAAGTAGTAATTCAGTTCAATTATAACTTAGTACCATACCATTGCACTCTCAAATTATGCTCAGGAAATAGTTCTTTACAATGTAACTTAGTTCTTTGAAACTAGTACCCATTTGCATTTTTTTCTGTCCTCTTGGAGAAAATAAATATTTTTAATAATAATAAATACATAAATAATATATATATAAATATAAATAAATATAATAAAAATTAAAAATCCATTTTCATGTAATACTTTTAAAATACATGTGTGCATAGATCTATTTTGTCCCTACTAAGTTCCCCCCACACCCAGGCCGCAGGATTAACATTCACATTTCCTCTCATTGATTCTTGTATGCATTAGAATGAGTAAGGGGTCTCCCAAGGTTAGGGCATGGAACCAAGGTTTCTTGACTCAAGCTCACGAAACGGCAAGTTGGTAGTTCAGGACCTATTTAAAAATCAGTTTATGTTAGCTTGAGTCAGGGGAATCTGAGTTCAACTTTGACCTCAGACATTTATTAGCTATGTGGCCCTGGTCAATTTACTTAACCACAATTGCCTCCAAAAAACAAACCAACCCCCCCACCCCAATTTCTTACCACAACAGTTCAAAACAAAACAAAAAAAAAACCCACTCGATTTCTCATCACAATAGTGCTTAGCAAAATGTAAAATACAGAATCAAGATGGGATTGGGGGAAGGAAAGGGAAAGATGGGACCCATAAATGGAGAGAATCTTGGTCATGTAGGGACATTCATGTGAGGAAAGGGAATAAAAAGTATAAGGTTTTAGGATTACTGAGTTGGGAGAAAGTACCACTCTGGCAATGAGGGATGAACAGGAAGATTCTTAAAGAGCGAAAATGAAGGGGTTTGGTGACCCTTTCTGAGACATCACAGGGTTGACTCATTTGCATATCAGAACCACCTTAGGTTGGCTTAGTTGTCTATCAGGCTTATCTTGCACCTTTAGATAAGTCATACCTAAGGTAGCAGAAAATAACTTACTTAAGGCTTGCTTGTTGACCATAGCTATCAGGTTGACATGGCCTAAGTAATTTCATTTGTCACAATCTTAAAACATTGTTACGTGGGTTTTTGCATCTTCTTCTCCATCCTGGTAGATACATTCTGAATCAACCCTAACTTATTAATGCCTGTGCTAAAATGTAGCACAAAGCACCTAACAAAATATTCCACATGGAAGAAACTGTATCCTTGCATTTATAGCCATTTCTGCTTTCTTTATTCACTTATTTTTAATTTTTAGGAACGGAAAGATTGTTTCTTAGAAATAATCATGAAAGAATTTTTCTCAGAGAGAAATATGCATCAAATGAATTTATGTAAAGTTGTACACATAGAAAGTTATATAACTATCTGTTGTAATCTATGTATATATAGATTTGATATAATGATAAGCTAAAACTAATGTTGTAGGGTCATTTGTGAATTTGTGGAGTAATAATTGCTTTTATAATTTTTTGCTAAACATAAAGTAGCTTCCAGTCTAATCATCTTGGGAAAAAATCTCTTTACTTATCCTCTTCTAATGGCCATATATTTCAACAACATTTTATCACTGCTTACTAAAGCTGTCTTTAAACTCAAATACTATGTAATGCTGATGGACTAGTTGCAATACATGATGGTTCCAGGACATTACTTCACTGTAAAGAATGGCATATATAAAGATTTTAGAAAACATATGGGGAAAAGTAATATAGAGTTAGAGAGCAAAGAAAGTAAAACCCAAACAACCACGAAATTGAAACAATATAAATAAAATCATAGCAATGTGGTAGTCAGAAGAAGGGACTAGTTTACGAATGAACTGACAATCAAATTATCAGATAATTACAGCATAGGGCTAGAAAACAAAGGAATAATGGAAATCATTTAGAGGAACAAAAAATGAAAAATCTTAAGACAGTTTTAAAAGGGTCCAAAAAGCAAGCAAGTAGTACCAGATTTCATACTATGCAATAAAACAATAATAAAGAAAATTATTTACTGGTTAAATAATAGAAAAGGTGATCAATGAAACTGATTGGGTGTGAAAACACAGAATCAAATGGATGTCAGAGCATAGTCCTAAATCAATTCAAATTCAATTTTCTGCAAGAGCTGAAGCAAGAACTACACTATTCAATAAAATCTGGTGGGAAAACTGACAAGCATTCTGGCAGAAATTAGATTTAGACCAAAATCTCATAATGTATACCAAGATAAATTCAAATCCAATGCATGTCTTATACATAAAATTTCTACTTCATTAAGAAAAAAAAAGGTGCAAGGAAAGAAACTTGAGGATAGGAAAACCACTTGGAGTAGAGAGTAGAGGAGTAGAAAGGATAACATAAGACAAAATGAATCATTTTGATTATATAAAATTGAAGGTTTTTCATAAAACAATTAATAGTTAAAATAAAAGGAAAATAATTAACTATTAAAATCTTTAAGTTTCTTTGTTAAAGGCCTGATATCCAAAGTTCATAAGGATTTGGTACAATTATATAAGTACAAGATGAAGTAGTTATATGATATGAATTTTCAATAGAAATATGACACATTCTCCAAAAAAGTAAAACATATAGAAATGCAAATTAAAACAGCTCTGAGATTCTAACTCATGTTATTAATATTCCAAATGACAACAAAAGGAAAATGAAAATTGGTATAAATGCTGAATGAAAACAGACATGCTCATAAATATTTGTTTGAGTTGTGATGTGTTCTAGCTATTCTAGAAACCATTTTGGAACTACACCTCTAATGCTGTTAAATGATGCATATTCTTTAAACAAGATATGTATCATAATTATTCCTATAAGCAAAAACAAATCACAGAAATTGGAAAAGGACCTGTATGTATGAAACTATTTAAAGTAATTTTTTTTTGCAGTGTCAAAAAAAGGAAACTAAGGGAGTATCCATTAATTGGGAACTAACTAAATGAGTTTGGAATGACTTGTAATGACCTATTATGGAGCCACTAAAAAACTGATGAAAGGAATGATTTACATAAACCTGGGAACACTTGTATGAACTGATGCAGAGTGAGCTAAGCATAACTCAGATGATAACATACAACAATCACATATACATGTATGTACATCCAAGTTTGTATGTGTGTATATACTGAGAAAAGCATGGAAAAATTATATAAATCATCAACCATGAGTATAACATACATTTTCACACATGGACAATGTGGGGATTTCTTTTGCTCCACTATGCATATTTGCTATAAGAATTTTTTTTTTCAGTGCAGGGTGAAGGAATGTGGAGAGTAAGGGAGGGTAGTTATTAAGCTACCAATATCATTTATAAAACAAGAGGAAAAATAAGAAAAATTGTCAGTGAATCATTTTATAAATGAGTAGGACAGTACAAAAGTAAAGAAATATTTTCTAAAGGGAAAAGATGAATAGATGATAAAATTTCTGATTATTTAATGTTTTTCCTTTTCTATACTATACCAGAAATTCTGAAGTCTACACAAACTACCATGACTAAAATGATGAGAATTTTTCTATCAAAGAGTAATACATTTTTTGATTGTAAAAAGTCACTGGTGCATACTAAGTGGGGTGTGTGTGTGTGTGTGTGTGTGTGTGTGTGTGTGTGTGTGTGTGTTTAGGTATACATAGCAGGCTTTTTTCTATCCCACAGATTGAAAGCCCACACATGACAATAGGTTCAAATATGATGTAACAAGCACAAACATCTATCAATTGCTCATTAACAAGATTTTAATTTAACAAGCATTTGCTTTTTGTTTTATTTTTTTGTATTATTTTTAATTTATGGAATAAAGCAACATTTCCATATGAAGTACAATAAAAAGATGACTGTACACGAAACTGCATTTATTAAGTGCCTATGATATGCCAAGTACTGTACTAAGTGCTTTGTAAATATTATCTCATTTTATCCTCACCATAGTTCAGAGAGATAATTACTATTCTTATCCTTATATTACAGGTAAGGAAATAGAGGGAGATAGAAATTTTAGTGACTTTTCCAGGGTCACATAGCTAGTAAGTTCCTGAAGCCACATTTGAACTCAGGTCTTCCTGACTCCAGGACTAGTGCTCTTGTCCACTCAGGCACCTAGATGCCTCTTAGAGAAAAACATACCAACCTCATACCATTCAATCTTACTGATTTTTAACACACACACACACACACACACACACACACACACATTTTCTCTCTAAATTGGTTGTTGTCTTTCATTCTTGAAGAAGACCAAAATGACAATAACTATGCTTAAGTCAAGATTCAATGTGTCTGACTGTTGCTGATCAGGCCAATACAAGCTCGGAATGCTCTACCACAGGTCAGCACAAAATAATCTATGTGAACATTTGGAGTGGATACTTCAAACTTGCGCATGCCAAATTTCTTTGAGCTGTTTCAATTATGCTTTGCTCATAGAGCACAGCACCTTCTCTGATGTGGAAATGCATGCTGAACAGTTCTGTGTCAATGTCTCCCATGTTATACAATCAATTCCAAAGTTCTTGAGAGAGACCTTGAGAATGTCCTTATATGGGTTCTTCTGACCACCATGTGAACACTTGTCTTGTGTGAGTTCTCCATAAAATAGTCTTTTTGGCAAACATATGTCTTGCATTCAAACAATGTGGCCAGCCTATTCCAGTTGTGCTGTCTGAAGAAGAGTTTGAATGCTTGGCAGTTTAGTTTGAGTAAGGACCTCAGTGTCTGGTACCTTATCCTGTCAGGTGATCTTCAGAATCTCCCTAAGACAATTCAAATGGAAGTGATTCAGTTTCCTGGCATGGCACTGGTAGACTTTCCAGGTTTCACAGGCATACAACAATGAGGTCAGCACAATGGCTCTGTAGACTTTCAGTTTAGTAATCAGTCTAATACCTCTTCTCTCCCATACTTTTCTTTGGAGTCTCCCAAAGTAATTATTGAAACTTATAGTAATTATTGAACTCTAATCTCGTAGTAATTACTGGCCACATAATTTATTAACAGTAGCTTAATGCAAAAATACAAATAAATGTTTTAATGACATATCTGCTATGAGAAAAGTAACAGTTATGGTCACTTCTCTGGTGTGGGGGAAAATCAATAAATAACCTACCGTTGACTTGAATTCTCTCACAACTGAAATTTATACTCTGTCCAAAATATTGGAACCACAGTCCAACAATTCACTTTCTTTCAAAATGCAGTTTACTGAGTTCCTTTAAGAATTAACTGTTCAAATCACCACAAAATATAACAGTTTAGTTCTTTTAAGAATGGCAATTTCTCTAAGTTTCTAACCTCCACAAATTCTCCTCAGAATGGCTTATTCATTGAACAAGAGTAACAGCTCATTTTTAATTAGGAGTAAAAGATGGTTAAATTTATTCATTTTCCCTCCAGATTTGTCTATTCTTAACCATTTCTAAATGTCTCACTGTGACTTCTTCAAATATTAGTCACCTATCAGCCTTCAAGATTCTCTTCTCTTGCTGTGCAGTAATGTACAGTATATATAGTATTGTAGGTTGGGTTATATTAGGTGGGTATATATGAAGATATACCCACATATATACATAGATAGATACAGATATAAACAAATTCATATGTATATATCTATATACACACATATACACATTACATATTTGTATATATATTTCACATACATGAATTTTAAAGGTATAATTATTAATTAAAGGTATAAATTATCTCTAGTTGTTCAGTGGTTTTTCAGTCACATTGAAGAGGATGATGAGGTTCAGGAATTGGGTCATCAGAAAAAACTCAAAAGGTAGACTTTCCCCTAGTAAATAGAGCTTTATTGACACAAAAGCAGTGGGCTAGCCCAGGAAGGACTAGCAGTTTTCAAGAAGACAGAGGGTTTTTTATACATAATTTTTGGGCACTTAGCCAAGAGTAGAATATGTTCCTACATGAGAAGTTAACTGTAAGGAAAGAGGAGGTAGGAAAGAGAAGCAGATGTGGCGAGTGCAATTCAAGGATGTGATCACAAAACAAGGAACTTAGCTCACAACATTTGGTCCAGTATGAGGAGCTAATCACATATATAGAGTATGGGATAAGGAAGCAAGGTTTTTTTTTTATCTGACAGAGCTTCCTGTTACTGGGAAGATTTGTATGAGGACCTCATAGTTTCTGGGAAAAAGTTAGCCTCAAAGTTTCCCATTATTTCTGGGCAAAAGTCAGCTTCATCAATGTCTGGTGCTTTGTGATCCCATTTAGGATTTCCTTGGCAGGTACACTGGATTGGTTTGCTATTTCCTTTTCTAGCTCATTTGACAGATGAAGAAACTGAGGCAAATGGGGTTAGGTGATTTTCGCTGGGTCACATAGCTTGTACGTGTCTGAGGCCATATTTGAATTCAGGTCTTCCTGACTTCAGGTCTGGCACTCTATCTATCCCATCTATCTAATGATCAATAACTATTATGACTTCTACTACTTTAAAAATTCCTGGCCCAAATAAAGAGCTATTATCATATTAAGACAGTTTTCAAGATATCATATGGAAGTATTGATCTAATAAAATACTTGTTTAAAAAATCAATGAAACCTTTTCTTGACAGCACTATGTATGAACTATGCCTGTTATAAAGTATGATAAAGTCAAATGACTAAAATCTGGGATTGCAAGAGCCTAAAAGAAGGTGATTATCATAAAGAAGAACTTAAAACAATAATGTGTTAGATTTTTATAATGACATATTATGCAATCTCTCGCTATTATTAACCATTACACTCACTCAACAACATTATGAAGTAGTTAGAGAATTAATTATTATATGCATGAGAATCCTGCCATTCAAAGAGATTAAATGAACCTTCAGGAAGTCACAAATCTAGTTATTGGTGCAGAGAAAACTAAAGTCCTAGTCTCCATATTCTAGTGTACTATATATTTTCCCGAAGATCAAGGAAGAAGCTAGTTACATGATCCCAATTATCTTCGAACTGTAAATTTTGATTTGGGTTGTATCAAGTAATAGTGATAATAACAAAAATAAGTCAAAAACCATTTTTTAAAAGTGCATACATATCATGTGTCAGGCACTGTATTCAGCACTAGAGAATACAAAGAAAAGGGGAAAACCAGTAGTACTCTCAAAGAGCTCACAGACTAAAGAAGTAGTAAAATGAAAACAACTATGTATAAACAGATTATATACAAGTGTAACAGGGGCTGTCCTGTGTGTACTCAGATCACCTAATGTGGAGGCACCCTACTTCTGGAAGAAGATATCCTGTGTTTAATATTTATAAGGGTGGGAATAGCCTTTTCCCATTGTCTCAATAGCAAAAATGGGCTGTCTTTAAAACTGCTAAACTCTCCCCAACCCTTTGTTATTTTTGCTCTTTCTTCTGTCTCCAGAGAGGGTGAAGGTCACATTTCACAAACAGTGAGGGCTTCATTAACTGACCTGGTGAGAAGGTGGCTTCATGGAGAAGTCTGCCGCTGAGTTGGGCCTTAATGAGACCCAAAGTACATGAAAACTGGAGATGAGAACGGACAGAGAAAGGTATACAGCAGTGGAGAACCACATATGGCCCTCAAGGTCCTCAAGTGCAGCTCTTTGACTGAATCCAAACTTCACAGAACAAACTTGGACTTGGTCAAAAGGCCACACCCGAGGACCTAGAAGGTTACACGTGGCTTCGAGGCCATAGATTCTTTACCCCTGGTATAGGAACATGGGGCAGGGGAATGACTTTTGAGGTTAAGGAAGAGTAATCTAATTTGACTGCTGGATAAAATTTTTAAAGGTGAGAAGGAACAAGTAAGACTGAAAAGACAGTTGGGAACCAGTAGGTAGACAGTCTTAAATTCTAGATTGGTTTTTATTATATTCTATACAGAATGGAAAACCAGTGAAGTGTTTTTCAGCTGGAGAATGGTGTGGTCAGACCTATGTCTTAGAGTATTACTATTTTCAAGGATATATGAAGGAGGAATTGGAGAAGGGAGAGACTGGAAGAAGGAAAACAAATCAGTATCTAGCTCTTCTCTTAGTAAATGCTAAGTAACAATGATGTTGACAATTACATGGTTGATCTGCACAAAATGTTGGGTTTTATTTCCCCCCACAAATTTTAAAGCAATAAATTAGTGGATGAATCAATGAAAACTTAGTAACTACCTACTGTGTATTTGCCTTTGTATAGTGGGGACACAGCAAGTGTGTCAAGATTGAACAATTAAAAACATAAGGCATACCAAAAGCCCTGGAGGATCTTACAATTATCTTTTGGGAGATAAAAAATGCAGGTAAGAGAATTATAGACTTAATCTGACAGTCAGAGAAAGCTACTAGAAGACTAAAGGCATTCAGTTCAGAGACAGCTGTCATGTAATAGAAAGAATATTGAATTTGGAGTCAGACTCCTAACTTTCTCATGAATAATACATTTTTTTTACAAAATAAAAATAATGGATTAACAAGTTAGAATACTACTGTAAAGACAAAATGTTTCAGTGAATGTAAGATATGTTGTGAATTGTAGGGTTTTACATAAATTTCAACTATTATTTATATTCTTCCTAAATAAAACATTTAGTAAGCACCTACTATTGGTAAGAAAATTGTGTTAGGTGCTGGGAGAAGCAGAAGAAGAAATAAGATATGGTCAGTATCCAAATACAACTTAAGATCTGGTAGTGCTAAGATTTGAGCTATTGCAGATTCGCAGAAATGGAGAAAGGGAAAGATATAGGTTCAGTAGCAGAGATAGTACATGAAGGATAGCTCTCAGTTTTATGACAGGTTCAGTATAAAAAGGCCCATTAAGATACCATTCAAAGATTTATTGCATAGGGAGAACCTGAATTAACTGTTATTGCTACCATTACATAGAAGCTTTAAAAATGGGGAAAAAATGGTCTAATGTATCAGATTAAAATGCAAATCCCCTTATCCTTTAGCCGTGTTCCACATTTTTTTCTTAAAGAATTAGTTATTATCTGAGGCAGTATCTAAAGGAATTAATGTCATTGAGCATAATCTATGTGAGGAAAGAGAACAAACCATTTTGATGATTTATGTTTCAATCTGACTGTATCTCTCAGTACCAAGACTTTTTCCTCTTCTTATCTGCACTGCAGCTATATATGGAATTGATGTAAATACCAATAATTTTGTTGGCCTAGAGACTATTTTAAATATTACTATAAATTTAAAATAGAATAAAAATAGAAAAAAACTGAACTTTGAGGAAGAAAGCCCTTAACTAAGTAGAATTTGTGAAACAAAGTCAGAAATAAAAGAAAACTAGAGTCAGAACATCCACATTTATTGAATCATGTAGTCCAATAAGGATAGAAACTGACAATGTCAAATTTATTCTGGAACAATGAAAGACAACCACTTAAGACAAAGAAATACTGACTTCATTCTTGAAGCATATTTCTATTATGGAATCAGTAAAGTATAGAAAGTTTAGCATCATACATTAGGAGGGAATGCAATTCAAGGAGCAGTTACTAAATGCCTACTATGTGACACAAGTTCAGGTGAGTGATAAGAGATTCACAGCTAAAAGTGAAAACAATTCTTACCTTTAAGGAGAGTAAATTCTATTGGAAAACAACAACAACAACAAACAATGGCCTACAAGCCATTATGGACAACAGGTAGAAAATTCATCAGCATAAATATAACATTGTGATAAAATACTGAAACATAAAGTTGAGTTGCATAAATATAATAAAACATAAGAACAGAAACTATGAACACACTAATTGTGCTCCACATTGATATGGAATGCTGGATAACTAGAAAGATAAAAGCATGTTGGCAATGGCTCAGGTTCCAGAAATATTTGGAAAGTCTTGGAGAGAATACTGATTATGTAATGGGATTGGTCTGCATAACACAGGCATGAGGTTGAAAATAAAACAATTAGAACAAAATTAATTTTAAAATTATTAGTAGATACTGGGCCATCAGGGTAACATACTATCTGATTGACTATCTTTTATCATGCTAAATAATCAAATATATATTTTGATAGCATGTTGATAGCATGGCAGTGATTATACATATAAAGTATGTGGAAGTTGGAATTGCAGTTGGAAATTGATAGCTCGGTATTTTCCACACGCATGACGACTTCTTACTTCTTAATCAAATAATAGCATTTTTGAGTGCATATAATCTTATATTTAGAGCATGAAGGGAAATAATACATTATCTAGTCGAAGTCCATCCTTTACAGAGGAGGAAGCCGAGATTCAGAATAGCATAGCATAGTGGAGAGAATACTGAATGTAGAGTTAAGAGAACCTCAGCTTGAATCTTGTTCCAACACAAAATCGTTGTTTAGCTAGGGGAAAGTCAGTTGAACTCCTTGGGCCTCAGTTTCCTCATCTATAAAATGTTGGCAAAACACATGTAGTATTTACTGCATTAGATTGCTATGAGCCTTAAAAGAGATCTTGTATATAGAATGATTTGCAAACACTAATTGTATATGTGTGTGTTTTTAGGTTATTTCATTAAATTCCTTTTCCTGATATAAACCTAATACTTCCATGTTACTGACTTATAAAAGTGAACATGTAATTTAGGCTTTGGAGTCATATTGTTGTTTTTGTGGATGTGGAACCACAGAATACTTTAAACTTGGAATATCATTTCCAGGGGCCCATACAATGGAAATGACAAGTTGTTACATAATGCACTATATAAATATCCTATGTAGATCTTATAATTATTGTTATTTTCTTTTTAAAATTCAGAAAGTGAGAAAGGTAATGAAGCATAAGGTAGAATTTTAAATGAGTCCACAGAACCAAACTAAGTGTTTTTTCCACCTCACCATGTTGCCCCAGAGAACTAAGAAGCTACTTAATCCAAACTTCCATAAAGATATTTCATCTACAGAAGAGAATCTCTGGCTTAGAAAGGAAACCAGACATTATCTTGTGGAAAGAGAGCTGGAAATAAGCATTTTCTTCAATGATTTCTATTACATCCAACATATGTTCAAAATAGGTCTCAGTGTTTCTGGCTACATTAGTATTCTTAGGGTTGCTGCAAGGTTCTCCACTTGAACAGAAACTCCAAACCTTCTGAACGCTACCACAGTTGACAATATAATGGGACATTTAGAGATGGGAACATGTTTTTTTTTTTCATCTCAGGATTGCCTTTCCTTGAAAGGTACATCTTTGCTGATGACTCATGCAAAGCAAATATCTATATTAATGACTAAATGGGCAATTGTTATCAAGATAATATAGTACAGTTTCATTTAGAAAGTGGAGAACCAGTATGAAGTTAGTTTTGACTGAGGACCACATCTCAACGATTAAAGTGTGGATTGCTTCAGGGGAATCTTATTTTATAATGAAGGAATGACTTTCTGATTGATGGATTGGATTAGGTCTACTTGTACACGTAGGAAGCTGTGGCAAATTGGAGAGAGTTATGTTTGGAGTTGGAAAGATCTGGGTTCAAATCCTATCTCTGATACTTGCTGTCTGAAACTAGTAAAGTAAATGCACTTCTATATTTCTTTAGGAAACATTTGCTGTGTTGCTGATGGGAAAAAACCTTTTACACCCAGTGTTAGCCTCATTATTGCCACAATTTTGAAATCTTAGATCCTTTGGGTATGTGTGATTGATTATAATACATTTAAACACATATGCATATATACATATACTTGTATACACAAATACCTATGTATTTGCATGACTAGTAGCCTGTAACTTCCATGTTTGTATTCTTTACAGTACCTAGGATAGCAAATTTGTACAAAATAAATATTTTCTGAATGAATAAACATTCATTTTGTAATTCCATCAAATATTCAAGGTAACATCAGATTATCAATCTCATAGGCAAATTCCACTCAATGCAAAAAAAAAGTCCTGTGTAAAAGATCCTCCTGTATTAATTTAATACAAATGTTCTGACTTAATACCAATTGACATTAAACTATTTTCCATTTAGTGTCACTGGGAAATCACTGGTTTGAAGCACCCTGCAGCACTTAAGGTCAATGACTGCATGTGGTGCAAGCAGCATTTCAATTTGAAAAGAAACTAATTTAAACATTATCTAAGTACTTATAACTGAATTCTCAGCATAGCACTTCAGTATGAAGACAAATATATTAAAAGGGAACACAGATGAAAAATTCTTCCTTATTAGAGATGGAAATAAGTTGCCCAGATAATGTCAGGATTGTAAAATTTAGATACAAATAGAGACTGGTGAACTGTTTTCAACAAAGAGAGAGTTTACTAGATTTCATTTAGTTCCTCTATCTCCAACCAACTGGAAACAGCTATGATTGCAGTGTCCACTCTCAGATATTTAGTCCTTAGGTTTGCATTTATTTATGTTTCAAGGTCTTTTTTCATGTACATAGGACTGTGGATATAGAACTGGAAGGAAGCTTAGGAACCATTCTAAAGCAACCCCTTCATTTACACACGAGGAAACAGGCCCAGGGAAGCTAAATGACTTTTCTCAAGTCACACACATGGTATTAAAGGGAGGCTTTGAACCTCAGTCCTCTAACTCCAAAATCAGTGACATTTCTATCTTACTTATCATCCAGAACTTTCACAGGCATGAGAGTCAGGAAAAGAAGTGAGAGTAAAATTAAAACTAATCAGTGCTATATCATCCTAATTTCTTTGATATTAGTGATAGAAATAGTAATCTCTCTTCTCCTCTCTTCCTTCCTCTCCCTCTGTCCACATAGGGTATCATACCCATATCTGTGGGTGTTCTGCCTAAAGGAATGCAAATTTTGATGTCTGAAACCTCATCAGATATCTTGGGATGCACATGCTGGATTTCTTTCTGAAGGACTAGGCCTTAAACCTAAATTACTCTGGATCTCATTGACTGGCCAACAATAGTTCCCAGCCCAAGGCCACAGGTCACTTTTTGGACCCTGATTGCTCAGAGTAAATGAAAATAGCAATTATTTCTGTTTTGGCCAGAAACCCTGAGGGTCTTTCCCTCCCAGATTGATGGTTTTTTTTGGACAATGTAAAAGAGGCCATTCTTTGCCTCATTTCACACCTAGCCTTAATCACTGAATCAGCATTTCCTCAGTCAAACTGAGACCTGGGAAAGACCTTAGTTTAAAAAGGCCAAGGTCTCCTTCTGCATCCAGGGCCATCTCCAGTCATCCTGATCTATAGCTTGCCAATGAACCCAGAAGGATCTGGAGGAGAAAGTGAGGCTGGTGATTTTGCACACTCCTCCCTCACTTAAATCCAATTTACTTGCAACTCATGGCATCACCTTCCTGATGTCATGGTCCTCTTTGAGAATAAAGGACAAATAACAACAAGATATAGTAACCTATCTCTATATTATTGGAAATTCTGTGGAGTGGAAACTTCTACAAACGCATGTTGGCACCTTCTCTGCAACTTCTAATCATAGAAACTTACTTCTATAATTAAGAGCAGTGAGAGGTAAAATGATTTTTCCCAGGTTCATAGAACCAGTATATGACAGAATATGACATGAATTAAAGCTTGAAAGCCATCTCCACATAATCTACCCTACTGCTACCCTTCCCTTCTTTGAGGATAGTTTCAGTAATATGAGGTATAGGAATTTTCAGTTATATATTGCAGTTCTGCATCTTTTATTCAGGATTACTTAAGATAAAATTGTCTTAGGTGATTTTAATGTGTTTGTATTTTTATTTTTTTCTCTGAACTTGTGTGGAGACCTCCTAGCAACCCATCTACAAATTATTTTCTTAGAGAGCTGTGTGGAGAGATGGGGAGATTAAGCACCACACTCATGTTTACAGGCAAAGTTTGAATCCAATTCTTTCTCACTCCTGGAGGGTCTCCTTGTCATATAGAATATCCTTCCTTGGTGATTCACTTTTGTTTAAAAACTTTAGGCCTTCAGCTTTAGAGAATCTAGAACTCAAAGGGATTATAGAGATCATTTCTTTCCCATTCACTCTGAAGGCAGAATTCTTTCAACAATGTCCCAAACAAGTTGTGGCCTAGCTTATACTAGAACATGTTTACTTCTGGGGAAATCAACATGAAGCTCCTTGAAGGCAGGGACTCTGTCTTATTTGTTTTTCTATTTCCATCAGCACCTAGCACAGAATCTTGTACAAACTAGTTACTCAATAAACATTTGTTTAGGCACACACTTGTCTTTTTGGACAACTCTAAGACTTAGAAAAATTTTTTTAGAACTTAAAGTAGGAGAAACCGCATATGACCAATCTTAAATTAATTGAAGGCAATTATCATGTTTCCCATTCCTAATATTCTCTTCTTGATGCTATCTCTGATTTTTGTTTAATTTTCTCTCAATTGTTCCTTCATGTTTTCTCATTCTCTACTTTATTAAAGGGAAATGCCACATATCAATCCTCTACATTCTGAACTTACCTTTGCAGTCTCCCCTTCCATATTTCTAGTTCAATACATGCTATTTCTTCCAAAAGAGGTCATTTGTTAAAGATACCTAGCACCAACCCTGCCTATTTATATTATCCAAGTTGTTGCCCCTGGGGAAATGATCCTTGTTTATTCTTTAAACATTGACTTTAATCAGACCCCTCTGAAGCAACTTTTGTGATCAAGCCAGATAGAAGTTATTTTACACATTTAACACACAATGCATTATACATAAAATAACACAGTATTTTACACATTTTTATACATTATACATTTAAGTTATTTGAATGTTCCTTGCTTTATTATATAGTTATTTATATACATGGCTTGCCTTGTCCAACATATTTTAAATTTTCAGATATTTTTGCCTCTCCTAACATCTCCCAGTGAAGAAAGATGCTGTAGATTGCTCAGTGAAACATGTCTGCTCCTTGAGACTAGGGGCTGTCTCATTTATGTCACTGTAACACTACATTTAGCACAGTGCCTTGCTGACAGGTAGCATTCAGTAAATATTTGTTGAATTGAATTGCTGAATATAAATTTGTGGATGTTATGACCGTCTACTTAACTATTTCTCTCGGGAAAGCTCTTCGGTAAATTACTGAAGCATATATTCAGTAGGCTTCAACAGTTCAGGTGAATTTTCATTTTTTGAAGAAATTATGTGTAACTTAAATATAACTACTAATTACCCTCATTTTTACAAATCTAAATATGTAGTACTCACTGCTTACTCAATGTTAAGTTAATACTGTTCTTTTTATTGGTGAGACTAGCTTTCCTATTATCAGATCATGCTGCTACTAAAAAGCCTAAGTGTGTTTTTTGCTTTCTTTTTACTGTTGGAAAAATTAAATCATCAAGTATTTATTTTAGCAATAACAAAACAGATACTAGGCTTAGCAAATCAGGAGGTAGCAGAAACCAGAGAGGGATAGCCAACACACTGGTGGATATAATTAATTCTTCATCACTGACAGGAGAGAAAGAGTGAGAGAGAGAGAGAGAGAGAGAGAGACAGACAGACAGAGAGAGACAGACAGACAGACAGAGAGAGAGAGACAGAGAGAGAGAGAGAGAGACAGAGAGAGAGAGAGACAGAGACAGACAGACAGACAGACAGAGAGAGAGAGAGAGAGACAGAGACAGAGAGAGAGATCTTGACAGGGTGGAATATTGCATTAAATCTAAGATGAAATTGAACAGAAACAAATGTAAAGTCTTAAACATTGTTCCAAAAATCAATTTCACAAAGTGAAGTCAATATGAGCATAGTAAGAAGTATAATGATTTCCCCTCCATATCTCTTCCAAAACAGATCTAACACAACTGACAGAAACCAAGAAATTGGGAAATCAAAGAAAAAAAATTATAGTCATTTTTCTAGCCAAGATAAGCATAGGGAGAGAGAAAGACATTGTTTATGGACATCGTGGATAGAGTCTAGCCAGGAATGGCCAAGCAGTATATGTAAATACAGTGAAAGGCTACACATTGAAGAAAGAAGAGGTCTGAGATACAGCACAGAGGGCCCTCAACTCAAGCAAGGTGTGGTAAATGTGTGAAATAGCAGCTCTGTTGTTCATTGTTCATTTCCAGAGCACAGATCCATAACTGACTGAGGAAGGGAATGTACCGAGAGGCTATGCCTGAGTCAGGAGCAATTAGAGGTTCCAAGCACTGAGAAAGGATTAAATTCAGAAGCAAGCTTTTACTATGTGATTTAGCATCCAGAAAAGGACCAGTGTCTCACTTTCTAGATTCCAACACAGTCTGAAGCCTATAGTGCAATGACCAGTGTAGGAATCCTAGAACAAAGGGGATCCTGTATTTCTATCACTCTGAATCAGAAGAGGTTTCTAGATGGCTGACACTGGATGAGCACAAGAACAGTCTACTGGAACTCCAAATTGGGAAATCCCACAGGTGTTTTGCTCAGGCTCAAAAGCCAGGCAAGAAATTTTCAGAGCTCAGACCCTGGGAACAGCTATCATTCTTTCCCCTGTAACAGATCTCTTTGATAGCACCAAAGGCTTGCAGGTCACTATCATGAGCCGTCCAAGAATAGTGCAACAAGTAATATACCAATAAAGCAGCAGCAGGACCAGTTCAGACATTTCATATTGAAGTACAGAGAGCCTGGCCCTAATAGTAAGTCTAAAGTCATGAAGAAGACTAGGAGAATGAGAAAATTAAAAAAAAGAAATTTATTATAAAAATCTATTGTGGGTAGGGATGCTCAAGACATATATCTAGAATAAGAGAATGACTCAAAAACATCTACAAGTAAAGCCTCAAAGGAAAAAAAATGAACAAACAAAAAAAAACCGTAGCTTGGGCACAACTTCAAAAACATTTCTGGAAGAGATAAAGTAAGAGTTTAAGAAAAGGGTTAAAATCTTTTAAAATAGTAAGTTAAATGAGAATGCTTGAGGAAAATATTGAAAATAATTGAGAGCTATGGGAAAAAATAATTGGCAATTTTTCAGCATAATGACTTGCCATGATAACAGAGGACTCATGATGAACTATGCTATGTATTTCTACATAGTAAAGTGATAGGCTCAGAGTCTAGAATGAGGTGTAGATAGATTGATAGACATAGAAGATACAAAGATATCTCTCTATGTCTCTAGATTATTTTATCTATATCTCTATTTCTCTATCTATGTTGATCGATGTAGACATATGTACATATTTCTATACGTATCTATCTTTAAATCTAGCAGAGGATTTCAATGTGAAAATTTGTTTTGCTTGACTACATATCATTGTATCAGTTTTTTTTTGTTTGTTTTTATTTTCAGTAGGGATAGATGGGAAGGACAGAAGGTAGATTTTTGTTTATTAAACAATGATTGAAGAATATTAGTTTTATGAGTACAAAAGCAGAAATGCCTGACTTAACAGACTATCAAAATGAATCAATCAATAAGAATTCTTAGAGCAACTATTAGGTGCCAGGAGTTATGCTACATGGCAGTTTGACAAATTAAAAAAAAATGCAACGACTCCAACCTTAAAGAACTTAAATTCTACCAGAAAATAAAACAAAACAAAAAATAATAACAACCACCACTGGAGTTAGTGCAGATTCAATATACAGGGTGTCCTTAAAGTCTGGACACATAGGAAATCTCATTAACATCTCATTAAGCATTTCACCGAAGACTCTGTGTTGTTCAGTGACTTCTTTTTCTGGGGTATGCTAAAGGAGAAGGTGTACTCAATGAAAATCACTTGATTGAAAGCATAAATGCATAAAGAGCGAATGTGCTAAAATTAATGGTAATGTGCAGCTATTGCATCAAGTTCACGTGAATCTTGCAAAGCGCATCAACCTTTGCATCTCAAATGATGGAAATCATATTGAAGATGGTATTTATTAATATTCCAATTAAATAAAATGTTGAAAATTTCATTCATTTCATTTCTTGAAAATATGCATTTTTGCCTGTGTGTCTAGACTTTAGGAACACCCTGTACATCAGCACTGTAATACATCGGCCGAGAAACCATTGCTACAAAGAATCTATAGTAACCATGAGTAAGCAGGTGACTATCTTCTGTCCTGGACTGACTTAATTTGGAGGATTGCATTCAAGTTACAATCCTCAATTTTAGAAATGATGCTATTAAACTGGAGAACCTAAAGCAAAATTTAACCAGGATGCTGAAGAAACTCAACTTCATGGCCTAAGAAAGACAGGTTAAAGAAACTAAAAGTATTTTATATGAATTAGGGAAGCATATGTTAAGCATCTATTATGAGGCAGGCACTGTAATAGGCACTGGAGGTACAAAGAAAAAAAAAACAAATCAGTCCTTGGTCTCAATGAATTTACATTACATTGATTCAAAGCATTGCTTTGAGGCTAAAATTAATGAATTTAAAAACCTCTGAAAAACTTGAAACACTGTATTGTAAGGCATTAGTATTTGTTTTTAGAATCAGGTGTTTGGCTTTTCTATATTTGTGATGACAACATAATATCCACGAGGGTACAGACTATGCCTTATCTAAGATTCACATCTTTTTCAAAACATAACACATTGCTCTGCAAATAAGAGCTGCTTAATAAAACAACAATAAAGTTAAGTAAAGAATGTACAAGATAAGGCTACACATATGTATGAGCACATATTTGAATTTTAATTTGCTTAGACCAGTTAAAACTATCCTGTGGGCACCTTAAATCAATAATATTATTGAAGCTCAAAATATATAGCATCATTGGCCACATTCATTTTTGTCTTTTCCCTTCTCAATGTCCCTGGAAAATTTGTCGCTTGATTGAATGAATATGTTCAATTAGGAAATTATTATACGTTTTTTGTTTCTGGAATAAACTATTGTTAAGTTCTGCTTAAATGAAATTCCCCTTGCTTAGTGATTGATCTCTGTATGTGACTTTTTTTTCAGAACAGAAGTTGAGACCACTAGAAGAGTTATGACAGTATTTCCAGGAGTTCACAGGAATTGCAGTTTCAGATCCCTGAACAACTACTTGGCAGTAACAGACAAAAGGTCACATGGACTCTCTTTCCTCTTTATTAACTTTTCACTTCCTGCTGCAAACTGGGGAAAGATATGGGAATTGTTGATACATGAATGGTGAGCCTCTGGTGATGATGACATTTTTAGAACAAACTGTGGGCTTTTTTGGGATGGTGTAGTGTAGATGAGTGTGTGAAGGTGACAGGAGAGACAAGAATGAGTTATTGCAGTTCTCAGGAGAAACAATGAGATGAACAATTTTTAATAATTAACCTACAATATAAATAAATATGCATACCTATAGTGATCTCTATTTTCCTTGAGGGTCTTCCAAGAAATAGAACACTAGAGATATAAAACATACTGCTAATATTTCATTGGTATTTTTGTTGTATGATCATCCTTCTAGAGAATGCAAGT
This sequence comes from Trichosurus vulpecula, assembly GCF_011100635.1. Taxonomy (NCBI): domain Eukaryota; kingdom Metazoa; phylum Chordata; class Mammalia; order Diprotodontia; family Phalangeridae; genus Trichosurus; species Trichosurus vulpecula. The sequence continues at coordinate 296,839,283 of NC_050574.1, read as the reverse complement.
CCAAAGAAAGTTATTTTTCTTTCCTGCACAAATATTACTCCATATATTTTGCTCCAATATTTCAGGTTATCAATGACATCAAAATCAAACAGCTGAGGAACCAAATTTCCATCACAGTCCCTTGAAGTTCTAGCTGAGCTAGAAACAAATGAGTTTTAACCAGGGCACTGAAGAAAGGAAGAAGAAAAATACACACACACACACACACACACACACCCCTTGGCTTTAACTGGATAGGCCTGAAACACAGCTCTTTTATTCTTTGATGGAATCACCAGAGTGCTAAGCAAATCATCAGAATTATAGGGCAGAACCTAATGACTCAAATGGGAAAGGTATGCTCTCTCACTTTGGTGAACTGAGTGCTAAAGTACCAGCTTTCTTGAAGAATCTACATTAGACCAATTTAACAGTAAGAAATGGAGCTGAGGCAAAATTGAAAAAAAAAAAGGTGATCTTTTTACAGGATTTTCCCATGTATTATTTTGTGCTTCTTTCTAAATCTTGACATTTTTCTTTATTCTAATTCTAGATAAACACTAAATCTTATGGTGACATAACTTCACAGAGCCTTTCACTGTGCAATTCTCATTCACAACTGCATTAAATCATCTGAAATTCCTTTTTTCCTTTTCTCTTCCTCCAGACTCAACCATACTTTAATTTCTGCATAATAAGTAGATAGCCTTTGGCAATGATGATTACAATAATTTATGCTAAGATATGAATAACTAGTTGGCGGTCAGCTGAATTTTGTCCATACATGTGGTATTTGCATTTTATCAGAGGGTACTGCAGGATACAAATAAATTTATTTCTAATGGTAGAGATAGTGGTATATAAGAGCAGCCTTCAATTTATAAGCAATATACCTATTCTACTTATATGTCTCAAATATGAAATGTTCTTTGTCATTTAAAACCTTTCACAAGCTAGTGCCTTCCTGCCCATCCAACTTTCTTGCACCTTACTACCTCTACTCTATGAACTACCTATACTGACCTTCATTTCCACTGGCATCCATTTCCACATATACTATGTTCCTTCCTCCAGCTCTGGGGTTTTTCACTAGCTATCTTGCATTTTTGTAATGTTCTCCCTCCTCAACTCTACCCTATGTTTCTCCTGACCCCAACTTAAACAGATAAAATCTACAAAAAATAAAATTTCTACAATAAGCCTTTCTTGGTTTTCTCCCTATGATGGCAAGTAAAGTGGGACTTTTTGTTGTCTTTTGTTCTGGAGTGCTTCTCAGCACTAAGGCAATCAAGTGCATTTGAGTTCTGTCTTTGTTTGAATCAAGCAAGTAAAGTGGGGCTTTTTGTTGTCTTTTGTTTTGGAGTGCTTCTTAGCACTAAGGCAATCAAGTGCCTTTGAGTCTTGCCTTTGTTTCAACCAAGAGTCTTTGATTGAATCAGGAGATTTTGATGACCTGCTTAAGTCATGGGAAGGTCTAGGTCACATGGGTTTGAGTAGCATGGTTCACACTGAAAAAGTGTTTATATACTCGGAGGTTAGCATTTTGCTTTGGAGGCGCACTCATTGAAAGAGTGTTGGTGATTTGGCCAGACAGGACTCTGGGTAGCCATTGGAACCCCCCTGGCTTTGAAAACCTAGATGTTGGTACTTCTCTCTCTGGTAACTATGTATGTAATGTCTTGGACAGACAACTAGAAGCCTGTCTGATGATTTGTGTTATTTTGCTCTGTTTATATAATTTCTGCTTGTAATTTCTGTTTGTGTTTTCTCTGCAGTTCAGGGTGCTATCTTTTCCCCTTAAACTAAGTGAATGATATATGTATGTTTCATTAGATTGTTAACCCCTTAAAGTTGCTTTCCTTAGAAAAACAGATCAAAGAATCTGTGCTAGCAGCCCTCCTATGTGCTGGTATTATTGGCCTCACACAGGCACAGTAGCAGCAAGTAGCATTGTTGTTACACTTCCACACCCCATGCCATTGGTAGTGGTTTTTCCTTCAGAATCTATGTTCCATTTACAATATATATATATATATATATATATATATATATATATATATATACATACACACACATATATATATATATATATATACACACATATATATATATATATATACACATATATATATATATATATGTACATAGGTATTTGTATATTTTTTCTCACAAATAGAATTTACTTTTCTTCAGAGAAAAGATATAATTTTGCCTTTCTTTATACCCCTCAGTGTTTAACACAGTATTTGGCACAATATAAGCACTTAATAAATATTTGTTGACTAACATCTTCTGTAATGTCATTTTGACTATTATTTTTGGAATGATGTTAATTATGCGTCATAACCAGCACCCACTGCAAAATTGTCATAATGCTATTTAAATGACAGTTCTTTTAGTCCTTTCTTAACCTTTGTTTCTTCATTTGTAAAAAGGATGAGTTAGATAAATTCTAACACTACTTTCAGTTATAGCATTATATGTTTCTATCCTAAGTTAGCTGTTTTTCTTTATAATGTTATAAAGACTAAAATCATGTTTGCATGGCAGAATTTAATAATATTATATATACAGTTTGCCTGAATGGTCAAGTCAACAAGTTGAGATTGAAATAGGCATTTTGTGGCAAATATTACCTGGAATAAAGATGAGGAGGTCTCCAGTAAAGGTAACCTGTTTGAGCACAGCATCTGTTGGGAATAATAGTCTTGATTCCTATGTTCATCTTTTTCTGCTCTTGTTATTTACTTTGAATAAGCATAATTCTCTATTCATTGAATCATAATTATTTCTACAGAATACAATTTCAACAATAGGGCAGTATGACTCCTGGTGATGAATAAATAGCCTAACCTGATGAGCCATTAAGAAAAGGTACTGAGTTTTATTCAACTGCCATTCTAAGAAAGGAGCCCCCCCTCCCTGCCAAAAAAAAAAAAAAAAACATAAATAATAAATAGGAGAAAATGCATTTTTTTTTTCATCAAGTGCTTCTAAAAGGCAGCTCAAGGTTGATCTAAGGAGTTTCCAAAGTATTTTCAATTATGAAACATTCTTTATGTCTCATTCACATTTTAAAAATCAATGTTTCGAAAAAGTTATTTATATAAACAACATATAACCACAAACACTTAACATTCTAGGTAGAGGTTCAAAATTGGATAAATTGTAGCTGAGAATCTGAACTACCATTCCTTTTTGCCTAGTGAGCTGTTTGGAGCATATTGTAAATACTCAGAGAGTGCACCTAATAAAATGCTTTGTTTTCCTTATTTTCCATCCTTCCAACACAGTGATGTTTGCATAAATATTTATGGCCCATGAGCAGAAAGTATCAGTGACTCTGGAGTGCTCTTTAGACATTCAATATAGAATTGCTGTTAAAACTGAAGGTTAGCTACAAGGAACAATGAATTTAAATATTGGTATCAGATCTACATCTCTGGTGAAACCTTAGAATCTTAATCACATTTATGATATTTAGATTAGGTACTTAGGTACTTCAAGGGAACTATTATTTTGCTAAACTCTCATTGAACATGAATACCTTAAGGACTGGAACTGTCTTCTTATATCATTGTCTGCCCAGAACCCGGAACAGTACCTTATAAATAGGAGTTGTTGACTTGAACTCAGATTTTTTATTTTTTTAATTTTTACTGTTAAGCACGATACTTAGTGCATTCCACATCAGTAACTGAAACTATTTATTTTCTCAAACTATTGAAGTGCAACATAAAAGTTTTCTTTAAACCACAATTTCATTTTAATTCTGGTCACTAATTTAATCATTGAATATTTGTTTTCACCTTACCCCCAAGCTTCAATCTAATACATCTTGGGATAGAGGGGCAAGAAAAAAAGTTGAAGTTTAAATTTTAGACTCAAAATTTTGAAAATGATTAGTTTATAAAACTGAAACTGGGATGCTAATGACATCATTATCATATCCTTTCTTCATTAGGAAAATCATTAATTTCCTTTTTTCAGTGATCTGTAGATCTATTCATTCATTCAAAAAGCATTTATTGAGTACTAACTTTCCAATCAGTTAGAAAATCTTGTCAATTTCAACTTTGTGATATCTTTCACATATGCCTCTTTTCTCCACTCATGATGCCAACAGCCTTATGCAGGCCCTTACTCCCTCATGTCCAGACTACCACAAGAGCCAGGTGGTTGGTTTCCTTGCTTTAAGATGCTCCCAACTTTTGTTTATCCTGCGTTCACTTTTCAAAATGATCATCCTAAAACACAAGAATACTCATGTCACACCCATATTCAATAAACTATACTGGCTCCCCGTTACCTTAAGAATAAAAGTATAAAATCCTCTATGATCCAGGAACCCTGGCCTCCTGGAGATTCCTCACACAAAAGCCCCCAAATACTGACTCCATTCATTTCCATTGGTTCTCCTTAGGAACGGCCTATCAAGTTTTCTAAAGATACATGTGCTTCATGATGTCTTTTAAACCATTCTTACAATTCTCTTAAAGTTAATATACTCTATGTTGTGCAGTCATTCAGTAGTATCCACCGCTTTGTGATATCATGGACAATACTGTCTATGAGATGTTCTTGGCAGAGTATCCGAAGTGATTTGTCCTTTCCTTCTCCAGTGGATTAAGGCAAATACCCAGAGTCACACAGCTAGTAAGTATCAAAGGCCAGATTTGAACTAAGGGCTCACTGACTCCAGACCCAGCTCTATCCACTGAGCCACCTACCCACCCAAGTATATAGTAGGTACTTAATAAATGCTGTTTGACTCAACTTTTCTCACTATATGCTTGGTGATATGTTAGAAATACTTGCTAATCATGGCTCCAACCTTCAAGGTCTTTAGAATCTATATGGGAAGATTATACATATCAACAAAATAAGAAGTAGAATACAACCATTCAATAGAGTGTGAAAAAGCAGAACAAAATATATTTCAGCAGTTCAAAAGGAGGAGAAAAAGCATGTCTAAATGTGCTGATCCTTTCACAGATGAAGTCTTCATAGATTGAGTAGTATTTCCACAGTCAGGGAGAATAATAACATGAGCAGAGCCAAAGAAAAAGGAATTCAAACTGTTAAGGGAACAGTAAGTAGGTGAAATGCATGATAGGGGATAGTGTAACATACAGCTAGAAAAACCTATTAGACTTAAATCCAACATGAAAGTCAGTCATAGTATAAGGAATGTGGACTTTACTCAGAAGACAAAGGTCTGTGAAAAGGGAGTGATGTTGGGCATTAGAAAGTTTAATCTGGATATATTGTATAGGATAAATGAAAGGAAAGATGGGTTAGAGTAGAGATGTGGTGTAGGAAGCCACTGAAATGGTGATATTAACTGTGGCGCTGGCAGTAGGAATAGAAAGGAATAGCCAACACAAGGGATATTACAGTTATAGAATTGATAAGACTTGTTTATTCTTGAGATGACCAGGAGGAGTGAACCTATTTCTTGCTAAACATGACTTCTTTCAGGCAATACAATTATCACCATCCCTTGATAATTTATCTTCTTTTTCAGTCTATGCATTAAGTTGAAATCTTGGCTTATTTTAGCAATTGAAAATCCTTCAGGTCAGTCTTAATTTAAAAAGAAATACTTCCTACCTGGATTATGGTTTACACCTCTTATCCTTTATAATTATTTATACATTTCAATATTAATTTTAACAAGTTTTTTTTTAATTTTTGGGAAGGCTTAACATAAGCAGAGGTAAAACAAATAAGATGGAAGATTCTATTGTGGATTAGAGTACAAAGGAGAACATCAAACTGCAAAGGAGAATGTATTGTCTTAAGAAAATTTCACAACTGCAATTAATATTATACCACTGAAACTCATCTCACAATCATTAATCAGCGGTCCTACTGCTGTAACTTCTCTTTCCTCCAGAGAAGACTGTGACCATTTCACACTTTGTCATCCTCCATCATTCTTGTATATGCCATTCCATAAATTTTCCAGACAGGATTCCCCCAGCATATTGGGGATGGGAAGGAAATGGGGATTGCCTCCATAACTTTTATTAAAACAAACAAAAGAACTCCAATATACAACACTCAGTTTGTCCATGAGTTATACTTTGTTCTTTCTATAAGAACATCTTATCCTAAGTCATCCACTTTTCTGGACACATATGTCTTTCATTACGTCTTTTAAACTATTTATTATAATTCTTTTATTGTTAATGTAATCTAATTACTTTCACTACTCATGAGTCTCTCCATTGTTCTTTTCCTCCTCTGTAGTTTTTTAAATTTCTTAGATAGTTGTTTCCTCTGATCCACAGTTATATCTCATAGTCAAGATAATTTAGGCATTGTAAATATGAACTTTCAGAGTAACAAGTAGCTTATAATCAGTGAAAGTACTGTGAATTTTCCCATACATGAACCAGAATAATGTATTCTTCCTATTTAAATTTGGACTTATCTATTCACCTGTATATTCTGTTCATAATAAGTTTAAACTGATTAATAGGAAAAAAAATTTGTAGGACCAAGGACTAGGACCCATACAGAGACTGAGACTAACATTTCTCTGGGATGGGCTGTTCTGCTGTGAGCAAACTCCCTCTAGCCATGTAGCCTTGTATGTTTTGGGCAACTTCCATAATCTTAGAGAATTACCCAGATCATTTGAGAAGTTTAATGAATTGGCAAGAAAAAATGTAGCTATTGCAATATGCCAAAAGCATTACTGTAGGGGATAAGGAAAATGAGGGTGAAAGAGTGCTTGAAATCAGTGCTTCTTGATTTTGAGGCCAGCACTATATATAATACACAATGATACTGTTATGTGGCACCTGGGAGTTTTCTCTTAGTGACTACAAGGTATCTAATTCCAAATCTCTTTTGCTTCAGAAATGCCTCTTGATATCCCTACATTCTTCACTTAGAATATCATATAGTACAAAAACTTATGTTTTAAAAATATCACCCAGGAAATTATAGAATTGTTATAAGTTTCTCTGGTTTCGTACTTGTCTGATTTTCTCATAAAGAATGTTTGGAAGTCATCAATTCCACTAGTTTTAAATTTTTACCCTATATGATAAAGTTCAACTTTGCAGGATCAGTTTTGCTTAGGAAGAAATTATCTTCTTCTCTTTTCAGTATGTCATATTCCATTTTTTCCTTTCCCTTCTCATAGATAGTTAATAAGTATACAAACACTTAGTGCCTACTACAGGTCAAAAATTGTACTAATACTGGATAGTATTAAATAATTATAATTTGGTATGATCTCTTGGCTATCATTTTGACTACTTCCAATACCTTTGATTTTGACTAAGAGATCTGAAGCTTCTATATTAAGATACTTTATTATAATATTTTTGATTCTTCTCTGAGGGCTTCCTGAAGCTTCTATTAATATGTAATTTGATCTTTTTGCAAAAATTTCATAAAATTTTATTTTATGACTTTATGAATCATGTTCTTCATGAAAATTTCTTCATCATATTTTCATTGAAAATCAATGACTGTTGTTGAAAAATTGCAGTGACATCACATGATCTCCCATTTTTTTTCCTTCTCATTCTTCTTGCATCACTGTACTAATAAATTTCTTTTCCTTTGGGGAAGGAGATTGCTTTATTTAGGTGTTTTAATTGATGTTATAATGATTCAATTCCCTCTTCATTTTTTATTAAGATATCAATTTTCACTCCTTGTGTCCTTTTTCAATTGTTTTATTGGGTTTTCCAAACATATTCTTGTCTTTCTGAAATCCTAGCTGAAGTTATCTAACAAGCATCATCTCCTTTGTTCTCTGTACCTGTACTCATAAGCCCCACACCTTTATTTGCTGAATTGCTCAGCAAATGAATTAACTCAACTAAAATACTACTGTCTTAGGAAGAATTCCTTATTCATCTTGGTAATGAGCTTCTTATAACAATTGGTTATTTAACTTTTGCACACACTTATCTCTTGTATACACTACGTAAAATATTTCTCTTCCCATGAATAGGGAACATGTCTTACCTAAACTTTGCCTCTCCCTCATTATTGATACCACTAAATTTATGTGCAATAAACCCTTATTAAAACTTGAGTGCCAAAATGTACCATAGGTTTAGATAAAGATGGAAGAAACTTCAGAGAGAGTCCATTGAGTTTATTCCCTTCATTATATAGACAAGGACACAGCTCAGAAACGTTGAACAACTTAACTATAGTTACACAGGTAGTGTCACAGCAAGGACTTAAATCCAATTCATCATGTCTTAAAGTCCTGGCTTTTTACTAGTATGCTAATTAGTCTTGATGATATGACATCAATATAGCTTGCCTAATGGTTGTGCAACTTGTAAATTTGAACAATGACTTTTTATTGGCTCTGTTACTGCTATGAAAGAATTTTAAAATACTATCAGGCCTTGAGTTTTTATAGAGGTCTACATGCTCTAAGGCGTAGAGAACTCATATACAATTTGGTAAAAATATTTCTCTGTATGATGCAAATGAAAGTGATGCTATATGACCCATTATTAACTTGTTGGTATCTTTCCAATAATGACTATGGAATTGCAAATGACACATGGATTTTTTGATGTGGTTTCCCATTTCATCATAAAACAAAATCATAAGTTAGCTATCCAAGGTTAGTGTTGGATTCTATGGGATTGTGATAATGATGCTACATGATTCACATACAGATTTAACCTGGCACTGTGGCCTCCTTAGTACTATTCTCCAGCCAACTGATTTAGTTGATCAGAGAGAGTATGGTCATGTTGATAACACCAATATGTTATCCTGAAACAATTATATTTGCCAAATCCACTTGTTTAATATTTATCATTTTATTTATTCATTCAGTTTATGAAATCATTACCTTAAGGTAGAAGTGAAAAACTGGAAACTTTTCAGTGAGGTGGATAGAACTATGAAAGTTATAGGCAGCATGAGAAGAATCATGTTTTAAACATCAAAGCATATTTTGAAACATTTTATGATGATTGATGAGTTAATTTAAGGTGTTCAACCTACAACTACTTTTTATTTGGCTGACATCTTATTTTAGAAAATAACATTTTTCTCATCAGAAAACATGATTCCACTTCACAAACACACACACCTGTCCTTACCTTTAAAAATAAATACACCATGTATCCTGAGGAAAATAGGTGTCAAAGTGATTATAATTTTAGAGATGTGAAGTGAAAGCAAATTTAGGATAAGAACTTTCTAAATAGAAGATAATGTGGGAATTTTGTTATGACTTCCATTATATCATATAAAATAATAAACATTTTGATTTCCACTATTAATATAAAAGAAGATGTTCATGAAGTATCCTGAAAATTGAAAGCTTATTTATAATTTGCTATATACTTTTGGAAGTGCTTTTTATAGTTCTCATTTGACCCTTATAAAAACCTTGAAGGTAGATATTTTTATCCCCATTTTGTAGCTGGAGGTAATGATAATTTTCCAGAAGTTATTAAAACTACATGAAAGATGGCAGCTTCAGCTTTTGATTTACTAACTAATTTTGCATAAGATCAGCCATCAGTATCCAAAGAGATAATACATTCTCTCATGCTTCTGCCCACCTTTATGTGAAAGATAAAAAAGGCCAAACAGAAAGTTGTTTAGGTTTCTATTTCAAGAAAGAAATGCCAAGCACCATTTTTGGTAAAAACATTCAATTAGCCTCATTTTCATTTTTCCTATAGTAATGTTTTTGGCACACCACAATAATTATTGTTTATAAGGACAACAAGAAATATATGTGTGATTGGTACTATGCTAGCTATTGAGGATAAAGGATTAAAAATTTGCCTTTCTCTCAAGGGATTTTAATTCTGTTGTGGGAAACAACATGTTCATAGGAGAAGAACTATATATGAAGAAATTTGCAGGGATAATAAGGAGGAACTAGTAACTGATGTAACCAAGATAAAACTTAAGTGGATCTCGCACTTGAACTGAGCCCTTATATTAGGAAGGCAGAATTTATGATTTCAAAGAGAATCTCATATGTGCCTAAAAGGTCCGTAACCGCAGGATATAAGGAATTCTCTAGGCAGAAGGCAGGAGAACTAAAGCATGTATTTACACTCCACCATAACAAGCCCACAAACCAGCATCCCCATTTTGATATTTTCATCAAAAGCTTCCAGGCCCAATAAGTCCGCCTTACAAGGGTAACCAGAAGGCCACAGAGAAGCGAGATGGTATAAGGCAAAATCGTATACATGCTTCCCCTCTACGGTAAGAAGATTACCCACTAGCCTCTAGTCAGCTCTGCTACCGGCAGCTCAGCTTCGGCTGTAGGTGTCTCTGGCTCCAACCGGAAAAGGAAAGGAGGATCTTCAAGCTGTCCTCTCCCCTCTTATAGAGTTTTTGACATCATCAAGCGCCGCCTGAACGACCAGGGCCAATTGGTTCTTGACTTGGCCCCTCCCCCAGTGTAGACCACGTTAACACACCTCCCCTCAGCCAGCGCCACGACTCATCACACAGGCAGCTCTGATCCTGCCCCGGAAGAGCAAGCCCCAGCGTCCAGGGAAGCTCAACAAGGCGAGCTGAGTCATTCAAAGAAAACAAAGTCCATTCTGGCTACAGCCCTAAAGAAAGCAAGATTTTCTGTTAGGCAGAGGTGAGGAGGGAAAGCATTTCAGGCATGGTAGAAAGTTTTTGTAAATGCAAGAGACTGTATATTGAAAGTCATGTACAGAAACAAAAAGGAAGGCAGACTGCCTATTACACAGAGACCTTGGAGTAGGAAAAAGGGAAATAAACATGGAAAACATGGAAAGACAAACTGATACCAGATTGAGAGGGTCTGTAGGTAAAATATTTCATTTGTGGATATTGAGCATGCTTGCAAATGCTCAAAGTTTTGAAGTGCTGAGTGTTTCTTTGTTAGCAACAAATGATATACCTTCTAAATTATACTTTATTTAGGACAATGATAAGATTAGTCTGCATCACATGAGAAAAAACTAAAGTGGGAAGAAGTAAGCCTGAAGTATATGAAGAAAGCTACTTAAGATATGAAAATTTTCTTCAAGAAATTGACAAACAATATAATCTACATGCAAATAAATTGGGAGTTGACTTTCCAATTAGTTTTTAGAGTTATTCCTTGATTTCCTAGAGTAACACAAGGGATTTCTGGGTTTATCTGTTTATTTACTAACTCAGGCCTACCACAACCATCATGAACCATATACTAGGGTAAATGTTTATCTTAGTTGAGTAATTAGGCTAGAGATGGGCCTAAAAAAGCAAAGTAGAATGGGAAGATAAAGTTATCCAGAGGATTCAGATTAGAGATAGACCACTTAGGCCCTAAATGCCATTAAAAATGCTAAAAGCCCAAACATTTTAGAATGTTAGATGCAAAAGAGAGTAAACCTATTATAAGGACCTCATTTTATATCTAGGATTTTAACATTTATTTCTATGCTTTAATTTGCATATAAAACCTTGCCTAAAAGAAATGAAACAGGAAGTGAATATGAATAGCTCATATTTATTTATTGTTATAAACTTTCCAAAGCACCTGACAGAAATTATAGAATTCAATCTTTGCTTTGTGAGAGTGCTTACGCAAATATTATTATCTCCAATATATACAGATGTGCAAACTAAGTATTAGAGTGGTGAATTGACTTGCTCCAAGTCATGAAGGTAATAAACCCTAGGGGAAAAAAACATGCCAAGATTCACTTTGTGAGGTCAATTAATGGGCATTAATATATGTCCTTCACTGCATTTGGCATCCAAATAAAAATTAAAACTATAGGATGCAGTCCTTTCCTTCATGGAATTTTAAGATTACAGAACTAGACTGAGACCTATCAATGGGTAAATAATAAGTCTATGATTAAATGTTAGGGTTTTGTTGCAATTGATACAATGTCACTAATACATAGGAACATGTAGAATACCTTTGTCTAAAGAGAATCCCTTTTCTATTTGGATCTAGACTGGACATTCAAAACGATGGTGCCAAATGCCTTTTGTGAGCAGACATCTCCCTTCATTTTGCCTGTGGATTGAAGAATGTTTGAACTGAGAGTTATCTCTGAGGTTGTTTATTCCAAAGCATACCAAAACAGAAATCCCTACTAAAAAGGATGAAAGATAACATCCAGGCTTTGATAAAAGAACTCCAATGATAGGAAATTTCTTAATTCTTTCAGCAGCCTATTCCACTTTGGGAAAACTTTAACCTTTTTCGAAGTCTTTGCTTTTTGGCATACTCAATCTCTCTGTAACTTCTTTTCTTTGCTTCTATTTCTGCCAATTAATGTGAAGTGGAATAAGTGTAACAGCTTTGCTAAATTATAGTCTTTCAAATATTTGAATGTAGCTTTTACAGTCTCCCCCTTCAAATCTTTCCTTCTCCAAGATACACACTCACAGTCCTGTCAACCAATGTTGAAAGGCATTGACACCTCACTTCCATACTGGTTCTCTTCCTTTTTATACACTTAATATTGCTAATGCATTTTCTTAAATGTGTTGCCCAGAACTAAACATAGAATTCCAGACAAGTTTTGACCAGGGCATAATACTGTGTGACTACCAACTCCTGAGCAAAATATTTGCAAGCCCCAAATCAGCTAAGCCTTTGAAGTGCCATGTTTACACTGCTGATTTATGTTGAATCAGTAGGCTATTTAAATCTCAAGGATTTAAATGAGACATTGTCAAGCCACAACCACCCTCATTTTATACCTATTCATTAATATTTAAAATTCAACTACAGGACTTTGTATTTGTCTCTATCAAATTTCTTTCTACTAGATTCTACCTATTATTTTGGGTTGTCAAGGATATCTAGATTTTGATGGTATTATCCAATGAGTTAGTTAACCTTCCAAGCTCCATACCATCTGAACAGCTGATACTCATCCCATCTATGTATTTACTTACTTTACTGATAAACATGTTGAATAAAGCAGAGTTCAGGATAAATCAATGTTATGTATCACTAGAAATCTCTTCAATGCTGGAGGTTATTTTTATCCTAAGAAGAATGCTGGACTCTTAAATAATTTAATAATTGTCTGTTCTCAGCTTTTTCCAGAAATCTCATACTGTTGACAACTAACCTATAGATACCAAGAGGAAGCACAATGCAGAGAAGAAAAAAAAAACTTGTCTTGTAGTGTCTTTGCTAGAAATTTGGGAGAACAATTCCATGATAATTTTGAGAAAGGACATGATATGATTTTCTGCAATTGAATTATCTATATCAAGACAATTTAAATCTTTCATGTTTTTATCCATTTTTCAAAGCCATCCTTTGAGAAAAACACAATAACAGTATGATATTAATGTTATATATGAGGTCCCACTGAATGTTACCAAATATCGCCCCAACTAATTTTGCATTATGTCTTAAAATATTATTGGAGACTCATTAATTTTGGTTTAAACCTTCACCCTGACCCTTCCAGAATCAGCACTAGACATCTTCTACTGTTGCTTCTTTACAATTGCTCTCCTCTTAAAGATTCTCTTTCATTTTCCTTTTATATTTTAAAGCATTTTATTTCAGCCTGAGAAAAGCATTTAAATTATTGGCAATTTTATTGATTATGTAATTTAGTGGCATATAGTCTTTAATATTTTATTTCATGTTGGCATCATTCAAAACATTCAATGGAATCTTACCAGTAGTCTCTACTTTCCATATTTAATTCTATACTTTGCTTTATCACTGAGCTCAAGCAAAGTATTTTTCATAGATTTTTCTGGTCACTGAAACATCAAGGTTTTGTTTATTATGGTTTTTTTTTTAATCTGAGTTTTCTAGGCCTGACCCTTAAGTTCAGCCTGACAGCACTCTAAATATCCTCTATTATCCTTAACAGCAAAAATCTGTTTTTCCTCCATGGAAATCTTGAACTATTGTCTTCCTTTCCTAGACAGAAAGATGTTCACATCACTCTCCTAATAAGGCTTCCCTAAAGGCCACTCACAGAATTTGTTTCTCTCTACCATCTCAGTGGCCATTTATTGCAATCTATAAAAAAAATAGCAATTATCAAATACTTAACAAGTGGTCATTTTCTCACCTTAAAGAAATGTAAGGGGAACTCACCACTTCTCAAGTAGCCCAATTCAATTTTGGAAAGATATAACTGATAGAATTTTTTTCTATATTCCTTGCTACTGTAAGGCCAATCAGTAAGTAAAAGATTTTTCAGGCCCACTGAATAAGCCTCAGGTAGGGCCAACAAAAGGAGGCCTGATTAGAGGCAGTCCATACCTTTGTGATGCCAATCAGGGATTCCCACTCACTTAATAGACCTCAAATGGGGCCAATTAATGGAAGCTTAATTAGAGGTTTGTTTGTAGGCAGGCCTAATCCCTTAATTTACTAGGCCCTAAGCCTCATGCCCACACCCTTTTGCCAATTGGGGAGGAAGCCCTCAAAGAGTACATACACCCAGAATGTAGCCACTGAGAACTAAGAATTGAGAATTCAGAAGTCAGAAGAGAAGCCAGAATTCAGAATTCATCCCAAGGAGAACAAGACAACAGAGCTGTAGAAAGAGTGTGGGAATGGAGAGTAGAAATCAGAAAGCTGCAGAGACCATAGAACTGAGAGGGGAGAGAATGCAGGCAAGCAGACAGTTAGGATTTGTGAGTGATTGTTTACGGGCAGGAGGAATGTTACAGGATGACTTGGTTCTTTGCTATAATGTTGTGTTACAATTTCCTTGTTGCTACATTGAGGTGGGCTTACTGGTTTTGGAATATAATTACTGCTATAACAAATTGGAGGTATTGGTCCTTGGATATGATCCTCTGGAGTCTAAATGAATGTTATATTTCCTCTGCCTTCTACCTAGAGTTTCTTATACTTTGCGATTCCGAACCATACAGGCATTTTCATGTTCATCCTCGAGGTCATGAATCTTGCCTTATTGATATAGCTACCTTGGTCAGCTCACAGAAAAAAACAAAATTGACTGTCTCTCATGCTATATTATTGTGTTTATTGGGATCCTCTCTCTGCTTTCTCCCCAAAACATTTCAAGCAACTACACAGATTCATAACTCAAACTCTGTAGGACAATTCAATTTGGATACTCCATAGGAACCCCAAACTCAAGATCAAAAGAAAGATTGTTTTCAATGTTCTCCAGAACTTGTCCTTCTTTTTGACTTTATTCTTCAATAGTAGCATCAGTAAACCATCTCAGTTTAATTAAATCCAACAATCATTTATGAAACACTTATTATGGATAAGACAGTCCATTTGGTAAGAAGAAAAAAAAATAGTCCTTATCTGCAAGTAGCTTACAATCTTCTTGTTGTTGTTCAGTCATTTCAGTCATGTCTGACACTTCTTGACACTATTTAGATTTCTTGTAAAGATACTGGAAGGGTTTTCCATTTACATTCTACTTGGAGAATATAATATACACAGAAATATGCCAATATAAGTTAATTCAAAAGGAAAGAGAATATTAACAACTAGGAGAAACCATGAAGGGCTTTGTGCAGGAGGCAGCATCTGAGCTGAATAAGCTAAGGGATCTAAGAGTAGAGGCAAGGAAGAAACACATAGTAGCCATAAAGGACAACCAATGTAAATGCACAAAGATGGGGCATGGAATGCCAAATTCAGAAAATAGCCAGTTGGTTACTTGCTCAGGAATGCACAGCATGTGAAAATGAGTATTATGAAAGGTGTCTGATTGAGAGGAGATTGTAGAAGGCTTTAAATACCAGAATGAAGAGTTTACATTTTAGGTACTAAAAGTTCAATAAATATTTCTTAAATATTATTATAAAGCACTGGAAATATAAGGACAAAAAAATCTTCCCTCAATGATTTGCATTCTATTGTCATAAAGAAAGGGCAATTGGGAACCCTTAAATATTTTAGATTAATAGACTGATATGGTCACATTGATACCTTTAGAAAGTTACTTTAGATGTTGTGAAGGAGTTAGAGAAATTCTTTGTTTTTTTTTCTTTTCCCTACTTTTAATATCCAGTTGACTACCATGATCAGTTGAGTCTAACTCCATAATATATATGTATATATATATATATATATGCATATATATGTATACATACATATATACATATATATGTGTGTGTGTATATATATATGTGTGTATATATATATATATATATATATATATATATATATATATATATATATAACATATCTTCTCTCTCTTTTCTCATAATGGCCACCTTCATACACTCTCCTCATACTCGGACTGAATATTGTAACATTGTCCAAAGAGTTCTTCTTATCATTCTCCTTTCCTCCATCTTCCTATCTTAGTGTCACTGCCAAGGTATTTTTTTTAATACTCCTCAATCTTGTTGAGGCATTCTTCTTTATACAGAAAAAAAATAAGTGACTTCTTATTGCCTCATGAATAAAGTCAAATTTGTCTGATATTATATGCTTAATATAATACGATGCCATCCTGTTTTCCAATCTTATCTCATACTCCTCTAATCCATATAGTCTAAAGGTCATTCTATATTGCTTTGCCTGTTTAATATTCCTTGTACTTTCCCTTCCTCCATGTCGTTATTCATGCTGTCCTCCATCTTCTTTATTTATATGTTTCCCTCTTTGCCTGTTGAATCTCCATGTATTCTTTAAAGCCTGACTCACATGTCACCTCTTTCATGGAGCCTACCACAATCCTTGAAGTTGGGTAATGAATATCCTCTTTTTCCTTTTATCTCATATAGCACTTCAGTGTTTAATACCCATATGTTTAATTTTGTGCATTACAGTTATATGCATGTGTCAATTTTGCTAAATTATCCTTCCCTTCAACTCTTTGTTCTAAGAATTTAGTTCAATGGGTCAAAGAAGCATCCTTTAAAAGGCAAGTATTTCTTCCAAAATAGAAAAGCTACTTCTTTTTTTCAAGACTTAAGTACATCTAAAGACAGCTAATTTCTCCATCTTAGCTCGTTAATGATTTTTTTTTGGATTTCCTGTTTGAGCAAAGGTTTTTCCCCCTCTAATTTTCATTGTATGTTTTCTTAAAGATTCATTTTACTAGAGTAAAAAAGGAAATCTACCAAGGGAATTAGTTATAAAAACAAGCCATTGTAACTAGTTTCCATTAGGCCAAAAAGTCCTCTTATTTGGGGTGATGGAGAATCAAGTGCTCATGCTGTTTGGTGTTCATGTAAGATATTTCAGAATATATTTTTGGAGAGGTCCTCAATCTGAGGTACAAAGTCCCCAAAAGGAATTCCTCTCAGAGGAAGCCATAGACTTTTCCAATTATCCCATATTATAACACAATATAGATTGTGACCCATTTTCCTGAAGCATATTTGGGGGACTATGTGCTTTATGATCATCATATGTCATTTCTTAACTATTTGATTGAGCTCATTTTACAAAAAAGCCAGTATCTGTTGAATGAACATCCACCTTTTTTGTTAAAGTTTGTAGCCTTCTGTAGGTTCATATAATATGACCAAATTTAAATCTTCTTAATGTGATCATTTCTAAAGGTAGCAGGATGTATCAGAAACAGAGAGAAGTCACGTGTAGATTGTAGTCCTGGCTTCAATACTAACAAAAACTGCAATTTCTGGTAAAATATATTCTTACTGGATCTCAGTATCTCCATATATAAATGCTAATTTATCAAAATAATTAAACAGAAAGCATTTATTAAATGCCCACTATGTATCAGGAATTCTTCTAGGCATTTAATGCAAAGACAATGGAAAAAAAAACCCACAAGAAATAATTCTTATTATCAAGAAGCTGACATTCTATGTGGGGTGAAACAACATGGGGATAGACAGAAAGACAGATAGACAGATAGATAGATGGATAGATAGATCCAAAATAAAAGTACACAGATGGTAATGGTTGCAGAAATTAGGAAAAATCAAAAGGTACAAAAGATGAAAACTGTTTTGGCGATAAGGCCTCGGAAACTAAGTGAGTTGAACTATATGATCTCAAATGTTTCTAAAATTAACAGTGTACCTTTCAAACTATTTTATATATTAACCTCTATCCCTTAGTTCAAAATTTGCATAATTTTCTCCTATTTGTATGAATATGACTTATTCCTGACAGCCTAGAGCTGATGACTAATGTTCAGATAAAGAACTTTAGAAGAAAAATAAAAAAAATTGAGTGCAATTTTAAGGAGATTTGTTGCTTTGAACATGGGAGCAGAGCCAAGATGGTGGAGAAAAGGCAAAGACTCACCTGAATTGTCCCACAAACCACCCCAAATACCTTAAAAATGACTCTAAACAAATTATAGAGCAGCAGAAACCACAAAAAGATAGAGTGAAACAAATTTCCAGTCCAAGAGAACTTGAAAGATTGACAAGAAAGGTCTGTTGTTCCTCAGTGAGAGAGGAGCATAGTCTAGTTCAGACTGTGGCAACACAGACCATATACCAGGCCTACACAAACCAGAAGCAGTTCTTAGGAGCCATGGAATCAGCAGTGGCAGTGGCAGCAGCTACTTCTGGAACTCTCAGCTCACAGACAATAAAGGGGTCAGACAACTGGTCAAAAGGAGATTGCAGGGGTCTTTTTGCTAGCCCTGAGACAGGACTCTGCTCTTTTGTCCATACTTAAATCCAGGTCACAGTTCTGGGTGGTAGTCCCAGGGTGAGGAGGAGAACTAGCATAGCAGAGCTTGTGGCAGCAGTGGAGGGGAGACAATTCACATTTCCAGGGCAGAAAAGAGTGCTTATGGTTGCTCACAGGACAGAAGAGTAGTAAAACCTCTCCTTAGATTATACTACCTTGGAAGAACTTATAGGTCCCTAGAAATATCTCTGACAACAGTTGTACAAAACCCCTGAAGCTTTGGACAGTGCGCTCTAGCCTAGATAGCATCTTTTAAGAAATTATCAAGAAAAACTGCCCTGAAGTTCTAGAACTAGATGGTAAAATAGAAATTGAAAAAAGCTACCAATCACCTCCTGAAAGAGATCCCCAAATGAAAACTCCCAGGAATATTATAGTCAAATTCCAGAGTTCCCAGGTAAAGGAAAAAAAAATTGGAAAATAAGACTTTAATGTACTGTTGGTAGAGTTGTGAATTGATTCGATCACTCTGTAGAGCAATTTGGAACTATGCCCAAAGGGCAATAAAACCATACCTTTGGACCTAGCAATAAAATTACTAGGTCTATATTCCAAAAAAGATAAAAAAACAGAAAGGAAAATGACCTATATGTACAAAAATATTTACAGCAGCTCTCCTGGGGGTAAAGAATTAGAAGTTGCGGGGAAGTCCATCAAGTGGGGAATGGCTGACCAATTGTGGCATATGATTATGATAGAATACTATTATGCTACAAGAAATGATGAGCAGGATGCTCTCAGAAAAACCTGGAAAGACTTGCATGACCCGATACGAAGTGAAATGTACTGTGTACAAAGTAACACCAATATTGTAAGATGATCACTTTTGAATTACTTAGCTATTTTCAGCAACACAATGATTCAAGACAACTTTGAAGGAGTTATGATGAAAAATGCTAACCATCCTCTGAGAAAGAATTGATGATGTCTGAATATAGATCGAAGCATATTTTTTTAAACTTTATTTTTCTTGAGTTTTTTTTTCCTTGTCTATGTTTTCTTTCATAACATGACTCTTATGGATATGTCTTCCATGATTACAGACATATAACCTATATCAAATTGCTTGTCTTCTCAATGAAGCTGTATGGGGAGGGAGAGAGGGAGAGAATTTGCAATTCAAAGTTTTAAAATTGAATGCTAAAAATGCTTTTAAATATAATTGGTGCAAATAAAATTCTAAATAAAAACTAAAAAATGCAATTGACATAAAAAAATAAAATACAGTAATTAAAAAAAGAACTTTGGATACCACCAAAATTAGTCAATTAGTCAAAATTAGTAACACAGACTTCTTGTGTGGGGCTGATAGAGTTGATAGATGAGAGCAGACAAATCCTCATTTTTTTATAAAAGTTATCTAACAAATTAATGAGTCGTGTCACCGATACCACAAAATGGGCCAAATCCATTCCTGCACTTATTAGAGAACAATAGCTTGCTCTTCTTCTTATAAGTGAAATAATTTCAATTTAATAATGATAACAATAATAATCATATATACATATATATATATATATAGCACTTTAAGTTTTGCGAAATGCAAAGGAGGTAAATGTTACTATTATCCCCATTTTACAAATGAGGACACTGAAGCAGAGACTGACTTGAATAAGGTCAAGTGGTTGAGGACGGATTTGAACTCAGGACTTCTTTACTCCAAGTCTAGCCTTCTATGCACTATATGATCTAGCTTGCTCATGTGAGTAGAATGTTTACTGAACTCAGCTCCCAACACAGAGGAGTAGCTTAGATGTATGAGCATGGAAAAAAAATTGAATTACTATTCTCTACTTAATTGGAAGAACACTGGTTAAATTTTAACACCAAATAAGTAACATTACTAAGTAGTTGTTTTCAAAATACAATCACTGGGAGAAATCCTAAGTGGATGGCAAAGTGATTAGCAATATAAGAGCAATTCTTCTCTCCCCTTAAAAACAAATAGCAATGAGCAGAAAGTATCAAAATACAGAAAAATCAAAAGAATAAAATCAGCTGCTATTTTCTAATTCATATACAAAATTGAAACAAAGGAATAAATAAAGAAATCATTTCTACTGGTACTCTCATGTCCCTTTTGCCACCAACTTCCCTCTGCCCCCACAATATTTTATTACACATACTAAAGAAGAACAGTATTAAGACCCTTGTGGGTTACTGTGTGTTAAGGCAATTACTTTCAGATTTAGCCACTTGGTAGCATTCTAACTTAGCCCTCCACTCAGGAAAGAGTGGTGTTCTCATTGTTCTAGAAATTTTGACCCATGTGTTTCTCTCACTACAACTTCCCATATGTCATGCTACAACGGCCTTATAAACCATGTGATTGTGATTGGGGCTATTTCACGTGTCCAACTTTCAGAATCAACTGTTTCAAAAGTGTCCTAGGGAAAATGGTACAAGCAGAGGACTTCAACTGTACCTAGCCAATATTGGAGGAGAGAAGGAGGTAGAGATTGGACTGGGAACCCCAAGACTACATCAACCCTGTCTAAAATAGCTAGTCTTACCCCCAAGATTTCAAAAAGGAGCAGTCATTCACTATTCCCAGTCAGTGAACTAAATAATGGAGGGAATTTTGGTAGGAAGTGAGTGTGAGAGGCTAGCACTGAGATCAAAAGAAAGGGAGCCAGCACACAGCTGGAACCAGAAATGTCTCCCCAGAATTTACATGGGCAGGGACTCAGGTTGGTGAATAATGATATCCATATATATGTATGTGTGTGTGTATATATATATATATATATATATATATATATATATGTGTGTGTGTGTGTATATATATATATATGAAATGTGTACATACACAAACACACACACACATACACACACACACACACACACATGTAGAAGTTGAGACTGTTTGGTATTTAACCAGAATCTGATGAAAGAGAGAAGCTTTTGGATCCTACAGAATAGGGAATTGTAGTAAGATGTTCCAGAATAGTTTCAAGATTGAAATCAGAAGAAGGAAGGAATTAGACAGGAACTATGGAGTCTGAATATTTTCACCTTTTTTTGCATTTACTTTCTCATGGTTTTTCTGTTTGGTTTTAATTCTTCTTTGCAATATGACTATTGTGTAAATAAATTTAGTATGATTGTACATGTATAGCTAATATAAGATTGCATGCCATCTTGGGGAGGAAGGAGGAAAGAGATGGCCAGAAAGATTAGGAACTCAAAATCTTATAAAAGTAAATGTTGAAAACTAAAAATAAATATATTTAAAAAGAAATTTTAAAAAGAAATAAGCAGGCAAATTTCAGAAAAATCTGCAAAGACTTAGATGAATTGATAGTGAGTGAAGTCAGCAGAACCAGGAGAACATTGTACACAGTAACAGCAACATTCTTTGATGATTAACTATGACAGACTTGGCACTTCCCAGCAATACAATGATCTAATATAATTCCAAAAGACTCATGATGAAAAATGCTATACATATCCAAAGAAAGAACTATGGAGTCTGAATACAGATAAAAGCATACTATTTTCACTATTTTTTTAGTTTTTGTTTTTCCTTCTCGTGGTTTTTCTCTTTGTTCTGATTCTTCTTACATAAAATGACTAATGTGGAAATGTGTTTAACACGATTATGCATGTACAGCCTGTATCAGACTGGTTGCTTTCTTGGGGAGGAGAGAGAGGGAGGTAAAAAAATTTGGAATTCAAAATGTTATAAAAATGAATTTTGAAAACTATCTTCATATTTAATTAAAACAAAATACTTTTTATAAAAAAAAATAGAAACTGATCTTATGCAAAAAGACTTTTTAAAGTACTAGTTTAAGTTCCTTCTTCCAAAAAATATCCATAGTCCTACCTTGTATATCTATATCTTCATCTTTTTTTAGATGCTGTACCTTAGTTAACATTATCAATTCATGTGAGGAGTAATTAGAAAAGAAGTATTTTGGGAGATAGGATTGATGCCAGCTATGTGCCAGTTCCCTTTCCTTTGGACTCAGTGCTTGCCCCACACACCTCACCCCACCTAATTTCTCACCATTATTTAGTCATCTGACAAGGCTTACTCAATGTCTGATCCTTTTTGAAGGATGGGGGGGGGGAGAAAGTGGGTATTCTGGACAGTTTTTATATGTCTATGAGATTCCCAAGTAGAGCCCACATTGCATTTCTTCACATATTTTGTCTTCCAAGTAAACACGGCTTCTGAATACAGAATACAAAGAACACAGAATACAAATGTTCCCTTTTGGAAAAAAATAATAACTTTGCTACAAACTTTGAGAAACATAGATATTAAAATTGAGAATTCTAAATGACAAATACATTTTGCAAATGACAAATAAAAGGACCTTGAAGTATTAAGGAAATAAAATTTAGATAACACAAAATTATTCTACAACCACCAGAAATCAGAGAAGGGTATAGATTAATAAATTTTGAAAAGCAAAGCAAATGGTGATACAATCCAAAGCGACATACCTGAATACCTTTGTGTAATCAATAATAAAAAAATATGAATAAAAGAGAGGTTTTGAAACATGTCTCAAAAACATAGACAAGAACAGATTTTTTCAGTGGTTAAACATCTTAACAGAAACTAAAGAAATATAAGCAAATATAAGCCATATCATAAATTATACCATTTCTAGAAACTTTATCAAAAATAAACTAGAAAGAGAATGACACTTTAAAAAAGATTCAACTACAGAGAAACAGTTAAGATACTTCCTTATAAAAGCACAAAAGAAGATCAAGATAACAATTGAATTCGAAATTAGGAAAAATAAAAGGAGGTTGCAATTGAGAAGGCCAGATACATCACAGAGTAAACCTCATACTAACCCTATCCCCCAAAGTGAATCAACGCATCCAATGGCAGTAAATTGCACTATGAAAAGTTGCATAAAAGGAGGAGGATGAGGTAGGAGAATGTCTAACCTGCTCTAAGTAAGTCCATGAAAACAATGATAGGAAGCTAATTCCTATAGTTTCTCAGTAAGAGTGCTAGAGAACCTTAGGAGAAAGAAAACAAGAGTTACTTGAGGCAAACAGCATTCATCATGATAAAAAGACATGGCACTAGAAAAGAGTCTGAATTGCAAATGGGAAAGAAAATGATCACAACCAGGCCATAGGACCAAATTAAGCTTCATGATTTGGGAAATTGGGCATTTTTTTTTTACCATGGAGTAATCCTTCTATCCTCCATACTTCTCATGTGAATTGATACTGCTAAGAGTAAGACAAAACAAAAAAAAATGAGGTTCGTGATATTCCAGGTAATAACAAAAAAACTTTAGAAGAGGGAATGAAATTGTCATACTTCAGATGCTTTAAATCTATGAAGAATCAGAGACCAGAAAATGAACAAATGAAAATAGGAAGTATGAATCAAAGAATAAACATTTCATATAAATAGGAATGGAAGAGAATTAATGAAAAGAACAAGGTAAATATTCTTTTAATTTTTAGAAAAAATTCATATAATTAAAAAAAAGTTTGAATGAGAAGTGTGAGGATTTTAAATGAACCACTTGACTGAGAAGTAAAAGGGGTTGAGGAAGAATGAGGAGAAGAATGAAATAAGTAATTAGAATGAATAACGAAAAAATAATAATATAATAAAACTTTAAAACTAGCAAAATGTTTAGAAATACGAGTGTGGACATTGAGAGTTGAGTGAAGAAAGCCTGGAGGAATAACATCATTTTAAGTCCCTTAAAGAAAGCAACAACAGAGGAATGACAAATGATTTTCTTAAAATACAAAAACAGATGAATTAATTCAGAACAAAATTAGAGAGATAAATAGAGGAAAATCCTATTTCTAATGAATTTGATTAAGCAGTCCAATAAAATAAAAGAGAGCAACAGATTGGGTAAGAACACAAAAGCCCACAATCTAGTGCATATAAAAACAATAAAAAGCAAAAATATTTGAAGGAAAAGGGTAGAATAATATTTTTGTTCATTAGTCAAATAAAAAAGAAGTTCTAATGCTAACACTCAAAGCAAATCCAATATTCACAATATAGAGATGAACAAAGAAATTGAATTAGATTGAAAGGAATCATAGACCACAAATAATATCAATATTAACTTTATATACTCAAATGCCATAGCACATAAATTCATAAAACTGCATCAGAATTATAAAGAGAACAAGATAATAATGTAATAAAAATATGAATACTAGGAGAACACCAAAGAGATCTTAAATAATGGAATCTTGTAAAAATGAAATAAATATAGCTCTAAAGGATCTATCAATGGAGTACCCTTCTAGAATTCTTGGTCCTGCCTGATGTATTTGCATGATAATTCCATAAAACCTAAAAGAAAAACTATTACTTATATTGTCCAACTCTAAACTCCCTTTATGAGAGAAATTTTATCATCATATCCAAATCATAGGAGGAAAAAAAGTACAGAAAAAGTATTGTTTTAAAAACCTTTGTAAACATTGATATAAACACTGTTAATAAAAATCTGTAAAACAGGCTATGTTAATTTGTCCAAGAAATCATTTATAATATCCAAGTTCAATTTATACAAGGGATGCAAGGAATATTTAACATATAATCACCATAATTAATCATATTAAAAACAAAACATCCAAAACACATAATTATCTATCTCAATGATTACAGAAAAAAAGTTCTTGATAACATATAAGCTTCAATTCTGCCAAAAATATTTCAAAGTATAAGCCTGGAAACACTTAAACATTATGAAAATTATGTACCTAAAACTGAAAACAATATCATATGCAAAGTTGACTCAATAACAGCTTTCTGAATATATCAAGGAGTAAATATCCATGTCTACCTCACTATTATCTGATATAGTTCTAGAAATTCTAGCAATGGCAGTACAGTAAGATGGGGGAAAGAAATTGAAGGTGTAAAGATGGGCAAAATAAAAGTAAAGCTTAACCTATTTCCTGATAACATGGTGCTTTACCTAGAAAATATGGAATCCTCAAAGAAACTATTTGAGGAAAATAAGAAAGCAACATTACAAATGAAACCCACAAAATCCACACCATTTCTATATGATATCAAGAAGAGAAAAGAAAAAAGAAACAATAATAGAAGAGGAAATTCCACTCAAAGTAAAATACAAATTCATAAATTATTTGGGGACCAATATACAAAAAACATATTCAATGTTTGTATAGATTCATTTCCAAAGTACTCTTTAACAAAATAAAGAAGTTGTTCAATAGCTTGAGGAATATTCAGTGCTCGTGGTTGGGTCATGCCAATATAATACAATAAAGGTAATGCCAACGAATTTAATTTATAGTTTAATGCTCTGCCATCAAAATTATCAAAGGAATATCTTATGTAACTTGATAAAATAATAGCAAAATCCATTCAGAATGGGGTAAGACATAATAACAAAGGGGCATAATGAAAAATTAGCAATGAAGGCAAAATATTGCTTCCAGACTTTAAATTACATTTTAAATAAGCTGTAAACAAAACTATTTGTTATTGATTTAAAAAGTAGAAAAGTAGTTCAGTGGAATAGTATAAACAAGAGAGAAGCACAATAGTGGAAAATAATGACCTAGTATTTTAAAAAAGACCAAAAAAATTGATATTGGAAAACACTGTGCAAAGATATGAATTTTAATGCAACTTGTTATATCTTTGAATTAGTACAATCCTAAATGAAAACAATTTGCAATTCTGAAAAAGTGGCTAAAAAATCTATTCCAATCACCCAAAGTTTCCACTGTTAGCTATATGCCCTAAAGAAATCAATGATAAAAAGGTTCCATGTGTACTAAAATATTTATAAAGCATTTCTGTAGTATCAAATAATTGAAAACTAAAAAAAAATTCCCCATCAATTGGGTAAGTAGTCAAATGATTTTTGGTACATGAATACAATGGAATATGAATTTGATGTAAGAAGTACTAAGTATGAAGAATACACAAAAGCAAAAAAACATGAACTGATATAAATTTCATTAAGTAGAAGCGAGAAAATGATATAAAGGATGACTCTAAAAGCTAAATAGAAAAGATAACAACAACCACAAAATAATTAAAGATAAATGTTAAAAGAAATCACAAAAAAGCTTGCCTCCAATGAAGAGATATGACAGATATCAGTAATAAATAAATCATTGCATTTATTACTCTCATTTTACATGCACTATTGTTCAATTTTATGGATTTTACCTCTTTTTATTTCTATGTATGCATGTATGTACATATGTGTATATGCACATATATTCACATGCAAACATATGCAAACGCATAAATGCATAAATATATTTTTACTTGGAATTTAAAGCCCTTCAGAATCTAATACCAGCTTATCTTTTGGAGCCTATACATTAGACTCCTGATACTCTATAGTTCAGCCAAATTGGCCTTGCTGTTCCCCAGAGATGTTATACAATCTTCCATTTCTGTGCCTTTTCATTGACTGTTTCCAATGCCTGGAAAGTACCCATCCTCCTCACAAATGCCTCTTCTTACCTTTAACTTTCATTAAGATTCAGCTTAAGCATCACCTTCTATCTGGTCTACTTTTACCAAATTACCTAGAATTTATTTTGTCTAAATTCTTATTCATGAATATGTTGTTTTCTACAAAAGAATACCAGTTTCTCTTTGTATCCTTCTTGCCAAGTACATAGTAGGTGCTTAATGAAGCCTTGTTAATTAACTAACTGATAGATGTGTTTGCATGCATATGAAAATACGTATCTACCATTCAAGTCAGATTCTAATGCCTCGTTATTATGTTGAGGGGACCGAGTTACTGAAATTTCTTCTAATAAAATTAAACATCTGACAGCAAGCCAGAAAAACTTCAAGTGTTGGCTAAATAACTAGATATCTGTCATTTGATGAATATCCTAACAAAATTTAGATATGGTTACCAAGTTTCTCAGATAAATCATAAATATTCTTGCCACTCTTAATGCTAATTATTGAGTAACTCTCAATATCTTCAACAATGATGATAACAAACAATAACAATATCAATGATGGTGGCGATGATAAGAACAAAGATGACAATGATGACAGCTACAATAATAAGCCATAGATGACAGAAAGCTAGCCTCAAAGCCAAGCTGTGCTTGGTTCTAATCTTGCTTCTAACTAACCTCACCATACTCTAAGAATATAAGTTGCACAGAATGTGAGCATTTACGCACCAAGACTAGACTAATGAAGTCATAGGTCAAGTTTTTACCACTAAATACCAAGAACAACAATGACTAACATTTAGATCCTTCCTTAAGGTCTGCCAAGCACTTTACTTACATTCTTTAAAGACCATTATAACAGCTATCTAAGATAGTGCTATTATTTCCATTGTATGGGTCATGAAACTGAGGCTGAGAGAAGTTAGGTGACTTCCAAAATCTTTCTAAGCACTAATGTGAAACTTAGGTCTAAAGTAGTCAAGTCCATCACTATTCCTGAATCATGTTTCTCCTATACTAAGTCAGAGATGAGTTATTATCCGTGTTGTTGGAAGGAATTGTGTCATTAATAATTGAACTCTAGTATTATATATACATATACATGTATATATATATATATATATATATATATATATATACACATAAAATATATTTAATTCCCATGTGTGTTTTTCGATATAGCTGGAAACAAACTATCTCTAGATAGAGAGTGCTATAGCATTAGCTATACATATGTATACACAAACACATATGTACATACAGGTTGGAGTATTGCTACCTTTCTTTATGATTTATAATAGTTAATTATTATAGACTCAATATATTTGAGTCTCAGCAGTAAAATGACAAGGTCATAGCTTTGTAAAAAATCATATTTATTTGATTCAATCAGCACCAATTACTCTTTATGATTGATAATAACCATTGCATATCACTGGTCATAATTTATAGACAATATTAACACTTTGGGGAATGAAATATAGTAAACCATAACTAATGCATGCTGCCATGTTAAAATAAATATAAGAGAAAGATATTTCAAGACATTTAATTTATTTACAAGAACAGAGCTTGTCAACTAAGCTTAAACAAAGGGGAAAAAACGAATGTTTATGAATAGGAAGGAGAACTTGCAGGGCCAGCGTAATGTGATGTTTTTTTTTTCCTCTTTTATGCCAAAATTGATTTTATTTTAAAAATTCATCTTCTGTGTAGTACTAATTAATTTACAATCAATTAAACTCATCTTTACTAACTAGGAGGAAAAGATTTCTACATGAAACTGTTGCTGCTAAACTTAGCTCTTGCTAATGGCTTACAGATGGAGCTATATGGGCTCCTTTATTTGGATATGCACCTCAATCATCTTGAGAAGGATAACAACGCAGGATGGGTGAATTATTCCAAAAAGAATGTTTCATATTAGTTCATCAAAAAGAATAATTCATCACTGTCACATGAAGTGTCATTAGTTATGTGATCTTATAAAAATTTAGAGTTTTTGAAATCAAATGAGATGTCTTAATAACTTACTGAAAAAAAGACGTAGGGTATTTTTATATAATATTACTAGACTGGATCTCAGTTATAATTCTCTTGAGATATGTAATCTTTAGGTCCTATTTTCTCAAGAAAATTCTTTAATTTTTTCCCGTCTTTGACTGTAATCTGTTTTCATTTCTTTTTAGTAGCCATTGATACAAAGAAAAAGTTAGAAAGATATTCAAGCCTCTGGTATATTGGCATATTTTCCAGAGTCTTTCAAACAGATTTTTTTCTCTATGACATCTTGACCTTGTGTTGTTATTAAAAACACAGAAACTATAAAATCAACAATTTATGTCTGTCTAGGTAATTAATTTTTATATAGAAGATTGTGTTTTGAATGATGATGATTTCCAAATGTAGGTTATAAAACAATAAAGCAAAATAAAGTGGATTAGAGTGAATGAAAAGAGAAGAGGGCAAGAAATTAGTTTACACCCACACAAACACACACACACACACACACATACACATGCACAAGAAGTCACCAAACACTAAAAATTGGAAACCATTATAAAAACAAGAAAGAAACAAAGATATATACTATAACCACAATATCTAAAGTAAAAAAATATAATGGAATATTTTCAAAGGAAACTAATTATATTATACTAGAAACTTTAACCAGACTAACAGTGTTAATGAGTAGGGATCCATAGACTAAAACTTATAAAAATGATAAATATCAATATTATTCTATTCATATAAATGAGTTTTCAATGTTCATGAAAAGCTCTGCTCATACATTTATCAAGAACCCAATAATTTGCTTATAAAACTTTTAAATATGCTATATTATAATTGATATTATTTTAATAGTTTTGATTTTCCTTAAGAATATAAAAAAAGTTTCCAGTATACAAATATGTGCTCCCTTGTTACTCTTTCCCCCCAAAAATGGCTTCTTTAGGAAATTATACATTTCCTTTTCCCAGGCCATCAATATGGTAAATAAAAAATGCAGTTGTTTGGGGCTCATTCAATGACCCATAAGTGGCTTCTTTCTGAGTAGCTCTTTCTTGTTATTTTTTCCTCCTTCACCTTTCATAAGTTCCTTGAGCATAGATACTGTCTTTCTTCTGCATTCGCATTTCCAGAAACTGGTATTATGTGTAGCACATTTTAGGAACCTAATAAATCTTTTCTGATTCTTTGATTTGAATGTGATTAGTCCTGAACCATCTCTGCTTTCCTGCAAGTTGGTGGTACAACAGTGTTTATGTCCTTCTTTTCAGGAAATCAAAGTTGATTAAACTGAAAACCTGAAATCTGAGTGAAAGGAAAGTGAATATTTAATGTAAACCTACTTCAATGATCGCTTATTTCATTGCATATGTATTCAGTTCACCAATGCACGTGAAAATTCTTTTTAACTTAAAAGATTTTTCTGAGTTTAATATGAACATGGGGGTGATGAATCTCCCTCCAAATAGCTAGTTAGTCCTTTAATGAAAGATATGAAGTCTTTTCCTGCACCCATAATCAGATAATTAGGAAATTTGGAACCTAAGACAAACTATGGGTAAAGGGTGATGGTGTTGTCATAGTAGCTTGTATAAATCCTATGTATGACAGGAAAAATGAAAACAAAAGTGGGACTTGAGGTAAGTCTGGGTGGGTGTTCATAGAGATAGAAGTCACGATGGAGAGACTGACCTTACTCAGGTGGAAGGATGATTACAGGAAAGTACATAAATGAGAGTAATAAGGATCAAGGTGGCTTAGAGTTAACCTTAAAAGAGATAATTGGTGAGTAACGGCAGCTGAGGGAGGATCTGAATGTGACAACAGAGAGAAAGGAATATTTCAACTCCTTAAACCCCTGTGCCCTAGGATAAAAGAAAGAATATTCCATTTTGGAGAGGGAGCAGTCATATGGCATCTTTAGAGGAAAATGCTACATTTCAATTAGTATGAGAAGTTTGAGAGAATCTAAAAGGAGGGCATCTAGGATAGACTGGAATTCGGTAACTGTAAGTACAGTGGAAAACAAGAATAAGGCAAGGGAGGGATTGTTAAAGGCTAGGTTCAAGCAGCATAAAAATGAGAATTTGAGGAGCAATAGGAAGAGAAATACATTTTAAAGGACCTCAAAAAGACAAGTGAGCTTGGAATATACAGTCCAATTAAAGCTCCAGCCAAAGGGAAAGAGGAGATATCATGTAACCTCCCCCTCTTCCTCTAAATTCTGCCACATGAAATCCCATTTTCTATACATCTCTAGCTCCTTCCTTTCTAGGACTACAATGCTTATAGGGTCACCAGTTCAAAAGATCATAAAGGAAGAAGGAACAACAAATCTCATTCTCCTCCTAAGCCCCACTGTTAGTGACCACACTCTCTGTCCATTTTTAGATCTGTCTGGATTACAGGACACCATTGGGAATCAGGACAGAGGAAGAATACAAGGTTTGAATCACAGGGACTGCAGACTTTGAAACAGAATTGGGAGTAAGTAGCACCTCCTCAGAAGCTGGTACATTGGGAAACATTCTGGTTACATAAAATTAGTTAGAGTGATGCTCATACTCAAAGCTTTTCCCTATATGTTGGATCTATCACTCCTTTGAGATATGACTTTGAAAATACTGTTTCACTAGGCATAGATCAACATTTCACACAATTTACCAAAATAAAGTTAAAATGGGCATATGATTTATACATAAATGTGATGCCATAAACAAATTAGGGGAACATGGAATAATGTACCTGTCAGATCTTTGGATAAGGGAAGAATTTATAATTAAAGAAGAGATTGAGAATATTATGGCTTGGAAAATGGGTACTTTTCATTACATCAAATTAAAAAGTTTTTTTGACAAACCAATGTAGCCAAGATTAGAAAAGAAGCAGAATTTTTTTTGGGGGGGGGGTGGTTATAGCAAGTTTCTTTGATAAAGGACTCATTTCTCAAATATATAGAGAGCTGAGTCAAATTATGGGAATAAGAGTCATTCCCTGACTGACAAATGGTCAAAGGTTATGAACAGGCAGTGTTCAGATGAAGAAATCAAAGCTATCTATAGTCATATTAAAATGCTCTAAGCCACAATTGATTAAAGAAATGCAAATTTAAAAAAAACTCTGAGGTACCACCTCATATCTATCCAATTGGCTAATATGATGAAAAAGAAATGCAAATGTGGGAGGGGACGCGGAAAAACAGGGACACTAATGCAGTGTTGCAGGAGTTGTGAATTGATCCAGAGAGCAATTTAAACTATGCCCAAAGGGCAATCAAACTGTGCATACCCTTGGATTTAGTGCAATACCACTACTAGGTCTATATCCCAAAGAAATCATAAAAAAGGAAAAAGGAGGTACTTGTACAAAAAATATTTATAGCAGCTTTTTTTGTGGTAACAAAGAATTGGACATTGAGAGATGTCCATCAATTGGGGAATGGCTGAACAAATTGTGGTATATGATTTTAATAGAATACTTTTGTGCTATAAGAAATTATGAGCAGGATGCTTTCAGAAAAACCTTGAAAGACTTACATGAATTGATACAATGTGAAGTGAGCAGAACCAGGAAAACATTGTACACAGTAACAGAAATATTGTATGATGATGAACAGTGAGTGACTTAAGTTATTCTAGGCAATGCAAAGATTCAAGGCAATTCTGAAAAAAAATTATGATAAAAATTTTATTTTCCTCCAGAGAAAAATCTTGATGGAGTCTGAATGCAGATAAAAGCATATTAAAAAAAAAAACTTTTAATTTTTTTGTGTGTTTGTGCTTTTCCACAACATGACTAATATGGAAATATGTTTTGCATCACTGACCATGTGTAATCTGGATGGAATTGCTTTCCTTCTCAATTAAGGGAGAAGGGAGGGAGGAGGAAGAAAATTTTGAACTCAAAATTTTTAAAAAATATTAAAAGTTGTTTTTACATGTAATTGGAAAAAAATAGAATATTCAAAACAACAAAAAAAGAAAGAAAATGCTGTTTTACCTTCACACCATGATGAAGCACCAGAGTAGGACTTTAGTAGTCATTCTCTAGAATTATATACTTCTTTACATTTTTCCCTAAATAACTAAAATGCATGAAGAAATTATATATATGTATGATACATTATACACACATATATACACATACATACATACGTATATACTTGCACATGCTTGAGACTGTATTAATCACTTCTGAGAGGCAGAATGTTATTTAAGAGAAAGAAAGAATGGTATTTGAAAGAGGGCCTGTATTGAAATCAGGAAAACCTGTATTCAGTTCCTGCCACTGATGTGTACCAGCTGTGGGAGCACAGGCAAGTAATTCAATATCTTAGTATCATTTAAGTTAATTATTTAAATTAATTAATGCTATTTAAGTTTTCAATGAATAACTTTTCATTATACCTTATTAAATATTGAGATGAGCATCTCATTTATTTAATAAATATCAAGAAATATTTCAATGCATGAAATGAATGCTGGGGTTTCCATCTACTTACTATGAAGTAGTTTTCCCAAAGTGAAAGAAGAAAGGTGGTGGGAATTATGCCAAAATCATGGCTAAGTAAATAAAGACTAATTTTACCTCAATACAGTTATTTGCCAAGTTCTGAAATAAAAGTCTGAAAACATGAATTTCTACTATATTTTAAATGAAAACTATGCTTTACACTTTCATAATTAAAACCTTATTCATAAAACCTTTACGCTTTCATAATTGATCACATCTCTACATCCTATTGTTTCCTTTTAGTCTGGAGTATGCAATGCCTTCAGCTTTAAAAATAAAATTGAGCTACTGCTTTTCAAATATCATTAACAAATGATCAAGTCTTATAATAATAGATGCTAAGATGAATACTGGGATTTAAATTCTATTCCCTCCCATTCCTCATGATTTAAACTATATAATTATCAATCAGAGAAATAATAGTGAAAGTCATCAACTACCCAATTCTAGTCCTCAACCCAATAGATGGTTGCTTTTTTTTAAACAAATGGAAGTGGGAAAGAGAAATTAGAGAAAACCAAGATAAGCATCTGATCTTCCTCAAATCTAGACTGTATTTCAAGAAGAAAATTGAAGTCAAAAGGTCAAAATAACTTTGATTCGTATCAGCAAATGCCTGCTTCTACTCTTTGGTAATTACTCCAATAATCTTATTTGCTATTTTAGCTTATAGACACTAATATTTATTGACCAACATTTGCCCTTTGAAGCCTTAATGGAGACAAAATGATTATTTCCTGTGATCCAGACATTGCTTGACCTACAAATTGCCTGAGGGACCTTTCTTTTTTTTCCAATAGACCATTTTACTGGATTAATTAGAAAATGTGGGATGAAGTATGTTGTGTTCTCTTATAACTGCCTTATGGAAGATACTGTATAGACTGCCTACCATTCCTTTTCTTGTTACTGGTAGCCCAACGATAGTCAATTAAATAATTTCAAAAATTAACTTAAAATGCATAACCTAGTTGAATAATTTATCTGCTCTTATATTTAGGCTTTCTTTGTTACTTTCTTTTCAAATATTTCCCCAAAGGAATAATGAAGACAATGAATAAAATGCTTTTCCTTGTTTTCATCCTATGTGTTAACCAGCAGAAGTTAATTTAAATACTATTTTATCCTTCTACTTCATTATGCAATCTAATTTCTAAAATAGCAAAGAAGATTTACAAAATTCATGGTCATGCATTATCAAATATATGAAAAATGCTTTGGATAGTGTATGATTATATCAAATTTTTTTTGCACTGAATATGCATCCATCCTACCTATCTTATTGATAATGCTGATCTCCTGTGTAGAAATAAACAAAAGAGTGAATAGACCACAAATACAATGAAGAAAGGGATTCTCTTTCAGTTTTGAATGTTAGCAAATTCCCCAATAGCACAGAGGGATGCAGCTGATGATTATTATTACAATTCATATTTATAAAATTGACCTTAAAAAACCTCTTTCCATGTAATAAGTGCTTAACAACATGAACAAAAACAATATTTATGCAGATTTTAGAGCTTTCACATCCCTATTAGATCCATTATCTCTTCACTCTGAAGTTACCTATAACAATGAAATGAGTTCCATTGCTTGCTTCTGTATTTATTTATAAATCACCCTAAGGTGATTGCATAGCTTTTTGCTTATAGTATTGTGTCTGCTTTTCACAGCCGTCTTGTGAAGAAGGTGCTTATTATGCCCATTTTACAAATGAGAATATCAAGACCGAGAGAGGTTAAATAAGTTGCTCAAGGCTACAAAGCTAGTGTCCAAGGCAGATCTGAACCCAAATTTTCATATCTCCAAGTACTGAACTATATCTAGTAGTTCAACTAGATGCCTGCATGACTTTGTACATGATGTTTCCCATCACTGGAATCATACTCATTATATCTAGCTCTGACTTATTCACAATAACCTATTAAACTTTCATATTATCCCTCCTCATCTCCCTTTCTCATCCAGTCCTCCTAATTTAAGAAACCTAGTCAAGAAAAAGTATCCAAATAGAATCCACTTTCCTCAATATTTTTAAACAGCAGAAAGTTAATTGCATGCTTTCTCTCTGTCTTTGTCTCTGTCTCTCTCTCTGCCTCTGTCTCTGTCTCTCTGTCTCTCTCTCTCTCCCTCTCTCACTTGTAGGGAGAGGGAACATGGGAACATGATAAGAATTGTTTATATATTCTAGGTAAAGGAATAATTACATATTATATTGTTTGCCACCGATAGTTTTTAATTGGCCAAGTTGATGTTATTAAGTGAAGAAGAGAATCTCATAAAATTTGGGAGGACTTAACCCACTGCTTGGCCATAGTAGAGTATTAGGACTAACTATTGTACATTTCCTCTCAGTGAATTTTAGATGAACTCTGAGAGAAAGAAGAGAGAGGGAACAAAAATAAAAATAATAGATTTCCAACAGATCTAAATACTGTAAAATCACTATCAACAATTCCTAGCGATGCATAGCCATATGTGGTTGCTTTCCTATAGAATTGTAGAGATAATAATAGCAAGTACAATACACTTTAAAGTTTATACATTTCTGAGACCGGAACCAAGAATATAGAGTAGTGCAAAGACTCAGTTGAGTGAGCTCTGCCAATATTCCTCTCCAAACAACTCTAAAATGTATATCAAATCAAATTCTGGACAGGCCAAGCCAAAAAAAGTTAAAGATGAGACATTCTTTCAGATTAAGACAACATAAGAAGTTGAAAAGAGAGATCTGGGACAAGGCAGTGAAGGCTGATCCTGAGTCCAAATCCATATAACACCATTGGTAGAACTACATGGTGGTAACAGAAGCAGTATCCACTTTGGGAGCTTACAAGCCAGAGATGGGAAGAACTGGCAACTAGTCAGAAAGAGATTACAGGTTACCCCTGTGCTAACACTAGGTACAGGACCAGACACTCTTTGGTGACTCCATTATCTAGACCACTTTTGGGTCACAATTCAGCAACAAAGAGGAGTATAACTGGTCAAGGAAACAGGGGTCCTAAGGAGCAGCATTAATTTTGGTCATAAGGAATGAGGGTCCTGAGGAGCTGTATCAGAAGGAATACCAAGGGATCATTGGCCCTTTATGGGTAAGGACCAAGTCAAAGGTTAAGAAAGCACTGACCACACCTCTCTCCAGAAAACATCTCTTTGGAAGCATTGAAAACATACCAACTCCAAGAACTAGCTCTAAAAACAGCAGTGTGAAAAAAATGACAATGAGATAACATACCAAAACTTGTAGAATGCAGCCAAAGGAGGAGTTATGGGAAAATGCATATCTCTAAACACATATGCCAATAAAAAAGAGAAAGAACAGATTAATGAATTGAGCATACAACTAAAAAAATAAATTAGAAAAAGAATAAATTAGACATCAAAATGGAAATCCTGAAAATCAAGGGAGAGATTAATAAAATTGAAAATAAGAAAACCATTGAACTAATATAATGAGGGGCTGTTTTTTTTAAACCATAAAATAGATAAATCACTGGTTAATTTGATTACAAAAAAAGAAAGAAGAGAACCAAATTATCAGTATCAAAAATGAAAAGGATTAATGCCCCATCAATGATGATAAAATTAAAGGAATTCTAGAAGCTATTTTGCCCAATTATTTGCCAGTAAAACTCACAATCTAAGTGAAATGGATGAATATTTACAAAATCATAAACTTCCTAGATCAACAGAAGAGGAAATAGAACACTTAAATAACCCTATCCTATCTTAGAAAAAAATTTTGAACAAGTCATAAATGAGCTGTCTAAAAACCTCCCCAGAACTGGAAGAATTTATAAGTGAATTGTACCAGTTATTGAAGAAACAATTGATCACAATACTATACAAACTATTTGAAAAAATGGTAAAGCAATAATACCAAATTCTTTTATGACACAAATATGATTTTTAATACCTAAACCAGAAAAAAATAGAGAAAGAAAACTGTAGACTAATTTCCTTAATGAAGATGAATAAAAAATAAAATAACATATTTGCAAGATTACAGCAGAATATAAAAAGGATCATACACAATGACAAGGTGGAATTCATACCAGTAATGCAGGGTTGGCTCAATATTATTAAGACTATCAGTGTAACTGACAATATCAATAATAAAAAAAATCGTTATATCAATAGATGCAGACATGGCTATGATAAAATGCAGCATCCATTCCTATTAAAACACTAGAAAGCATAGTCATCATTGGAGTCTTTCTTTTTTTTTGGAGGAGGGAAGGCAGGGCAATTGGGCTTAAATGACTTGCCCAAGGTCACACAGCTAAGTAGGCATGTCAAGTGGCTGAGGTCGGATTTGAACTCAGGTCCTCCTGACTCCAGGGTCAGTGCTCTACTCACTGCACCACCTAGCTGCCCCAGGAGTTTCTTAAAATGATAAGTAATATCTATCTAAAACCAAAAGCAAGAATTTTCTGTAACTGGAATAAACTTGAAGCTTTGCCAATTAGATCAAAGGCAAAACAAGAAAGTTCATTGCCAGCACTATTATTCAATATTGTACTAGAAATGCTAGCCAAAACAATGATAAGAAAAAGAAACTAGAAGAACAAAAACAGGCAATGAGGGAACAAAACTATCAATCTTTGCAGATGATATGATGCTATGCTTAGAGAATCCTGGAGAATCAACTACAAACTAGTTGAAACAATGAACAGCTTAAGCAAATTTGGAGGTTATAAAATAAACCCACATAAATCATAATCATTTCTGTATACCACCAACAAAACTCAGCAGGAAGAGAGAGAAAAATTCCATTTAAAATGGCTGCAGACCATACAAAATATGTGGGTATCTAACTGTCATGACAAACCCAGGGACAATATGAACACAATTGCAAAATGCCTCATATGATAAAGACAGGTCTAAACAATTAGAGAAATATTAATTGCTCATGGGTAGAATGAACCAATATAATAAGAATAAAAATTATCCCAAAGTTAATTTACTTATTCAGTGCCATACCAGTCATGCTTCCAAAGAATTATTTTGTATAGCTAGAAAAATAATACCAAGACTAATGTGGAAGAACAAATGGTCAAGAATTTTAATAAAATCAATGAAAAATAGCCAAAGGGAGGTGGTTTAGCCATACCAGATTCCACAGTGTATTACAGAATAGTAATCATCAAAACAATCTGGTATTGGTTAAGAAATAGAGTACTGGAACAGTGGAATAGATTAGGTACTTAAAACACAGTAGTAAATGATCATAGTAATATAGTATTTGATGAATCCAAATATTCATGGCTTGGAGCTAAGAACTCATCATTTGATAAAAAATGATGGAAAAATTGGAAAGCAGTTTCTTTTTTTGTTACCCATGCCCAACAAATCCTTAATGTCTTTCCATAGCCTACAGAATATAGCCCAAAGTTCTTAACCTAGCACAAACTACATCCAGCCCACCTCTCTAGCCTAGTCCCCTTCATGTAATTTGCAGTAAAATAGAATTACTCACCATTCCTACTATGCTTTGGTGCTTTCTGGTCTCTATTTTTGATATTGTCTTCTGTGTCTAGAATGCCCTTCTTTCAAAGTTTCACTGGCCTAATACCAGTCAATTCTTTTTTGTGTGAGTGTATTTTATAATATTCTCTTTTTTTCTGGATTATTTATTTATTTAATATTTTTAGTTTTCAGCATTGATTTTCACAAGAGTTTGAATTACAAATTTTCTCCCCATTTCTACCCTCCCCCTGACTCCAAGATGACATAGATTTTGGTTGCCCCATTCCCCAGTCAGCCCTCCCTTCTGTCACCCCATTCTTTACATCTCCTTTTCCCTTACTTTCTTGTAGGGCAAGATAGATTTTTATGCCCCATTGCCTGTACATCTTATTTCCTAGTTGCGTGCAAAAACTTATTTTGAACATCTGTTGTTAAAACTTTGAGTTCCAAATTCTCTCCCCTCTTCCCTCCCCACCCACCCTCCCTAAGAAGGCAAGCAATTCCACATAGACCGCATGTGTATCATTATGTAAAACCCTTCCACAATACTCATGTTGTGAAAGACTAACTATATTTTGCTCCTTCCTATCTCATCCCTCTTTGATCAATTTTCTCCCTTGACCCTGTCCCTTTTTGAAAGTGTTTACTTTTGATTACCTCCTTCCCCCATCTGCCCTCCCTTCTATCGTCCCCCCTTTTTTATCTTATTCCTCCTTGTTTCCTGTGGGGTAAGATACCCAATTGTGTGTGTATGGTATTCCCTCCTCAGGTCAAATCCGATGACAGCAAGATTCACTCATTCCCCCTCACCTGCCCCCTCTTCCCTTCCATCAGAACTGCTTTTTATTGCCACTTTTATGTGAGATAATTTACCCCATTCTATCTCTCCTTTTTTCCCTCTCTCAATATATTCTCCTCTCATCCCTTAATTTGATTTTATTTTTTTAGATATCATCCCTTCATATTCAACTCATCCTGTGCCCTCTGTCTCTCTCTATATGTATATTCCCTTCAGCTATCCTAATACTGAGGACTCATGAATTATACACATCATCTTTCCGTGTAGGAATGTAAACAAAACAGTTCAACTTTAGTAAGTCCCTTATGATTTCTCTTTCTTGTTTATCTTTTCATGCTTCTATTGATTCTTGTGTTTGAAAGTCATATTTTCTATTCAGCTCTGATCTTTTCACTGAGAAAGCTTGAAAGTCCTCTATTTTATTGAAAATCCATACTTTGCCTTGGACCATGATACTCAGTTTTGCTGGGTAGGTGATTCTTGGTTTTAATCCTAGCTTTATTGACCTCTGAAACATTGTATTCCAAGCCCTTCGATCCCTTAATGTAGAAGCTGCTAGATCTTGTGTTATCCTGATTATTTTTCTACAATACTCAAATTGTTTCTTTCTGACTGCTTGCTATATTTTCTCCTTGATCTGGGAGCTCTGGAATTTGGGGACAATATTCCTAGAAGTTTTCTTTTGGGGCTCTTTTTCAGGAGGTGATCGGTGGATTCTTTCAATTCCTATTTTACTCTCTAGAATGTCAGGGCAGTTCTCCTTGATAATTTCTTTTTTGTTTAAATTATTTATTTATTTTTAGTTTACCACACACGGTTCTACATAATTTTGAGTTCCAGATTTTCTCCCCTCCCTCTCCCCTTCCTCCCCAAGACGGCATGGAATCTCATATAACTGTCAGGTATAACTTCGCATTGAATTAATTTATGCACTAGTCAAGTTGTGGAGAAGAATTCTGACCAATGGAATGAATCATGAGAAAGAAGAAACAGAACCGAAAAAAAACAACCCAAAAAAAAAAAAAGAGAAGCAAAAAAGGCGAGCATGTAGTGCGCCTCGATCTGTATTCAAACTTCACAGTTCTTTCTCTGAAAAGCAAGTGCTGGAGAGCACCCACAGGGAGTGAGACGCCAGGGAGCCAGACCCCTCCCCCACACCTCAGGAAACTGAAGGTTATAATTCTAGACTCACAACCCCCAAAATAAGAAAGCTGGGACAGAAAGCCCTGAGATCCACAGATAAAAATTCGTTGTAAAGCCAGCAAAAGGCAAACCAACATGAAGAGGAACACAAAAAAAACTGAGGACAATAGATTCTTTTTATGGAGACAGGCAGGATCAAAATACAAATATGCAAGAGGAAAGTAACGATACTGTAGATACATCAGATACCTCAAAAGGTAATATGAACTGGTCTCCAGCCCAAAAAGCACTGCTGGAAGAGCTAAAGGAGGATTTTAAAAACCAAATTAGGGAGCTAAAAGAAAATATGGAAAAAATGGAGAAAAAATCCAGTGATGAAATCAAGTCCCTAAAGAATAAGATTGGCGAAAAGGATACGGAGATTCAGAATCTAGAGAGAGAAAAGGATACCCTGAGAGGCAAAATCAACCAATTGGAAAAGGAGACTCAAAAGCAAAATGTAAACACGAACTCCTTAAAAAATAGACTTGAGCATGTGGAAGCTAATGAATCTATGAGGCGCCAAGAAGTAATAAAACAAAACGTAAAGAATGAAAAAATAGGAAAAATGTGAAATATCTGATTGGCAAAACAACTGACCTGGAAAATAGGTCCAGGAGAGACAATTTGAGAGTTATTGGTCTACCGGAAATCCATGATGAAAAAAAGAGCCTTGACAGTATTTTCGAAGAAATTATCACAGACAACTGCCCAGAGGCCCTAGAACCAGAGGGCAAAATAGTCATTGCAAGAATTCACCGATCACCCCCTGAAAGAGATCCCAAACTGAAAACACCAAGAAATATTATAGCCA
This sequence comes from Trichosurus vulpecula, assembly GCF_011100635.1. Taxonomy (NCBI): domain Eukaryota; kingdom Metazoa; phylum Chordata; class Mammalia; order Diprotodontia; family Phalangeridae; genus Trichosurus; species Trichosurus vulpecula. Next base: position 296,797,481 of record NC_050574.1, on the reverse strand, counting down.
AATTTCAGAGCTATAAACTCAAGGAGAAAATACTGCAAGCAGCCAAAAAGAAGCAATTCAAATATCGTGGAACTACAGTCAGGATCACGCAGGATCTCTCAGCTTCCACATTAAAAGACAGGAGAAATTGGAGTATGATATTCCGAAGGGCAAAGGAGCTGTGACTACAACCAAGGATCAACTACCCAGCCAAAACTAAGCATAATTTTCCAGGCAAGGCGATGGACATTCAATGAAATAAGGGAATTCCAGACCTTCCTGATGAAAAGGCCAGAACTCAATGGAAAATTTGATCTCCAAATACAAAACTCAAGAGAGACATAAAAAGGTAACCAGGGGGAAAAGCCCCACAAACCTTATTAACCAATAAGGGCAGGTTGTTTACATCTTTATGTGGGATTATATCATCTTATGTATGTTTTATACATATATAAGTCATTCTTGTGAATGGTACAGCTATTATGACAAATGAAAGGGATATACATAGGTTGTGAATGCCTCTATAAATTAACTGATGTAAAGATATAAAATATAAGTAAGAGATATAAAGGGAGGGTTATGAGGGAAGCAGTAAGGAGGTAGTAGAAAAGGGTAAATTACACCAAATGAAGTGGCACAAAAACATATTATATTAGAGGGAAAGAAGGGAGGGAGAAGAGCAGTATTTGAGCTTTACTGTCATCTGATCTAGTTCAAGAAGGGAATAACATACTCTGATAAGTTTAGAAATCTAACTTGTCCTACGGGAAGTGGGAGGGTAAGGGGGGAAAAAAGGGAGGGGGGTGGTCAGAAGGGACAGGAGAAGTAGCAAGTGGGTAATGGTAGGATAAGGGAGGGGAATAAAGAGGGAGGGTTAACTGAGGAAAGCAGCGTGTCAAAAGCAAAACTTTGTTGAGGAGGAGAAGGGGAAAGGGAGAAATAAAAGCATAAACAGGGGGAATTAGGATGGAGAAAAAGACACAGATAGAAATCATAACCGTGAATGTGCAGGGGATGAACATTCTCACAAAACAGAAGCAGATAGCAGAATGGATTAAAAACCATAATCCTACAATATGCTGTTTACAAGAAATGCATTTGAAACAGGGGGATACACATAGGGTAAAGGCAAAAGGCTGGAGTAAAATATATTGTGCCTCAGCTAAAGTAATAAAAAAAAGCAGGTGTAGCAATCCTAATCTCAGACAAAGCAAAAGTAAAGATAGATTTAATTAAAAGAGATAAGGAAGGACATTATATCCTGCTAAAAGGCACCTTAAAAAATGAAGAAATATCATTGCTTAACATATATGCACCAAGTGGTAAGGCATACAATTTCTTAGAGGAGAGGTTAAGGGAGTTACAGGAAGAAATAGACAACAAAACTATAATATTGGGAGACTTCAACCTCCCCCTTTCTGAACTTGATAAATCTAACCTCAAAATAAATAAGAAAAAAGTTAAGGAGGTAAACAGAATTTTAGAAAAGGCACAAATGATAGACCTCTGGAGAAAACTGAATGGGGATAAAAAGGAATATACTTTCTTCTCAAAAGTACATGGCACATACTCAAAAACTGACCATGTACTAGAGCATAAAAACCTCACAATCCAGTGCAGAAAAGCAGAAGTAGTCAATGTATCCTTTTCAGATCATGATGCAATAAGAATCATTTCAATAAAGTACCATGGAAAAATAAGCTAAAAACTAATTGGAAACTAAATAATTTAATTCTAATGAATGAGTGGGCCAAAGAACAAATCAGAGAAACAATTAATAATTTCATTCGAGAGAATGACAATAATGAAACAACATACCAAAACTTATGGGATGCAGCAAAAGCACTTCTTAGGGGAAGTTTTATATCTCTAAAGGCCTACATGAATAAAATAGGGAAAGAGGAGATCAATGATCTGGGCATACAGCTGAAAAAGCTAGAAAAAGAGCAAATTGAAAACCCCGAATTAAATACCAAATTAGAAATAATGAAAATCAAAGGAGAGATTAATAAAATTGAAACCAAGAAAACTATTGAATTAATAAATAAAACGAAGAGCTGGTTTTATGAGAAAAACAATAAAATTGATAAACCTTTGGCCAATTTGATTAAAAAAAAGAAAGAAGAAAATCAAATTACCAGTATCAAAAATGAAAAGGGTGAGGTCACCTCTAATGAAGAGGAAATCAAAGCAATAATTAGGAAGTATTTTGCCCAACTGTATGCCCATAAATTTGACAACCTTAGAGATATGGATGAATATCTACAAAAACATAAACTGCCCAGGCTAACAGAGAAGGAAGTGAAATTTCTTAATAACCCCATATCAGAAAAAGAAATTGAGCATGCCATCAATGAACTCCCTAGGAAAAAAATCTCCAGGGCCAGGTGGTTTTACATGTGAATTCTATCAAACACTTAAAGAACAACTAATTCCAATACTTTGTAGACTATTTGGGAAAATAGGTGAAGGAGTCCTACCAAATTGTTTTTATGACACAAATATGGTACTAATACCCAAACCAGGTAGAGTTAAAACAGAGAAAGAAAATTATAGACCAATTTCTCTAACGAATATTGATGCAAAAATTTTAAATAAAATATTAGCAAAAAGATTGCAGCAACTCATTACGAGAATAATACACTATGACCAGGTAGGATTTATTCCAGGAATGCAAGGATGGTTCAATATTAGGAAAACTATTAGCATAATTGACCATATCAACAACAAAACTAGCAGAAACCATATGATCATCTCAATAGATGCAGAAAAAGCCTTTGACAAAGTACAACACCCATTCCTATTAAAAACACTAGAAAGCATAGGAATAAGTTGAACCTTCCTCAAAATTATAAATAGCATCTACCTAAAACCATCGACAAGCATTATTTGTAATGGGGATAAACTAGATGTATTCCCAATAAGATCAGGGGTGAAACAAGGATGTCCATTATCACCCCTATTATTCAATTTGGTACTAGAAACATTAGCTGTAGCAATAAGAGAAGAAAAAGAAATTGAAGGAATTAGAATAGGAAAAGAAGAAACTAAATTATCACTTTTTGCAGATGATATGATGATTTATCTAGAGAATCAAGTAAAAAACTACTTGAAATAATAAACAACTTTAGCAAAGTTGCAGGATATAAAATAAACCCACATAAATCCTCAGCATTCCTACACATTACGGACAAAGCCCAACAGCAAGAGATAGAAAGAGAAATTCCATTCAAAGTTACTGAAGGCACTATAAAATATTTGGCAGTCTATTTGCCAAGACAAACCCAGGGCCTATATGAACATAACTATGAAACACTTTTCACGCAAAAAAAATCAGATCTAAATAAATGGAAAAATATCAGTTGCTCATGGTTAGGCTGAGCTAATATAATAAAAATGACAATTTTACCTAAATTAATCTATCTATTCAGTGCCATACCAATCGAACTACCAAAAATTTTTTTTACTGAGCTGGACAAAATAATAACAAAATTCATTTGGAACAACAAGAGGTCAAGAGTATCTAGGATATTAATGAAAAGACATGCTAGAGAAGGTGGCTTAGCCACACCAGATATTAAACTGTACTACACAGCAGCAGACATCAAAACTGCCTGGTACTGGTTAAGAAACAGGGGTGTGGATCAGTGGAATAGGATAGGTACACAAGTAGGTGAAATCAACAAGTTTAGCAATCTACTCTTTGATAAACCCAAAGATGCCAGTTTCTGGGCTAATAATTCACTATTTCACAAAAACTGTTGGGAAAATTGGAAAATGGTAGGGCAAAAACTGGGCATAGACCAATATCTTACTCCTTGATAATTTCTTGAAAGATGATATCTAGGCTCTTTTTTTGATCATGGCTTTCAGGTAGTCCAATAATTTTTAAATTATCTCTCCTGGACCTATTTTCCAGGTTAGTGATTTTTCCAATGAGACATTTCACATTATCTTCCATTTTTTCATTCCTTTTGTTCTGTTTTATACTATCTTGGTTTCTCATAAAGTCACTAGCTTCCACTTGCTCCAGTCTAATTTTTAAGGTAGTATTTTCTTCAGTGGTCTTTTGGACCTCCTTTTCCATTTGGCTAATTCTGCTTTTCAAGGCATTCTCCTCCTCATTGGCTTTTTGGAGCTCTTTTGCTATTTTAAGGTGTTATTTTCTTCAGTATTTTTTTGGGTCTCCTTTGGCCAGTGATTGAGTTGTTTTTCATGGTTTTCTCACATCACTCTCACTTCTCTTCCCATTTTTTCCTCTATTTCTCTAACTTGCTTTTCCAAATGCTTTTTGAGCTCTTCTATGGCCTGAGACCAGTTCATGTTTTTCTTGGAGACTTTTGATGTATGGTCTTTGACTTTGTTGACTTCTTCTAGCTGTAAGATTTGGTCTTCTATGTCACCAAAGAAAGATTCCAAAGTCTGAGTCTGAATCTGAGTCCAATTTCACTGCCTGGCCATGTTCCCAGCCAACTTACTTGACCCTTGAGTTTTTCAGCAGGGTATGACTGCTTGTAGAGAGTACTTTGTCCCAAGCTTGAGGTGCTGTGCTGTTGTTTTCAGAGTTACACAGCAAGCTCTGCCACACCAGCGCTCCTCTTCCCCCAAGAACTGTGAACCCAGACTGCGACTCAGATCTTAAGCAAGCTCTGCACTCCTGCTCAGATCTGCCACTTAATTCCTCCCACCAGGTGGGCCTGGGTCTGGAAGCAACTACAGCTGTAGTTCTGTAGCTGCACCACCTCCACTGCCCTGGGGTGGTGGCCAAACAGAGAACTCCTTTCACTCTGTCCCAGTAGCTCTTCCCACTAATGTTCTTTGTTGTCTTTGGTGTTTGTGGTTTGAGAAGTCTGGTAACTGCCACAGCTCACTGATTCAGGGCACCAGGGCCTGCTCCACCTGGCTCCTGGTCTGGTTGGTCTGTGTGGCCCATGCTGGGCTCTGTTCCCCTCTGCTCCCAGCCCCGTGTGAGAGACCTTACCCAGAGACCATCCAGGCTGTCCTGGGCTGCAGCTCTGCTTCCCTCTGTTATTTCATGGATTCTGTAGTTCTGGAATTTGTTCAGAGCCATTTTTGTAGGTGTTTGGAGTGGGAGCTCATGCAAGTGCCTGCTTTCCAGCTGCCATCTGGAAAGCAGTTTCACAGAAACTAGGCATAGACCAACATCTGATATGATATAGAAGGTAAGGTCAAAATGGATAAATTATTAACACTTAAAGGGTGATATCATAAGTAAATTTGGAGAGCATGGAAAAATATTCCTGTCAGATCTATGGTTAAGGGAAGACTTTACGACTAAACAAAAGATAAAAAAAATCAGAGGAAATAAAAGAGCAGTCTGATTACATGAAAGAAATAAAAAAGTTTTTGAAGAAACAAAACTAAGGCTGCCAAAATCAGAAGGTGAATAGGTAACTGGAGAAAATTTTATGGCAAGTTTCTCTGATAAAGGCCTCATTACTCAAATATATATTCTGAAATATCTCAAATATTAGCCAGCATTATAAAAATATGAATAATCTTCAATTGATAAATGTTCAAAGTACATGAATAGGCAGGTTTCAAAAGAAGAAAACAAAGCTATCAATGACCATGTGAAAAAAAATGCTCAAAAACACTATGGATTAGAGATATGCAAATTAAAAGAATTCTGAAGTACCACCTCACACCTATTCAATTCTCTAATATGACAGAAAAAGAAAATGACAAATACTGGAGGGGATGCAGAAAAAATTGGGACACTAATGCACTATTGTTGGATTTGTGGACTGGTACAACCTTTCGAGAGGACAATTTGGAACTATACACAAAATCTATGAAATCATGCATACCGTATCTGAATCCCAAAGAGATCAAAGAAAAGGGAAAAGGACATATTTGTACAAAAATATTTGTAGCAGCTCTTTCTGTGATAGCAAAAAATTGGAAATTTAGGGGATGCATATCAATTGAAGAATGGCTGAACAAGTTATATTATATGATTATGATAGAATATGATTGTGGTATAAAATGATGAACAGGTTTGTTTCAGAAAAATCTAGGATGAGATATGAAATAATGCAGTCAAGTGAGCAGCTTGAAGATATAAAATGATGAAGAGGTTTGTTTCAGAAAAATCTAGGATGAGATATGAAATAATGCAGTCAAGTGAGCAGCTTGAAGACACTTTTGTACACTGTAACAGCAATATTATAATGATGATCAACTGTGAATGGCTAAGCTACTCTGATCAAGACAATGATCCAAGACAATTCCAACGGAGTCATGATGAAAAAATGGTATCCATTTCCAGAGAGAGAAATGAACTCTGAGTGTAGAATAAAGCATATTTTTTTGTGCTTTATTTTTCTGGTTTTTGGGCATTTTCTTTTGCAACATTGTGAACATAGAAATACATTTTGTGTGACTTCATGTATATAATCAATATCATATTGCTTGCCTTCTTAATGGGTAACAGGATGGAAGGGAAAATGAGAACTTGGAACTCAAAAGTTAAAAAAAAATGTCAAATATTTTATATTTATTTGTGAAAAATTTATTGAAATTATTTTTTTTAAAAATTTAAATTACAACACTCTAAATATCCTTTATAATTTCTACATCACAACAAATCTGTGATATAGAACCTATAGGCACAATAATTCCCAATTAACACATGAAGGTTATGGTTAGTGAGATTTAGAGAGATTAAATTTCTTGTTTAGTGACATTCAGCTATTGTATCAGAGACAGAATTCATACACTGATATTTCCTATAATTGACTCAATCAACAAACATGTATTTAATACTTATTATGTGTCAGTCACTGTGTTAGGTGTCAGGGATACTAATACAACAGAATCCAGGATCTCTAGGAGATCAAGTTTATAGGTAAGAATACTCAGGGTATATAGAATGATTTTTTTTAACAGAAGGGGAACTAGCAATTGAGGAAATCAGGACAGAGTTTTCAAAGGATGAGGTACATGAACTAAGCTTTGAAAGAAGCTAGATCTTTCAGGTAAACTAAGGAAAGAGGTAATTCCAAGTATGGGGACATTGAAAGTGTATGGAGGTAAGAGATAAAATGTTCTGTATAGCAAATAGCAATTAGGTCAGTTTGACTAAAGCATAGAGTGCATAAATGTATAATTAGACTAGAAAGGTAGGCTAGTGATAGATTATGAAAGGACTTAAGTGCTAAAAAGAGATGGCTACATTTTGTCCCAAAGGATCATTAGGTTATAGATATTTTCAAAATTGCCCATTTTTTATTATGTTGATTTCACAGTACAGATTAATCTCTGAGTCTGTTGCTTTAATCTACATAAGTTCATTTCTTATAGCACAATAGTATTCCACTGCATAAATATACAATAATTTGTTCGGCCTTCCCCCAATTAATAGGCATTTCCTAAGTTTCCAGCTGTTGTTATTGTTGCCACCACAAAAATCTTTTCTATAAATATTTTTGTACATATAAAAATTTTCTTTTTTCTTTAATCTCTGTTGTTTGCTTACTTTTCCAGATTATTACCTGATTTTTCACTATTTGTTAAAGTAGGACTATGCCTCCAGGGTAGAGGGCTCACTGCTCTAAGCTTCTGGGGTTTTGTGTGGCTAGGAATCCGTAAGTTTTCAGTTATTCCAGGGTGAAGTGATATAAGGCAGGCTGGCACATCATGTGGACTGCTGGGCTGTAAGTGGCCTGTGGGCTTGCCAAAGGATTTTGGGTGGCCTGTGAAAAATGTAGAGGAGGTTTTCCTCCATATTTTTTATAGGCTGCCCAAGATCTTTTGGCAGGCTGCAGGTTGTTCAGGCCTGATCTAAGGAGAGGTGTTTACCTGGCCTGTGCTCTAGTCCGTGAGAGGCCAGAAGCACTCTTTTCTGGTCTAGTTCAACAGACACTTCCTGCTGACCTTCCAAGTTGTCTTTGGCTGGAAATTTGTTTCTCTCTGTCTTTTTGTGGGTTCTATTTGAATAGAATTTGTTTAGAGCAGACCTGCACAACTTGACAGTAGGTAGGGGACAAAATTGGCTAAACTTCTTCAGGCCACAGATTGGTTAGACTAGAAACAGAATGACAATGGTTGGTTGCCATGGGTCACATGATATGCAGGAGAATTGCGGTGGCAACCCTACATTTTTTTGCAGGCTGCCCAAAATCCTATGGCAGTTTGTGTGTTGTGCAGACCTGGTTTAGAGTCATTTTTGAAAGTGTTTGGAGGGGTTCATGGGAGAGCTCAGGTAAGCCCCTGCCTTTACTCCTCCATCTTGGCTTCATACCCCTTTCTCCTCCTTTCTTTAATGTCTTTGGGCTAAGAGCCTATCGTTGGTATAGCTAAGCCAAAGAGCATACATCATTTATTAATGTTTTGTTTATAATTTCAAATTGCTTTCTGGAATAGTTAGACCTATTCAGGGCTCCACCAACAATGCATGAATATTTTTTCTACATCCCCATAAATACATCATTTTATTTTTTCTTGTGTTTGGAAATTTGGTGAATGTGAGATAAGACCTCAAAATTTAAAATGGTCATTTCTTTGGTGAAGATGAGTATTTCCACGGATCTACAGAGGCAATTTTGATTTTTGGGGGAGTGTTCCATGAATGACAAGATGGGCTAAGTAAGAATTCAAAGTTTGATATGAATCTCAAGAGTAGGTTGAGAATACTATTAGTAGGATAACAAAAAGGCTATAAATTAAGTGGTTGCCAAAATTAATCAGTGAAATGTGAGGGCAACAGAGTGAACTTTTGCAATATGGTAAATTGCTAAAAAGGATTTTAGGGTTTTTTTTTAATTTATATCCAAGGTCAATAGAAGAGTTGTTCTAATGCACGAGAATAAGCTTCTTCATTCCTAATTGTTCAATAAAGAATTCAGAATCCAACATACAGTGCTTATGGATATGAATTTTGTATTTAATTGAATATTTTCCCTCCTTTCTTTAGTTGAAATCCAAAGATTGTTAACTCAACAGATTGATTTAAAGTAGTCTAAAAGCAACTTAATCTTATTTTTTAAAGATAATAAGCAGAATTAAATATTAATAAGACATTGATCAATGACTTTCTTAAGAATTGTTTTACAATATGTAAAGGACATCATCTGTGAATACTAAAGGTTGAGTTAACTAAAAAAAATGTCAAAAACCAATCTAGAATGATGAAAATATATTTTGAAAATTGCTATTAACACATTGAGCACAATATTCTATTTTTGATCTTTTAAAAATATATCATGATTTTCCACTTTGTTTAGCTGCTATTGCTTACAAAATCTTATAAAACCCATAGTGATTCCTTTAACTCAGTGTAGAAAAGAAATACAATAAAAAAGCACTTACTTTACTCATATGATTCACCTATATACTCAGAACAATTTTACAAGTCTGATTTCACTAACCTTTATAAAGGAGAGAGATCATTGCAATTTTGCACCAAAGGATTAGTGGAACTAAAAGGTGAACTGTTTTCAACTCAATTTCTTCTCCAAAAATATCAATTCCTGTCAAAATTTGGCCTTTTTTTCTAATAAAAAAACATAAGCAGTAAAATTTTCTTTACTACTTGCTATATAGATTCCCATTGAATGCACTTAGCAATAATAATATAACTTTCAGTCATGTGTTTGTTTTAAGAATAGTGGAAGCGGTGGGGTCTCCTTTTATAACCTAATAAAGTAACTAGGGTAGCTAGATGGCTCAGTGGATAGAGTTCTGGGCCTGGAATCAGGAAGATCTGAGTTCATATCCACTACATACTAACTGTGTGTCCCTGGACAAGTCACTTAACCACTGTTTATCTTAACCCTCTGGAGAGGGAAATGGCAAACCATTCCAGTATCTTTGCTAAGAAATCCCCATGGACAATATGGTCCACAGGCCAGGAAAAATCAGATGTGTCTGAATGACTGAACAACCACAAAAAAGTAATCAATCCAAAAGTTCTTAGCAGATATAAAAATTATTACTGGATTTTCCATAATTTTCCGGTTGCAGATTCCTGTCCATTTGGGCCTGAGTGTATTGTAATGGCTAAGGGCTATATCAGAATGGTGGCCTTGACTTTGTTCTTAAACTAATTAATACTTTCCTAGTTCTCCAGTTCTAGGAGAAGAAGATACCAGCACCTCACTTCTCTCCACGAACCTGGATTTGGTCACCATTGCCCTTAGAATAGAATTTGTTTCATGGATCTTCAAATTGTTAAAATAGGGGATAATTCCCCTGAGTAGGGGTAAAAAATACAAGAAAATAAAACATGTATCAGTAAGAATGTAAAAATTGGGCTGCTTGTTGTTTCTAGAGTAGAAAAACAGTTTAACAACAGGTGGTGGATATTTCAGTCACTATAGAGTTGAAACCCAGATTTCAGTGTTATAATGTGCAATCAACAAGAGTTAAGCATCCCCTACATGACATGTACTTTGGTAGGTTCTGGGGGCGCAAATACAAAATTACCAAAAAAAATACAGTATTCTTAAGTTGTTTGTATTTTTTTTTTTGCATTCAGGATCACAAGTAGATAAAAGTACATGCCTATATGAAACAATTTGAAGATTGTTGTCGAAAGTCTTTCTGTGATGTCTTCTGCAAGCCAAGATGTTAGGGTAAGCAGAAATGTAATTCTCCCATAATCACTTCCAAACAACCATAAAACAGAACCCCAAAACAAATCCTGGAATAGCAGAACCAGAAAAAAGATGGGGTAAAAAGATTTTTTTTAGCCTAAGAAATTTGGAGGATCAGCAAAAAAAGGTCTCTCTCACTTGGGTGAGAGTACAGACAATGACCGGTAGCTTCTCATCAAGCCAGCAGCAAGTCCCTGCCTCAGCAAACCAGTGGCAGATCCCGAGACCCAGTGTGATGGAGCAGGCAAACACCAACACCAGTGTTAGGGGCGCTCTGGACCTGGGCCCCCCGAGAGGGTAGTGAGACGCCAGAGAGTCTGGACCTGCTGACCCGGCAGTGCCTGTGTGGCTTCCGCCACGTCAGTACTGGGGCGGCTCTAACTGGAGGAGCTCCACCCTCGGGGAGGAACTGGGGAGGAGCCAACCCGAAACACCCAATATAAGGCGCTCCCCAGAGAGGGTCAGTGGGATTTGTGTGTGAGATTTCTGGTACGCCATTGCAATAAAACTGCTTGTCGCATTCCGGTGTACTGCCTGGTGATTCTCCTCTCGCATCCCCCGAGAGGAGCCGGAGACGTCCGAAGACCCGAGGGCAGGGTAAGTGGTAGGCGGTAGTCGGGGAGAGCGGGGTGCCGAGTGGGGCACATCCTGTCCGGCCGGCCGACACACCAGGACCCTGCATATGCTTCAGCATAGCTAGAAGACCAAGCAGACTCCAGGCCCAAGAACCACTACTTGCTTCAGTGCAGCCTTACGGAAATGCAGAAACAACCCACTGGGCCTCAGCACATGCCAGACACCACCACTAGGATGCCAGCTCAGTACCAGGTAAGTTGCCAAATTCCTATGGCCTCCTGCAGTGTCAGCCAATCCCCACCTCATCGCCTCAGAACAGCACTAGACTTGAAGGTCCTCTTTGAACCTTAGGGCAACATCAGTGAAGCACCAGGCAAATAGCCACTGCTTGTAAGCCCTTGGCACAAGAAGTATGAGACAGTGCCCCTTCAACCCTGGGAGCAGAGCACAAATTTAAAAGAAATGGAAAAAGGCTCCTCCCAAAAAACAAACAAACAAAAACAATGAACAAAAATCAATAACAACAACAAAAGAATTTGCCTATAGAAAGTTATTATGGTAACAGAGAAGATCAAGACACAGAAGAGAACAACAAAACACCCATGGGCAAAAAACAAAAGAAAAATGGGAAGTTGTCTCAAGCCCAGAGAGAACTCATAGAAGAGCTCAAAAAGGAGCTTAAAAATCATAAGAGCGATAGAAGAAAAAATGGAAAAAGAAATGACAATGATGTAAGACAATTATGAAAAAAGAGCCAACAGATAGGAAAACTGCTTAAAAAGTAGAACTGGTCAAATGAAAAAGGAGATACAAAAATCCACTGAAGAAAACAACTCATTAAAGAGTACAGTTGGTCAAATGGAAAAGAAAGTCCAAAAGTAAGTGAGGAAAATAACTCCTTGAAAGTTAGAATTGGGGAAGTGGAAGCTAATGACTCTATGAGACATCAAGAATCAAGCAAACAAATTCTAAAGAGTGAAAAAAATGGAAGAAAATGTCAAATACTATGTGGGAAAAACAACTGACTGGAAAATAGATGCAGGAGAGACAATATCAGAATCATTGGACTACCTGAAAGCCATAATCAAAAGGAGGACTTGGATAACACCTTTCAAAAAAGTATCAAGGAAAATTGCCCTGCTGTCCTGGAACCAGAGGGCAGAATATGCATTGAAGAATCTGCTGATTACCTCAGGAATGAGAACCCCAAATAAAAACGCCAAGGTATATTATAGTCAATTTAACAACTATCAGGTCAAGGAAAAATAGTGCAAGTGGCCAGAAAGAAACAATTCAAATATCAGTGAGTCACAATCAGGATCACACTGAACTTGGCAGCTGCAACATTAAAGGATAGGCAGCCATGGAACATGATATTCTGGAGGGCAAAGGAGATAGGACTACAATCAAGAATCATTAATCAGGAAAATTAATTGGTAATATATTAAGGGAAAAATGGTCATTCAACAAAATAGAAGGATTTCAAGCCTTCATAAGGAGAAGACCAGAACTAAACCAAAAATTTCACCTCCAATATTGAGACCCAAGAAAAGCATAAACAGCATTCGTACATGGAAACTGATACTTGTAACTCTTAAAAAATGTATCACTAATAGTATAGATAGAAGCAATATACATAGACAGAATGTATGGGTATAAGGTGAATTTGAGGGAATGATATAAAATAATTAAGAGATGAGAAAGAGGCATACAGTAGTTGCAGAAGGAAGGGAGAGGTAGAATGGGGTAAATTATCTCACATGAAGAGGAATAAAGATATATTACAGTGGAGGTGAAGATGGGAATGTGGGCAATGGGCATCACTTGAACCTTACTCTCATCAGTATTGGCTCAAAGAGGGAATAATATGCACAATTAGTTGAATATAGAAATCTATCTTACCCAGCAGGGAAGTAGGAGGAGAGAAGATTAAATAAAGGTAGGTAGGGGGACTGACAGAAGGGAGGGCAGATCAGGGGTAGTGGTAGATAGAAGCAAAACACTGGTGAGATAGGAAAGGGTGAAAAAAGAGAGAGGACAAACAGGAGGAAGAATAAGATGGAAGGAAATACAAAGGTAGTAATCATAACTGTGAATGTGAATGGGATGATCTCTCTCATAAAATGGAAGTGGATAGCAGAGTACATCATCAACCAGAATCCTGCAATATGTTGCTTACAAGAAACACACTTGAAGCAGATACACACAAAGGAAAGGTAAGAGGCTGAAGCAGAATATGTTACAGTTCAGCCAAAATTAAAAAAAAAAGCAGGGGTAGCAATCCTCATCTTAGACAAAGTAAAAGCAAAAACAGACCTAATTAAAAGAGACAAGGAAGGTAACTACATTTTGCTAAAATGTACTATAGACAATGAAGCGATCAAATTAGAAGAGCAAGGAATAATCTACTTATCAGATCAATGGGGAGGGAAAGAATTCATGACCAAAGAAGACACAGAGAGTGTTAAAAAGGTAGAATAGATAATTTTGATCATATTAAATTGAAAAGCTTTTGTACAAACAAAACCAATGCAACCATGATTAGAAGGAAAGCAGAAAGCTGGAAAACAATCTTTACATCAAGTGTCTCTGGTAAAGGCCTTGTTTCTCAAATATGTAGAGAACTAAATGGTCAAAGGATATGAACAGGTAGTTTCTAGATTAAGAAACAGAAGATATCCACAGACATATGAATAAGTGCTCTAAATCACCTTTGATTAGGAAAAAGCAAATTAAAATAACTCTGAAATACCACCTCACACCAATTAGATTGGTTAATATGACAAAAAGGGAAATGCTAAAAGTTGTAGAGGATGTGGTAAAATTGAGACACTAATGAACTGTTGGTGGAATTGTGAACTGATCCCACCATTATGGAGAGCAATTTGCAACTATGCCCAAAAGGCAACCAAATTGTGCATACCCTCTGATCCAGCAATACCACTGCTAGATCCTAAAGAGATAATAAAAAAGGAAAAAAGACCTACATGTGCAAAAATTGTTATAGTACCCCATTTGCGGTGGCAAAACAATGGAAATTAAGGGGATGCCCATCAATTGGGGAATGACTGAATAAACTCTGGTATACACATGTACTTGAATATTATTGTGCAATAGGAAATGATGGCTCTTCAGTTGTCTGTAAGGTTCTTTTCCGGAAGCTAAGGCCACATTAGGGTGAACCCTCACTTCAGCCAGCAACTAACACCACTACAAACAAGTCTCTCCTCATCCATCTGCTGAAATGGCTGTCTCTGAGCTTGCTTGCATCTACTCTGCCCTCATCCTTCAATACAATGAGGTTATGGTCACAGAGGATAAGATCAATGCCCTCATTAAAGCAGCAGGTGTAAATGTTGAACCATTCTGGCCTTGATTATTTGCAAAGGTCCTGTCCAATGTAAACATTGCAAGTCTCATCTTCAATGGAGGAGCTGGTGGACCTGCCCCAGCAGCTGGTGGTGCTGCCCCTGCTGGAAGGGCTGCTCCTGTAGCACAGCTGCCTCAGCTGAGGAGAAGAAGAAAGAGGAAGCAAAAAAAGGAAGAATCCAAGGAGTCTGATGATGACATGATCTTTGGTCTGTTTGACTAAATACTTTTTTAACACTAAATAAAAAGCTTGACTCAACTGAAAAAAATAAGAAATGACATGCAGATTTGAGAAAAACCTGCAAAGACTTGCACAAACTGATGCTAAGTGAAATGAACAGAAATGTACACAGTATCAGCAACATAATGGGATGATCAATGGTGAAGGACTCTGCTGTTCTCAGCCACACAATGATCCAAGACAAGTACAAAGGTCTCATAAAGGAAAGTGCTTTCCATATCCAAATGAAGAACTGATAAATTCTGAATACAGATTGCAGCATATATTTTCACTTACTTTATTCTTTCTCATTTTTTTTCTGTTTTTATCTGTTTCTTCTTCCACAATGGTGATGAATATGGAAATATGTTTTACATGATAGCACCTGTATAAAACATATAAATCTGTCTATCATTTGCAGAAGAGGGGAGGGGAGGAAGGATGGAGGGAGAAAAATTTAGATCTCAGAATCTTGTAAAAATGAATGCTAAAAATTTTCTTGATTAGTAATTGGGGAAAAGTAAAATACTATTTAAAGTAATAAAAAGTCTTTCCTCTCTCTAAAAAAAAAGGGAAAACACATTCGCCCTCACATGTTTTCTGCTGTACCTACTGTTATACCACTAGAACTTTTAACTTTACATTAGTGTCTCCAAGAGCTCTACATCTAAGTCTAAATAAAATTAGGCACAATAAGTTCAATAATTTTGAATATTTTGTAAATTAACCTATGTATCAGATATTTTTCTGAAGTTTAAAAGAGATTAAAAACAATTTTTTTGTGAAATATACCTCACAGGTAAGTTTGATGTAGCAGAATGATTTAAAGTAAATTTGAAATGTAAATCAGAGGTTCATCCTAGAAGAATAATATTCTTATTAATAACTCAAACTTCCATGAATGAATGGAAAAATATTTTAAACACACATGCCAAGTATTGTGTTAATCTCTTGTGACACAAATTAAAAAATATAAATATGGTCTTTAATCTTAAGGAAATTATATTCTAAAGGGGAAGACAACATGCATAATGGAGTTTTGGACAAAGGAGTATCTCTTGATCCTGGAAACTAGTTATATGATATTTTACAAATGCATTCATCATAGACACCCTGTAAAATAAGTGGTAGTTACTTGAGGAATAGTGTTCAGTTTTTGATTCTCCATTTTAGAAAGTGCATTAATAAGCTGGAGAACGTCCACAGGTCAGTCATGATGAAAAAGATATGAGAATATGCTATATTAAAAACAACTGAGGGAATGGGGCTGTTAAACCTTGTAAAGGTAATCGGGGCAGGACTTTTTGCTATTTTTCTCTTTAGGGATGCTAAGGCTATCAAGTGTCTTTAATCTAAAAGTCTGGCCTTTGTTTGAATGGGGCAGGTAGAGAGGGATCTTTTTGTTTTGGAATGTTTCTCAGCATTAAGGCAATCAGGAGTCATTGATATGAAATAACATATATGATATGGTGCTAGTGACTGTAGAACTTCCCCACACTCTAAATGCTAAGTTTGCTCCAGCCCTCAGGGTCCTGAACACGGTATAAGAGCTCTGAGATTGGTGTTTTGCCTTTGGGGGCACACTCATTGAAAGAGTGTTGGTGACAAGACTCTGGGCAAGCTGTTGAAACAGCGCCCCACCCCCATCCCCCAGTTTTGATAATCCAGATGCTGGCGCTTCTCTGGTAATTATGTGTTGCTATGGATAGACTGGTTTCTGTTATTTGCTCTGTTTATAATCTGTAATTTCTGTTTGTATTTGCCCTGAAGTTCAGGGGGCCAATCTTTTCTCCCTAAACTAAGTGAATGATATATGTGTGTTTAATTAAAGTGAGATTGTTAACCCCTTAAAGGTGCTTTCCTTAGAAAAGCAGATCAAAGAACCTGTGCTGCCAACCTTTCTGTATGCTGGTGTTATTGGTCTTACACAGCCACAGTAGCTGCTAGCGACATTGTTGTTACAAACCTGGATTAGACAAGATTTAGGGAAGAATGGTATGATAGCATTTTAATTCTTTTTTTTTGTGAGAATGAAAGGCTATCCTTTGGAACAGAGATTAGACTCATTTGGATTGGCCCCAAAAGGCAGCACTAAGAATATTGGGTCAAAGGTGCAGACAAATTTTGGGTAGTTATAACAATTAGAGCTGCCACAAAAGATCATGAACTATTGAAGTTGCAGGTTCTTCACCTCCTGGAGATTCCAGATTAAGTAGAGTTTGTATAATCTAGTTTCTGAGTCATCTTTCAATAATGAGATTCTGTGAATTTAGTCAAGTTATTATCATCCCCGACCAAAAGATAAGGAAATTAATGTTCCAACAAACTAAGACATTTCTCCATGGTGAAGGAACCGATAAGTTTTAGACCGAGTACTTAAACCTAAGTCTTGATTTTCAGACTAGGCCCTTTTCCATGACCCTACCATGCTACTTTTCTAGATCTTGAGACATTTAATGATATGAATGGTAGAACTACCACTACTAAGAACTCACATGTCTGTAGTCTTTGGTAATTTCATGGCACTTCCATGATGATGACTCTGTATGGTAGGTAGTGATATTACTATCTCAATTTTATAGATAATAAAATGAGAGTAATTTTAAGAATTTTTTCCAAGTTCATATAGACAATGAAACTTACTTAGGGGATTTAAAACCCAGGTTTTCTGTCATATAATTACAATTTTAACTGCTCCTACTTTCCATTTTTTTTCACCAATGTATAGATTTTAATAGGTTAGAAGGAAGTCTGTTGGACATTCAGGGTATAATGGAATACTACTAGTTACCTGGTAAGATAACATAATTGGGAAAAGAAAGAATAGAGTGGATTTCAAAAACAAACTTCACTTTCCTCACAATTTTACCTGTACTAATCTTGGAACTATCTCAGAATACAACTTTTTTATACATTCAGTGGAACATAATCACATTAAATCACAGTCTAATGGGCTGCCACCACAGTAATCTTCGAAGAAACTCTTCTGGAGTACAGCCAAATTTTTCATAGTAAGTACTTTCAGGAGAGCTAGATAATAATACTCTGCAAATTCTTTGGGACTGAAAGTTATGCAATTGTCCTAAATTCATTTCAAATTAAGGGTCAGTGTCATCTCAGAGGGAGATCTCTGGTGGAGGTTGTCCAGAGCAATGTCTGAAATCTTGTGTTGTTCATCATTTTTATACAGTGCATGTATGCATAGATAGCAAGCTCATAAAATTTGCAGTTGAAAGAAAGTTATAAATTTTCATTTCCTAAGAAGCACCGCAATAAGTGGCAAAGACTAATTACCCTAAAATAAATTTTCTATGAATTATCCTTTTAAAGTATTTTTACTTCACCCCATTTTCTTCAGTTCTAATCAGAAAATTACCTTTGAATAGAACATAATGCTTCCCCCAAATTTTTGTAGTATGAAGCATTGTGCAAAATATTATGGAATTCAAACTGAAAACTTCATTTCAAATCCTAACACTGATATTTCCATACTGTATAAATATGAGGAAGTAGGATATCCTCTTTGAACTTCAGTATTCTCATTTGTGGAATGAAGTTAATAATCCTTGTACAACCATCTCACAAGGTTGTTTGGACAATTGTGTTTTGTAACAATGCTTTGAGCTCTTTCTCTCGTTTTTCTTATCCTTACAAAAATGCTGGGGGCATACACTGCCAGCAGGGCATCAAAGAGATGCTACTGCAATGTCATACTGATCTCTTGATCTGGACTCTTCATTCCAATCAGATTTAGAAAGAAACCTTTCCAATGAGTGCCATTACCCTGGGTTGGCTTCTTCCTGACTAACAGGTGATTAGAGAGGTGCCATTACTTCCCATGACAGTTCTCTGGAACTTTCCACTCTTACCACTTTCTATATGCATGAAAGAGGGAGACAATGCCCTTTCCCCCTTTTAAATAGTAGCTTATTTTTTTGATTACATGTAAAGACAATTTTTAACATTCATTTTTAATAAAATTTTGGGTTCTAAATTTTCTCCCTCTCTCTCTGCTCTCCTCCCTAAGATAGTAAATAATTTGATGTAGATTATACATGTGCAGTGATATAAAGCATATTTCCATATTTGTCATGTTGTAAAAGAAGAAAAAGAAAAAATAACTATAAAAAATAAAGTGAAAATAGTATGCTTCATTCTACATTCAGACTCCATCAATTCTTTCTCTGGATTTGGATAACATTTTCCATTATGAGTCTTTTGGAATTGTCTTGGATCATTGTATTGATGAGAAGAGCTAAGTCAGTCATAGTTGGTAATCGCACATTACTGTTACTGTATGCAATGCTCTCATGGTTCGGCTCTCTTCACTTAGCATCAGTTCATGTAAGTCTTTCCAGGTTTTTCTGAAATCTGCTTGCTCAACATTTCTGATAGCACAATAGTATTCCATTACATTCATATGACACAATTTATCCAGCCCTTCCCCAACTGATGGGCAACTCTTGAATTTTCAGTTCTTTGTCACTGCAAAAGGAATTGCTATAAATATTTTTGTACACGTAAGTCCTTGTTTTCCTTTTCAAAAATTGATTATCTGAAATAAAAAGAAAACTGTGTACAAAGTTACTGAGATATCTATGATTTAATTTGCAAAGCTAGCATTTGCAAACTAAATAAAGTCACCTGACACCTCAGAGGTCAGAGACAAGGAGTGGTTTACAGAGATGATTTTTACAACAAAAAAAAGGAATAAAAAATGTCAGAAACTTATTTTTGAATGTAATTTAATTGGCAAGGCAGGTCACCAGACTAGTTAGCTTCTCCCAGACTTTCCTAATCCTATGGCTTAAGTCCTTTCCTTCAGGTGGTACCCTTTTTTAACCAGAAAGTATATTAGGAAAGAAGAACTTGTGGTCACTGGTTAGTAGTCACTCCCCTCACCCCATCTTCCTTAGCACAGTCCATTATTCAATTTCGAATCTAGCTAATGAAAAAAATGGGGCATGCCAACTAAGACTGGAAAAAAATACTTGACCTCTAGATAACCTTTCTCCAACTGCCAGAAAGGGGAACTTAACCTCTCGTCAACCACCTTTCTACTAGAAAGGGAGACATAGCCTTTTGAAAAAGCTTATAATCTTATGATTATT